>NC_065506.1:24388813-24726454 GCF_006386435.1 Epinephelus moara
TCGTGATACTACTCAGAACCATGATATTTTCATTGGTATCATACAGTGGGTCCCAATATTGGTACCGTGGCAACACTAATCTGGAGGGGGTTCATCTGCAAAAACTAATGAAAAACTAAACAACAATATTCGGTATTCGGTACTTGGTATTCGGCCAAGCGTTTAATATTATTTGGCTTCCGCTTCGGCAACAAATTTTCATTTCGGTGCATCCCTATTTTTTACTGTGGGAAAACCTGCTAAAAACAGGTGATACACTCCTTTCCCATTGCCAATAGAACATAGTGTTCACAGCTCTGCAGTAGACGAGTATGCCTTTCTGTTTGTTGTTTTTATCACATTTGATGTCACAAATGTGCCAGAAAACAGGTAAGTAAACATAAGAAAGCAGCATGGAGGTCAGTGAAAATGTTACAATGGTTACTTCTTTTTTAAATGATCAACCACTACATTAAAACCACTGACAGGTGAAGGGAGTGACATTGATCATCTAGTTACCAAACAATGTTCTGCTGGGAAATCATGGCTCCTGGCATTCATGTGGATGCCACTTGACACGCTCCACCCACCCAAACACAGTGAAAGTCCAAGCCCCTAACCCCCTCATTGCAATAGCACTCCCTAATGACAGGACAATGTGTCGTGCCAAACTGCAAAAACTGCACGGGAATGGGCCGAGGAATGTGAAAAAGAGCTCAAGGTGTCAACCTGACCCCCAAATTCCCTAGATCCCAACCTGATCAAGCATTCATGGGACATGCCAGTGCCAGTTTGGGGCTAGTCGACACCTTAAGGTCTTTGTCAGGTCCCTTGTGATGGCAGTGCCATGAGGGGGTGTACTTGGTCTGTCACAGTGTTTGGGTGGCTGGAGCATGTCAAGTGGCTTCCACATGTATGCCAGAACACAATATTTCTCAGATGATCAATGTTATTCACTTCACCTGTCAGTGGTTTTAATGTTGTGGCTGATTGGTGTATATCTGTTTCTATGCAGTCTTTCTTTTAAACTCGGTGTCAACTAATTTGGAACAATGTTTGAGCACTGCTTGGACGGAGATAGTCAGAATTTGTGTCATTGCACTGCGCCTGAAAAGGGCCAGAAATTAGTGTCCACCTGGGTGCCATATTTCTATCACCACTGACTGGAGCCAATCAAAGCCGATCAGAGCTGATAAATAACCGTGACTACTGCAGAGTCATTTGTCCTGGGAGTGAATGCCAATTGTGACCTTTCCCACTGAAGACAAAAGGTATTAGTGGGTATTTTGTCCAGTGGAAAAGGGGCTTTAGCGAGATCACTTAACATTATCACACTCCTGTTACAAAAAATACTTATTCTGATTGTGCAGTGAAGGGAAATTTTGATAAATGACAATGTTTGCCTATTAAGGTTATTTAAAGAAGTACAACACTAACAACTTTTTTTGTGATTAAAAACCTCAGTCCAGCTCCTATTGCAGGTTGCACAACATGTTGACTAGCCCTTCTCTGGCACCAGCCGTTTCTGTTTTTCTGTTCTGCTTTTCAGTGCATATTAATTCACAGTGCATCAATGTACTTCAATTAAAATGTTAATTCATGCTGGATTGTGCTTTTTTCTGCAGTGTTAGAGATCCTAGTGCCTGTGAGCTTTAGGAGACATAGTTTCCATTATAGTGTTACAACTATGATGTTACCCCTCTTTGCCTATCTTTTTAACAAACAGCACAAAAAAAGAAATGAATATGTCAACACTGTGGTGTATTATTCTGCCTGTTGATATTTACTAAACCCATGCTGTGTAGCAACAGTTTAATAAGGCCCTAAAATACTGTATAAGCCATCTAAACTTTCTTTTACAGTTTACCATAAAAATATATATAAAATATTTAACTATTCTAACACAAACTTTGACACCCCTAAAAATACAAACACATAATGACTGATCCTGACTACCCTCTGTGGTCCACTGTGTTATGCTGATCACACTGCAATCACGCAGTAAAATCTATGTATGTATTCCCTGCTGCTTTGAACCATATGATATAGCCTACGCAAACATAACGTATGCTGCAAAGCAAGATATTTTAGATACAATAAAGATATTACAATTCAACTGTAATAGAGCGGTGGTCTGTAATTACCTGTGGCTACAGTCGCACTGTTGGGCTGGCTGCTGGTGCTGCTAACATCTACATACAGCTCATCTTCGGCTTCGGTAGAAGAGGGGGAGGAAGAGTCACTACTCAGCTCCTCGCTGGAACTACTGGTGCTATGAAGTAGAGCATACTTCCTACGTGCAATTACTTCACGTTTCTTCCTCTGCAGTAGTAGTCGCTCCTTTTGCTTCTGAGTCCGCTGACCCCCTCCAGGAGCTGTTTTCACAAAGCGTTTCCTATGAAGAGGCCGCCGGCTGCTCAGACACGGCCGCTTCAGCAGCACTGGCTCAGCCTCAGACCGCACCCACTTATGAGAGCGATTCCCCCGAGTTCGACCCAGAACAGGGCGCAGGCCGACTCCGGCGGCTCCTCCTGTTGTCAGGGCAGGAGCCTTGTGTTGGCCCCCTGTTGCTCCACCTTCCCCCTCCTCCTCTGAGCTAAGAGTGTCCGAGTCCCCAAATCGCAGGCTAGAGGAAGGGGAGGAAGCACAGTCACTAAAAGAGGACTCGTGATTATGTTCATCCTCACTGGGGTGCTGTAAAAGTTCTACCCGGGCACGCTGAGTGGCCAGTGAACTCTCACTAATGTGGCCCTCCTTCAGCGAGCAGTCTGATGGCCCTGCCTGTTGGCCTTTTCTTTTTCTGCGCCCAGGAAGGGTCCGTTCTGAGTCTCTGTGTGTCCCTGTGTCCCTCAGGGTCCGATGCCTGGACTCACACAGGGTTTCAAATTCGCTCTTTCCAATCACCTCCATGTTGTTAGGGAAGCTCTTGGCTGCCTCCATGGGCTCTGGGTTCACCAGTGGCTCCTTCAGATGCTCCTGTCTGCTGGGGGCCTCAGATGGCACCTCACTCTTCATGGTGGCAGGTCCGTCCTCAAAGGGCAAACAGCAAATGCACTCACATCAGTTCCTAGGCGTCTATCCGCTGCATCTCACAAAATCTGAAACAGAAGAAGAAGGGAAAAGCGTTACAGTAGCACAAGTCACTGCACTGTGTGAATATGAAATGAAAGATCATTATGTCAGTGAAAAGATTAAGGTCTTTCAACAGCTCTGGAAAATCAAGACCAGTTTCAAAACATCACATCTAAATATAAGTCTGATCAATGAGCTAAAAGTTTTCTGTGTTCTCATTCATCCATGAAATGCAATGCTGAAATTAACTGTTAGGTAAATAAATAACGTCACCAATGACCAATTTGGATATCAGTGATAAAACAGCCAGCTTGCCGAGATCAACTTTGACTCCATATGTTAAATAATCAGACCAAATTTGTTTGATCAGAGGACAAAGCTAGTTAGCTGCTTCAGTGTGTTACAATTATGAATAAATATTAAAATTATGGACTCTATACATCAAATCATCATGGACAACAGTTAAATGACCATTACTAAATGTAACTATCTCAGTCTCTGCTAAATTGGAGACAAAACTTGTTTGACATTTTTTTTTTTAACATATACTATGCAGGACTTCCCCATAAAACAATGTTTGGATTCATGCAAGAGTAAGCCCTCTAAATTATCACTTATGATCCACTATTTTTCTGCAGAGACTCTGCCCTCTGCCAATACTTTTCTATTTTCCTCTTGTTTTTTGTGTTTGGGATTTTTATGGGCGTGTACCCCCACAGCACTCAAGTGATGTCGGGCCTCTATAAAAAGGTAGCGACCGGGAGCCAGACCATAAGCAGCAGGCATCCAAGAGACACAGCTCCGAAAAACATAAATATAGTGAGGCAAAATACAAACAAGAGTGAATCTGAGGTTGGCTTTTACTTTCACTTTCGCTGGCAAGCATGTTTACAAACAGTGGACAAATCTGCATAGTATACCTTTAAGAAAAGACAACATTTTTAAATGACTATAAATGATAATACCTATCCCTACTTGTACCAATTACAAGTAAAATTAGGTGACAGGGGAATCTGAAAATAAATAAACAAATACAGAGATCAGCAACTGCAAAAGCTACGGAGGAAATATAAAAAAGAATGTAAGGAGCATAGATACAATACATTAATAATGATAAATAATAAAATAAATAAAATTACAATTATTAAATTTTCATCCAGATCATTATAATTATATTTTTTCCTATGATGCAGATCATGTGATGATCATAGTTCTCTTTATGCTGCTGAATTGTTCAACATCAGCCATTTAAAAAACAGCCTACAGCAGAGCATATCAGACTTGCTTTTAACTAAAATTTTATTTAATATTATTTTCTTGCATGTCACGGGTCTAAAAACATAATTTTCCTAATGACAACAACAGTGTGTTGTCGTGTATTCATGGTGTTCAACATGGGGCAATGCGTTCATTCACTAACAGTCTTTCTGTTTTTTGGTACAAATAAAGACAGTGTGACCCAAAGCTGCCGATTAAAGGTAGAAAATAAATACCCAGAGGCTGAGTCAAAAGTCATGGCTGTGAGTCAATACTGATGTGCTTGCTTTATTGTTGATTCTTGGCAACGCATCAATCACACTAAATAAAGATGGGATTTTAATAAAGGGGATGTCCACCATGAAACTGATTCTCATGTTTATGTCATGAGTTTTGGGACAGTTATATCTATATTTATGTGCACCAGGAGGAAGGGACTCTTTAGGCATGTTGCAATGGGAGAATTTTCACAGCAGTGTAAGGTCTCCCAGAGCAATGCCACATTCCAGCGTTGCTGAAATGTAGGCTACTTCGTAAATACAACAAAAGTCTGTGCCTCTGTTGAGATTTATGCATATTTTCAGATGAGCACATGTCTCACCCTCTGCCAGCCAACAGTGGTGTTAGCACTGACAAAGATCACAATACTGGGGAACAGTATTCCCAGTAGCCCTAAGTGTCAATAAACCTGAAAAGCTCTTTTAATACAATGAATACATTCTGTATATTACTGATTGCTGCTTCTAAGAAAACTGTGATAGTTTACTGGTCTGTAGTCCTCTTCAGTTACACAGATATCCTATTGTAAAGCACTTTCTTGCAATGTATCACTTATCTAATACCAATCCCCCAAAGTGTGATGCCATTGTTATCATAAGCAAGATTTTGCGATATTAGTGTGTAGAAAACAATTCCACTGTTTTAATAGAGTGAAATGCTTGTTTTTCAATTTTTAATATGTGGAGTGCCCGGATTGCCAAGGTGTATAATACACCAGGGATCTGTAATAGATCAGGCAACATAGCTAATACTAATCTATTACTGCCTCGATACTGATCCAGTGAATCAGATCCTAGTTTTGTATTTTAATCAAAAACACAAACAGGGTTCAAGTGGTTGAGAAGACTAAATATATATATATATGATTTTAAAAAATCCAAAGCAGAAGCATAATATTTGATCGCTCCTACTTGCAGTGATCAAAATTTGTAGGGCTATCTCTATACACACTCACAAATGGTGTTGCATATCTGCAGTGATGTCCGTGAATGAACTGCGTTTTAAAAATGTTAGGGACTGTGTGAAGAAAACTGCAGGCTTGTGCACTATATGCACGTGGTGATATCGCCCACAGCAACAAGACAACCACACTTCTTGATATGATGTAATCAGAAAACAAAATCATGGAGCTACTATTTCAGCAAGTGATTTAGGAACATATTGTACTGACCCTGTCTATGTGGCCATCTGGAAGCACAAGTGATGTAACACAACTCAAGAAAATAAAAAGCAATGCTTTGCTTGTACCATCCACATTGTTCGCTGAGACTACATCAAATGTGGATGTCTTGCATCTGTCAGCATCTTTATGTAATTTCATCTAAATCAAAATTCTTATACACAAAGTCTGACAAACGTGGTCAACATATAAACATCCAACTACTGCATTTAAGACACTGTAAGATATTTTATTCCAATGTGGGTCATTAGCAAATTTAAGACTCATGTAGACACAGCTACAAAACTTTGAGAGTTCACTCCCTCTCTCTGGCTCAGTCTCAGAAAAAAAATGCAACACATCAACATTCCTGGTCATGTTTGCTGCAGGGTATTTGTATTAGACTGCATTAATTGTAAAGGTGTATGTGATGTTCCCCTGTTTAGTACTGCATTAGATATTTAAAGACTGAAAACGCACATAGCAATGTCATCTCATTATATATTCACAACTCATACTAACATGCTGGTTGTCCTGACAACACGCTGGCCTGAAGCTGCAACTTTTATGAAAGAGGGCTGATGTTGCTAAACCCAAGTCACATCTGCTTTTATATACTACTCACTGATAAGTGAGAGTCCTTCAGATGCCACAGAGAAAGCTGCGCAATGACATGCATGAATTCAGGGGCCTCAGAGGACAGCCCTGATAGAAAAAATCCCCATGCATCAAGGCTGAATAATACACATTCCTCATACAGAGGGCCAAATAACATGAGTAACAAATACTGCAGATACCACCAAGTGAAGCAGTCGCAGTTACTTAGATCAGAAGATGTGTGGTGTAACAGAAATGGCAACAGTAAACCAATTCAAGATGTACGACTGAGACAGGACTGCTGAGCTGCTGCTAACGATTCTCACTGTGCTTTCTGTCTGTGAAACGACTACCAATCACCCTGACTAGGCAATCGAAAAAAACACAGCTACATAGATTTATTTAGCTTCACAGCATCGAGCCTGAACGTGAGGGTAAGCATAGTTTCTACAACGCTGAACAATTCGCCTACAATGAGCTCGGCTGCTGTCTGTCTGTATCCCACATACGCTGCTGGAGGGACTAGGGCCACATAAACTCGTAGTTATGTAGAAGCACTAAAAATATCCAATTTAAGTAACTTATGTTGAGATTTATTATGAAAATGAATCGAGAGAAACCAAAGTGGACAGCTAGTTACCTAGCTTGACACATAGTTACTCCAGACAGAAGACAACAAAGACAACACGTACCTGGGTCTAAGTCCTTTTTCCAAATTGTGTCACCGTCCTTTTAGTAACATGGGAGGTTAAATCCTGTGGGGAATAATGACAAGCGCTGAAAACGAGCATTTATCTGAATGTTAACCCTGACTGCAACTAGACAGGCCTACATAGAAATCGCGATCCGAGGACGTTAGTGGCTGGGATTGTGAAACTGACAACACAGTCCCGAGCTGAGCCGAGCAGCAAAATCGAAGGCAATGGGCCCTGGACGGCTACGAGCTAAGCTAACGTAAAGGCTAGTTCCACTTCACTCAGCAAATACCCGATTATACTCAGCCATTTTGACTCGCAACGGACGCCTGTCGAATCTTAAAAGGTAGCACGACCTCTCTACTGTGTTTCTGTTTGACAAGATAGAAATGTCTCACTATTAGCCCTCGACGAAGTTGCCATTCCTGCCGCTCGAAGCATCCACTCTTGTTTACCCAGCAGGTCGTCCGTTCGCTGGCTACAGATTCAACACAGCCGTTGGCCTCGCCGCCACGCGGGGGCGCCACATCGCAGCTAGCCGTCAGCCGTTTACGACACTTTGCGACAGCTCGACTTAATCCCTTTTACTTTTCAAAGCAGACCGTGTTGATAAAAATACGCAATGTCGAGTGGAAACTCTCTCCTCAAACTGTTTCGTGTCGACAAACGAGCACGAAAAGCTCAGTGTAATTGTGAGAATGTACGTCTGTATACGGATTATAATATAAATCCTTGCATCATTGTTTTGCACCTTCCTTAATCCTCCATTCCAAATACCACAGCGCCCACTAGCGGATATAGGTCAGACGTGTGGAAACCCTTCATGAAACACCAATACATGAACACCAAGAGTGCTTAATTGCACAAATTATTGTCATAGAAATGACGTTTTAATCCAGTGTACTCATACTAATAATCAGAGGGTAATGTGATACAGAGAATGACAGGCAGATATGTCAGAAAGCTTACATTATTACATCACATGTATCTAACCCCAAAATTGCAAGAATCATGCAAGCAGGTTACATCACCTTCATCAAATATGATGACCAGTATGACTTGCTTAAAATGCTACATCCACAGACAGCAAGAGATGGAGATAGAGTTGTTTTTAATGGGCTAAGGTGTAGTCTAAACATATGAGTTTTCAATCTGTGACAACAGATATGTCGAGTGAAGTCAGGTAATATGTGTGACACTTTGTGGTAGATTACCAAGAAAACCACCTAAAACTCTGAGGACTACTCTGAGTGTTTCTTTAGAGCTTAATCAAGCTCTCTGCTATTTTTCTCTCAAGGAAATATGTTGCTAAGTAAAATAATTTGGAAACTTTGGACCCTCAAACACATCAAGGACATCTAGCTCACTACAATAACATGTTCAGGTAAAATGAGAGAGTTGTGTTTGTTTAAGTTTTTAATGGTTGAATCCATTTATTAGTTCAGTCATTAATTCATTAAATTATTAATGCAATCTGTGGCTATTCATTAAAAAAGACTTTTCTGCCATGGTCTCACAGCATCATCTTAAATTTTTTCCAGGTGACAAAAAAACAAAAGAAAAATCACATAGTTTCATAACTTATGATTTATGGCACAGAGTAGCCTAAAAGCATGCTGGTTTCACTTTTAAAAAAACCCATCCCATTTGAGCTTAATTTTGATTTTCCCATTTTACCTAAATGCATTAAGTACTCACTCAAAACCCTTATCCCATAAAAAGTGTATTGTGATAATATTTTAATTTTAAGTCAAACATTTAATAAAATGCAACATCATACAGCCATTTTTGTTGTTATACCCTTATGTTAGCTGCAGCTTTCTTATCACCAAAATGTGAAATTTAACATGCCACACGGCTTCTTTTGGAAATTCTGGGACCAATGGATGTTTTAATCTTTGCTCTGCCCATCCTAGTTACCGCAGACCAATAAAAATTATTGTTTCATGTAAAGAACATTTGTGCTTACAATGCAATAAAATGTTTGGTGACTGGCTGCTAATATGTAAATAGCCCAAGATGTAAAATCTTATTTGTCCCATTTTACCCTAGATAAAGAAAAGCAAATTCTGGCAGTGAGAATAATAAATAATCCTCATTATTCATAGCCTATATAACACAGCCATATTTGTTTTGACATTTATTGGGGTTGCAGCTCATATGTAAGAGTTAAATTATGGAATAAAATGGATTTGTGTCTCTGATAAGGCTTTACCGCAATACCAGGTTATTCTGTATTGTCACCTTTAGTCCCTCGTGTATGATTCAAAATAAGTGAGGCATACGCTGTATGTTGCATTATATTATCCAAAGAGTAATGACATTTTAGTATCTTAATAGCTTACATATTGGAGATATTACTGAATTCATCATTGACCTAATGTGTGCCTCAATCTTGACCAGAGAACTGTAGTGCAGATTTCACAGCTGACATGGAGTTGAAGAAAATATTAGGAGCCTGCTTCCGTCTCATCAGAAGAGAGGAAAATATACTGCTGATCTGCTTTAATTAAAATGACAGCGAGAAAGAGGACAGCTAATCTGTCTAAAAAGTGTAGGTTTAACCAAATGTACAAGTATATATGTAGCTTGGAGATGGGTACAGAGTCGGGACAAGTAGTCTTTTATAAAACAAAAGATTGGCAAAGTACAGGTGCAGGGCATCATAAAGCAGGATTTGCATATACTGTAGTGTGGAACAGTAGATTTACACCCAACAAGTATCTGGGGCTGGTGAGACAAGTTTAGGATTGGGTCTGGATTAAATGGAGAGCCTAAAAGTCTTTTGAGACCAACAAGAAAAGCAGCTGAATATGGTCTTTGTAAAATCAACAGCTGGGTAGGCCTAAATGTGTGCAGTGACATGTGGGTGAATAAAAATGTACTTTGACCTGTACATTGTCAATACTTTGCTAAGGATTAGGCTTTATTCCACATCATAAATAAAAATGCCCGCATCAGTGCTTTTTTTGCAATGGCAAATTTACTGTGCTCAATGCGGCTTCTTCTGCAAACTACTCAAATTAAATTAAAAACTCTGCAACTGTGTTGGATACAAGGTGCTGGATTTACCACTCTGTAATTTGGTTGAACGATTTTGTTCCTGAAATATGTTATGGGACACAAATTTGATTTCATTTACTAATCCACTGGCTCCCCCACCACAGTAGGTGGCGATGCATCATTTAGTGACGACAAATAAAGACAACGAAGAAGAAGCTGGGCAAAATTAGATCTGCGCGTGCGCTAAAATCTATAATCTTGAGGTAAAATGGCGACGGGTGCCATTTCCACGGAGTCGAAGAAAATATCCGAATTAAGAGTTGTTGATCTTAAATCCGAGCTCAAACGAAGGAATTTGGACACTTCTGGTGTAAAGAGCGTTCTTGTTGCAAGATTGAGACAGGTAACTTAAAAAGAAGCAAATACTTGCAAGGAGGGGTGACCGAGCTGGGAAATGCGTTGCGGAGTTGCTAATGCTAACGTCAGCTAGCGTTGTGACGGTTGTGTTTGCTGCTAGGTTATGTGTTAAATATCTGTATGGTGTTTAGTGTGGTCAGTTTAACTGTCGAAATACCCGCTGGTTGTATTTAGCTTTAGTTACTATACTCTGGGTCAACTGCTTACCCTGTACTCATAACGCTAACGTTACACCTGTCGGAAAAAGTGTTAGCTACTCGAGCTAGTGTGATAAGCGAAAGAACATGATTCTGTAACGTTAAATGAACGGGAGCAAAATAGACACGGAAGGCCTCTGTAGGCTCCCTATGCCCCCAAACAACAGGGCTGCTATGTCAAGTTAGTTCACAACTAAGATCAGATCTGTGTTTTGAAATTAGATTGGTTATATTTTGGGGTTTGTTACATACATGATTGACTAAAACTAGACATCTGTAGTAGGACCACAAGATTATGGCCAATATGTTCATTTAGTTTTGGGAAGACAAAAGTTAAAATGTATCCATAATTCCACATCTAAGAATGCTTGTATATGTAATATTTGCTTTCCAAAGTCATTTATATAGAGAATATTAGATTTTACACCATGCCTGTCTTTTTGATTTGAACCCACTTGAAACCTCAAAGTATTCCACGTTCCCATAATCATGTTTTGCTGCGGCTGCCTCATGAGAAGGCAGAAACAATAAAAAATATTTCTGCTAATGTATTCTGGCTAGAGTAAAAAAAAAAAAGCCAAAATAAGAGCCTTCATCTATAGTCAGTAAACCAGGACTATGCAGCCTTAATCACTGACAGTCTGGACCTGAATACTGTCCCACGAAGCATAAAACAACACACTCGGTCATCACTTTTCAAAAGACACAGGTTATTCTGTTTTAACAGGTGCATGCGTTTTCATTTAACTAGACAATAGGGATGCACCGAAATGAAAATTTGTGGCCCACGGTACGATACCAGTGAAAGTATCACGGTTCTGAGTAGTATCACGATACCACAGCGAAAATGAGGCAGATGTGCCTTTTGTCATTATAAAAAGATAAATCACTTTTCTATAATACATCAATGATATTTCAATGGAATAAATTACTTATTGACTTATTCATACTTCAAAAACAGCATCAATGAGTGATTAACATTGCGGGGATCAAAATAAAATAAATAAATAAATAAAATAAAAATCAACCAGCCACCCTCCTCCCCTGACAAGTTAAGAACAGTCCCTAAAGTGCGGTGAGGTTTGTGGAGCGTTACCTGCCACAAAGAGAGAAATGTGAACGGCTCGTTTCTCCTCTGACACGTCACATACCTGTGTGCCGCCACGGCTCGGCTGTCCAGGTACTTTTGGGCCGTCATGACACCAAGAAGAGGAAATTATTGGACCTGGAACCGGGCTTCTCCGTCGCCGGTAAGCCCTTACCTTGCGCCGCGGAGCACTATGGCCGCCGTATTTGACAGGAATACATTCCTGTCTGTGTCAACACTTTAGAAATATCGCCACACTGCCAACATTTTACTCCGTCCGTCACCGCACGCTGTTTGATTGCGTTATCAAAACACGCCGTTATTATTCGGCCTTGCTTTTCACTTATTCCACCGAATACCGGATGTGTGGTTTTTTGCAATATTCGGTCGAATATATTAGGTTACCAAATATTCGGTGCATCCCTACTAGACAACTGGCGATGGATGAAACTGGAACAACAAGGATATACTGTGTTTGGTGAAAATATTTTAAACTGTTTTTATTAAATCTTTTTTAAGGCTCTTCAGGATGAAGATGGTGATGCAGAAAATATTCAAGTCCCACTTTCAACTGACTCATCAGCTCGGAAAAGTGGGAAAGCCAAAGGTAATTTTGCTTTTGATTTAATCAGTGAGACGGGGAGGCAAAGTGAGTTCATATGTTCTGTTCTATTTTTAGTTTTCATGTAGGTTTTTAATTTTTTCTATATTTCACCTTACAGGGAAGAAAGTGGATTCAGATGCGGACACCACTGGGGAAGAGGATGTGTTTTCCAAGGTGACTGTGGCATACATTTCTGTTGCATAAATGTTGTTCATGAGTTAGTCCCTTTTTTTTTATCTTTGGCCCCCACAATGATCATTAAAATGACATCTAATGTCATTCCTTTTTAGTGTTCTTGTGCATAAACTCTTAGCACTAATTGTTTTGAACCAGAGTGTGAACCTGATCACCGTAATGAAAACCTTTTTAAATGGTTTGTATTAAAGCCAAAATTGAATTTATTTAAAAGTTTGGAAGTCATCGTCTGAAAATTGCAAAAAGGATGTATGAAAAAAGCAGTAAGATACTTGTTACACTTACCATGCTTGAAAATATTGTTTACAAAGTTGTTACACGTTAGTTCAGCCCTTTCTCAGTCCCATTTAAGAACTGAATTCAAACCCACAAACTTTATTCACACTGGCTCAAACTTCTTAATTGCAATTGTGTAAAACTATTGTGAAAACTCATAGCCAGTGTATTTGTCTTCTTTTAGTTTTAAGCCACATCTTGTAGTTGTCTGATAGAAATTAGAACCTCTAAAAGCACTATCTCTTGTGAGATTTGATTGATGCTTCATGGATTCATATTATAGAAGCGTTTACTTAATAGGAAAAAAAACTTAAATACGACAGTTATTTGTTATTTCTGTACAATTAGTTATAACAACTTTTTGTTGCTGCACCTATTGTTTTGAAATATTTGGCAGCTCATCTCACTGTTTTCTTTTTTAGGAAACTGAGGAGTATGAGTCAGAAAAAGGTATGTATGCTGGCGCACTAATGACCAATGCTAAAGCAAGGTTGTTTCTTCTTTACAGTTTAAATGTATGATGACAAGAAACTCCTGTTAGAATGCAAAACCACATCTAGTGGTGTTTCATGCTTCTGCACTATCTAGGTCACAATGTGCTAAAAAGAGCACCAAGGATGTGTTTAATGAAGACATTTCTGAAGACCTACTCGAGCTTTTTGTAATTGGTACACATGAATCATTGGATGTGGGTTGCCTTGACTCAGTCACCACATTTTCGTGGATTACTCAAAATATTTTACAGAGAAGTTCTCTTTGCGTCTGGATTTCTGTTGCTCTGGCATTCAACTTCCTACATTCCCCAGGGAAACAGAGTGAAGGCTCACAAACAAGCTGATATTTTATTATGTCCAATGAATCAGATGAAGCAACAACTTGTAGCACTCGAGGATCGTTGCACTTACCTGTTGACATTTTGATCGACAACATTGGTGGACAGACAAGTGACCTGTGCAGGTCTGAATACTTTGCTGCCTTTGCCACATGAATAAAACACCTTATTACAGGTTTTGTCAGGTGAGACAGCCTGTGGATGAGGATGAGATTTGGGTGGCTCAAGGAATGCTAGATCCCTCCAAACATTTAACAAAGATGCAGAGACCTCAATTCAGGAGGCAACTGAACGATCAAGAGACTTCATACATTCTTTGCAGACGACATCCATCGAAATTGGCACATAATCCTGCCGGCCGATTGCAGCCCCAGCATGATGCATACACTGAAGAGATCTGACATACAGCATGGCCTGAGACAGGAAGGGCAGACTGTTGCCACCAAAAGGACATGCTTTTTGTACACGGATGTGTACAATTGACTGGACACATTACAGCTGGTTGGACTCGCTGATGAAAAATAATTTTTCAGAGTGCTCTGAAATCTGCTGATAAGACATTGATGATATTGACTATTGAAGAAATATTGAGGGAATTGAAGATTTCCTATAATTAAGATGACGTTCCATGGACTGATCAGCTGGGGATGCATTTTGCATAATGGAAAAAGACTGACAGATGAACTGATGAGTTGTTCCTCCTCGTTTGAACTTTGCTACAAGATTCCCACCTGGAGATCTGCCACACTACAGGAAGCATCTGGGATTGCACGTTCAGTGTGAATCATGACTCAAATACTTTACATGTGTCAAGAAATGAAGAGCACTGAATCATCCCCCGTTTTCAGTGAAGAGTGTGTGTTTTGTGTCTTCCTGTGGTGTCTACGCCCTCGATGACCATTAACACTAAATGTGCTTTCTATTCTACTTTTTAGGTCAAGTAACATGCGACATGTCAATGTTAAAAGTTGTGTTTTGCCATGTTTATCCTTGTTAAATCCCTCAGATGTAACTGATACAGATGATGGTACTCGTGAAAATTCTAAGCCTGCACCCTGTGAGGACAGCCTCGCTGAGCCTGAGGCTGACGCCCTGGCTGAGGCTGAGCCAGAGTCAGAAGCTGTGGCGGCAGAGGCTGATTCAGAGCCTGAGCCAGAACCAGAGCCAGAGGTGGATGCGGAGGCTGACCCAGAGGTGGATGCTGAGCCAGAGGTCGATGCAGACGCTGAGCCAGAGGTGGATGAGGACGCCGACCCAGAGATGGATGGGGAGGCTGAGCCAGAGGGGGAGGCCGATCTGGCTGAGATGGAGGCTGAAGCCATGAATTCCCCCAAAGAAGCTGAGGACGATCACCTGTCGGTCTCAATCCAAAATGAAGACGCCATCACCCTAGATGTTGATGGTGATGATCTCTTGGAAACAGGTAAACATGTGAAACTTCCAGATCCAGAGGCCGAGAAGGGCACTGATGAGCCAGAGGCCTCTGCTGAGACGGGCCCAGATGATGACATGAAAGCGGAAGAGACCGAGGGCCACAAAGATGGTAAGAAAGATGATGGATCCAGGGGTGAGCCCACGAAGAAAGACGGCAGAGAGGCCCAGAAGAAAGCTGAAACAGGAGACAAAGACAAGGATTCTGGGAAGAAAGGCCCCTCCACTACTGGGGCATCAGGTCAAGCAAAGAGGTTTGTCTTTCTATGTCAGTTCTTTGATACTACTACCAAGTCCAGCTCACTAAGAACGCAACATTGTGGGTAGCCTCAAGATTTTTTTTGCCATAAGGGAAATGTTCACTGATGTACCTAATCCTGCCATTTACTACTTTGATTTATTTTTTTTTGAAGTTGGTTAAATTGTGACATTAACCAGGAGCTGAGAAAACATCTCTTATTTTGTTACTTTGATCTTTCCGGCAGTTTTAAAGCCATTTCCATTTTCTGCACAAGGCATTCTAAAAGAGCATTAGTCCCCGTGATGGCAGTGGTTATTTTTTTTTTTCCCTTTTTGGTCAAATGATTCACTGTGAAGTTGAACAAACCTCTGAAGATTTCATTGGTCCAGGGAATAAATTGGCTGACAACCTGACCCATCTCACCACTGGAAAAGCAATGAAGCCTTTGAGACATTGGTTCAGATCCACGCCTTGCCCACAGGATTTTTTTTTGTCCTGAAAAGTACAAAATGTGGTGTTTTATTCCACTAGATGAATGCGTATCACTTTACACCAGGTTTTATTTACCTTCACTCATTTCCTCTGTTTGTTGTTGCAACGTTTGCTTTGTAGCTCTTCAAGAGACAGAGATGGAAAAGCTACAAAAGATGAAAAGGGTAAGAATTATGTTCAAATCATCTTAATAATTTGAAACCTAGGGATGCAGTATTTTCATACCCAATGACTGCCGACATCTTTATCAGGAGTCGTCAGCAGTAGCAGCAACAGCAGCTCTTCTCGTAACATATGGGTGAGCGGCCTGTCTTCAAACACAAAAGCAGCTGATCTGAAGAACCTGTTTGGCAAATATGGGAAGGTAAAAAACGAGTGCAGTTTATTTATTTTTAGAGTTAGTTGTTGCTTATTTTGAATATTTCTGAAACTATCGCCATAACTTTGTTTAGTGTCGTAGAAAAATGTTGACAGAAATTTGTTGCCAACAGGTTCTAAGCGCCAAGGTGGTTACAAATGCTCGCAGTCCTGGTTCAAAGTGTTACGGCTTGGTGACGATGTCCTCCAGTACAGAGGTGACACGGTGCGTCTCCCATATCGACTGTACAGAGCTTCATGGACAGCAGATATATGTTGAAAGGGTAAGTTGGGAAGCAGATGTAGAGTCAAAATGGTTCTGGAAACCTTGATTGTTCTAATGCTGCCCTCTGTATTCATGGAAAAATTGTGAGCCTGTGTCATTCATATTTCACTGCTGCTGATTTTTAGGCCAAAAATGATCCCTTCAAAAAGGAGAGCTCAAAGAAGGAAGCAGAGGACAAAGCGAGTTCCAGCAAATCAAGTGACAAACGCACTTCCACTGGGATAAAACAGACTAACAAGTGGGTGACCGAAGAAGTTGAAAAGTTAATCCTTTGTTGATTGAAAGCACATTTAACATTTTGTTCTCTTTGCATGTAGAGCACAGCCATCTTACAAAAAAGAGGACAAGAAGTCGGATAAACTCTCCGAAAAGGACAAAGATTTATCCAAGAAGCAGGAGGCCAGAAGCGGAAATTCAGAATCAGTTTCATCCAACTCGGGGCAAGATTCTGCAAAGAAAGATGACAGAAAGCATGGGAGTAAGTTTTTATTTGTCTTTATGTCTTATTTAGATAATCTCATTGAGTTAATCAATAAGCATACATCTGTTCTCTCTGATTATTCCTATTGTCCTTTTTTTTTCTAGGGGCAAAGAGCCCAGGCAAAATGGCGGTGATACATCATCCCAAAGGAGATTCGAATTTTGGCAAAATGAGACCTTTCAGAAGGGGAAGGTATTTTGACAAAGTAAGACCTTTATTTCTATTTGATTAAGTTTAATCATAGATTTAAAGCTTATTTAAAGTTTGTCATCTGAGGATATATAATAAGATTCCTTTTGGTAAATTATTTTTATTTATTTTTTTTCCAGCCCTTTGTCAACATGAATGTTCAAAGGCGGCCAAAATGGTTGATTCCTCCCGAAGAGGTATAAAGTTCTTGATGTTATGGACATACAGCTTTATATTTGCTTTTAACATGCATTATCTTTTGAGCTCGTTTTTAAACTTAAATTTGTATTTTCCCCTTCAGTTAGAGATGATGAGAGATAGGCCGCGACCTTTTGCCAACAAGGGGGAAGTCAAAGACATCCTGCCTTTTGAGAAGATGAAGGAGCAGAGGATGCGTGAACGGGTGGCTCGTGTGGAGCGCGTTCGTAGAGCTGTGGAGTTGCGCAGGTAGGGTTGAATAATGCAGAGTCCATACTTTTGTACACATTTATTGAATTTCAAATTAATTACGGTTATTGTTGATCATTGTGTATTTATAGTCATAAAGTTCTAATACGAGTGTTTTTTTTTAAGACGGCGTGAAATTGCTGAACAAGAACGTCGTGAACGTGAGCGTGTCCGCCTGTTACGGGAGCGTGAAGAACGGGAGAACCTGCTCCGGGAACGACAGAGACTTGAGATGGAAAGACAAAAACTGGAAAGGGAGCGCTTGGAGAGAGAGAGGCTTGAGAGAGAAAGAGCCCGTATAGAGCAGGTACAGTGAGCTTAAACAAATTCACCTTCCCGCAGTCACATCTTCAGACTTCTGTGAAAGCTGCTTATCTCAGGAATGAATTATTATGTCAAACAGTTTCCGTCCAGGACATTAGGTGTTTGTTGCTGCTTGTTATTGTCTAACATTGTCTACATCTCTCCATAATTAATTTTAATCTGCATTTTAATACTGCCTCTCTCAGGAGCGGCGTAAAGAGGCAGAACGCCTGGCACGTGAACGTGAGGAGCTGCGTAGACAGCAGGAGCAGCTCCGTTATGAGCAGGAGAAGAGAAACAACCTCAAGAGGGGCCGTGAAGTGGAACACAGGTAGATACACTATTAAAGTTTTTGTCCCTCAGCAGTTTCATGGTAGTGTGATTATGACTGAAATTGTTGGACTTTAGTGGGGACAAGTCAGGCAAGAGGTTCACAAACTTACAGCTTAGCTTTTTATCTATTTGACAAATGTTGCCTGTGTAAAACAACATAGTCGTGCTCCCCATTCATTGCAGTCATATGGTTTTGTTTTGCTGCCTATAGTGGCTGTGAGGGAAGTTTGACATGGTATAATTTACATCAGTGCATAACCCTCCTTATACAAACATAATGTTGTATTTAAATAGAAAATGTTGCCACCGTATTGAATACATCTTGAACTATCCAAGCTCATTACTTACGAGGTTGTATTCAATGTTTCAGCCGGAGAGACGATTCCTACTGGAACGGCAACAAGAAGATGCAGTCTGAGTCTGATGTCCGTATGAACCAAGGCTCAAACTACAACCGGCAGCAGAACCGCTTTTCAAACTTCTCTCCCCGAGAGAGGGGCCGTTTTCCAGAGGCTGCTGCTGAGCAGCCCAACACGTATGACAGGTACAAGTGTTGAACTATAAGAGTTGAAGTAGTTCACTGTGGTAACATTATTAGTTGCAGGCCTTTTTCACAGAAGGCATTTTGACATGTTTAAGTAGGAAGACCAAATTTTGAAACAATGAAAATAATAATAATGTCTGAATTTCATTCAGATGCTTCAGTTTAAGCATCCTGATAGTGCTCATGTTGAGTTGTGAATCTGTGCTATTGCTTGTGTTCTCCGTCAGTCCACAGTACTTTAGGCTCTTTGTTCCTTCCCTAACAGATTCTGTTTTGTGCTGCTTTTTGCTAATTGAACTTTGTGTGATGTCACTAATCTCATTTTGATCTTTGTTTTGTTGCAAGACGTAACCGGTTTGACGGTGAGCCCGAGCCAAAGAAGAGTCGCCCTGCTCCTCACCGAGAGAGCTCCGGCTTTGAGCGCTACCCCAAGAGCTTCGAAACAGTCCGCAGACCTGAGCCACCTCCTCCACCGCGCACCGAGCTCCGGGACACCGACCGCAGGGACAGAGATGAGAGGCGTCCCGTGCCCATGCATGACCGCCCTATGGGAGCCAGAGCTACAATGCCCGGCATGTCGCACAACCGCTCACCCAGGGACGGAGGGCATGGATGGAAGAACGATGGAGGCATGAACACCAATAAGGGAGATATGCGGTAAAAATGCAGTTTTTGAACTCAAAGCATCATCAGTTAACTGTTCTCCCCTCACAGTCAGTGAAAGCTAATTTGTTTTTCTTTTTTAAATTTCTTGCTGGGTTGAGCAGAGGACCTATGCGCATGCGTGCAGAGCGATCAGGCAGAGATGGTCCAGGCCCATCTATGAGGGGAGGCGCCTCGGCCAGCCGTGGAAGGAGCAGCTTTAATGAGCGAGATGGGAGACCCATGGTGATGAGTGACCAGGTCAGCTTACCTTCTGACTGAAGGTCTTCCCACACCAAATGCAATTTATTTGTGCTAATAAATAGATTGTATAATAGATAAATAGATTATTTTAATGAGCCTATCCATACCAAATCCAAAACTTTTTTGATTTAGTTTAATCGTCAGTGAATATTTCCTATTTTAGTTTCCTTTATTGTTTGTTTGTTTTCTCTGGTCCCTGGTGTGAAAATACCTCAAGAGTTCCACTGTATTTCTCAGGTCCTCTGTACTGATGGTGCAGGGTATTGACAGGACTTGTGAAAAAACAACAACAACACGTCTCAAGATTATCTTAAATCTTGAAATTAAATTAGGAAGCCAGCTCAAAATGTGCAATTTGATGTTAAGTTGATTTACGGAAATGCAGTTATCCTCAACTTTGATCTTTGTAATTTTTGTTTTGATAAAAGACAAATCCTGTCTCTCAAATGTGAGAAGTTGCTGCTTTTCTATTTTTATCTAATTAACATAACTTGTAATAAAAATAATCCTCAGATCCCTACTCAGCTGTAGAAATTGAAAGTATTACTGTGTCAGTTTTACTAATGAAATGTTAGTGGAATCTTATGAACTATAAGCTGCAAGATCCTAGTTTTTCACTTGTAACTTTAGTCGTGTTTTAGTACGACTGGTGTTTAAACAGTTTCAGTATAAATGTGTAGCAAACACACACATTTAACAATTCATAGAAGACTGGCTCCTGACTTAAAATCTCTTCTTTCTCTGCAGCCCTTCAGCTCTGGCCGCCAGGTTGTGGTGGAACGTCACAGCAGGGATCAGGGGATGAGGAAGGAGTGGCATGGTGGATCAAGCTCCCAGGCTGGGGGCTACCCTGACAATCGCAGAATGGGAGACAGCCGGGGCAGCATGATGGCTCCGTCCAGGTATACCAAACATACCAACAAATGTTGACTCAATAGAACAGCAGAGAAAATGAATCATGCTAATCTTGGTCTTTGTCTCTCTGTGTGCAGTCACTCTTCATCTGGAATGAACCGAATTGTACAGATCACCAACAACTCCATGCCCAGCGGTGGAAACGTGGGTGGATTCAAACCCTTCAAAGGAACGCCGCGGCAGTTCTAACTGCAACCAAATTCTGCCACATAAAGGCACCTGAAAATTTGAAGACTTTTGTGAACTCTTTATTATTAGAAAATCAGCTGTTTCAGGTGGCACATTTGTAGCCATGAGGTTGACGACACTATTTTATTTTGTATAGACAAGTGTTTACCTCGGTGTGGGGTTTTCCCTGACAGTTCTGCTGTTACCATTAAACAACCCCATGCACACGTTTTACTTGTATTTAGGAAGATACTGTACAGCCCTAGGTCTTTGTAACAAGTTTTTAAGTGATGTTATGAGCTTCTCTGAGTGTCGTATGTACATTTTCAATAGCCTAGTGTCACACTCAGTTCTCCTGTGTAATGGGTCTTATTTTAGTGTACTATAGAGCTCATGGGTGTCACAGATGATTAACTCATTTGGATGTTTCTCTGTGAGGAAACACGTAACAGGAATTCTTTTTTTTCTTTTTTTTTGAAAAGTCATGCTCGTGTGGACGTCCTGTTTTGTAAAGAGTAGTTGGATTTGCTAAAACAATGTCAAATTGTAAACTAGCCTGTATTGTAGCAAAATACCTCTCACAGGCCACGTATACAGGCCTGTGTGTCTAAAATAAAACTGACTTTCAAATCTGTTGCTGCAGAGCATTCAGTGGTGTCGCTGATAGGACGCATCGTTTTTATATTTGGTCATTGTTATTCTAAAAACACTGCAAATTCAATTACACGTGGCAGTGAAGTAATGGCTCTGACAGTGTGGTTTTCTCAGTCAGTCCACAGCCTGTAGTCTGAATTTGTAATGGATATGGTTTTGTACATCACATGATATTGGGACATGCTGTGTAAGTCATTAAGCCTGTGATAGAAGCAGGAAGTACTTTGATGACAGCTCGTAAAAGAATCTGAAAAATGCAGTGACAGCATGAGATCTGCACATTGAGTAAAACTACAAAAGGTTAACACTTTAGTGAAGCAAACATGTCAGATTCGACTAAACAATCACCTTTAACCTTCATATTGCTTTTTCAGACATTTGAGTTTTATTTACTCATTAATATAACAACCGATAAGTTGTGTTTTTGTCCTTTATCGTTGGACCAACACATCCAGGTCTGCACTATGTATTTGACTGTCACTCTTTACCTGCACATGTCCGAAGTGGTCGATAAAGCTTGATTAAACTACACAAAACTCGAGCAGAATGACTCATGCTGTTGTAGCCTTATTGTCTCCCCTCACAATGAAAGTTTACTGATGTGATTTATTGACCCCACCCCAATTGTTGACACTTAAGTTTATGCTTAAAGGGTAACATGTATTTTTTCAACATGGACCCTATTTTCACATGTTTTCGTGTCTAAGTGACTGATGGGAACAACCATTTTTTAAATTGATCCAGTATTTAGCAAGAGGACAGCAAGCAGGGAAACAGGCTGCAGTGTAAGTTAATGGGCAATTGTGCACTGTCAATTTACGTCCACTAAAAGTGCTTGTTTTGTCACTGACAGGCTCAGATTACTTTTCTTAGTGTCTGACAGCATTTTACAAAGGATCTCTACAGAGATAGAGCTTTTTGTTATAGAATAAGATCCTTTTTATTTAACCAAAAACAACCCCAAAATTGCTATCGTCAAACCCACTGGACTCCATTTAAAAAAACGGTAATTTTATAAATGTAAATCACTTTTCCTTCCAAGTCAACAGAAGCAAAATAAAGCTGACAAAAAACCATGCTCGTCTGTCTTTCCACTGTTCTAACATTCACCAACTCTGCTTAAGTTGAAATAAAACTCTTGATCCACCCAGTTAGGTGTGAAAATATGCTGACTATACATGCTAAAATTACTGTTTATCTAAATGGACTCTGGTGAGTTCAGCAACAGTGATTTGGAGGCTGTTTGTGGTTAAACAAAAATGATCTTTAACAAAACGGTATATTTCTGTGGGGATCCTAACCATAGTGTTGTCAGACACTAAGGGCACTTTCACACCTGCCCTGTTTGGTTCTGTTCAATCGAACTCAGGTTCTTTTGCCCACTAAGTGCGGTTCATTTGGGCAGGTGTGAACACAGCAATCCCACTCGGGTTTGCACTAAAACAACCAGACCGGAGACCTTCTTGAAGAGGTGGTCTCAGTTCGGTTACAAATCAACTCTGGTGCGGTTCGTTTGTAGTGAGAACGTGTTCTGACTCGATCCGAACCAACTGCAGTCACGACACATTGTTTGGGTTAAACATGAGCCTGTTACAGTCCTGGAGGATTATTAATGTGCACCTCCTCCTGTACTGCCTTAATATGCACATTCAGCACATCCAATGCATCAAAACATTGTTTTATAGTTGGAGCCGCGCCTCGTTTTCAAACTGTATGGTTTGACTAAAATGAACAATGACGGCAATATAGTCCACGATGAGCAGTGCTAAAATCAACCTGCGTAGTTGTCCCTCCATTGTGACATTAGAAAGTGTCGCATTTATCTTGCAAGTGTACTCTTCTTCGTTTTGTTTACTTTGTGAATTTTTCCCACATGGAAATTCTGACCAATCAAGAGCAGCTTTCTCGTGCAAGGCATCTGATCTGGTCCGCTTGTAAATGCTGCCGTGAGAACACCAACCAACTCTAGGCAATTTTGCAACTTTGTAACAAAATTATACCCTGATTCAGACCAAAGAAACAACTCTAGGTCTGAAAGCACCCTGAGAATAACAATGTGAGCCTGTCAGTGACAAAACCAAGCACTTGAAATGGACAGAAATTGACAGTGGCCAGTTGCCTGAAGGGATTACATTGCAGCTGGGTTCTCTTTCAATACTAGACCCATTTCAAAAATCGCTGTTCTCATTAGTCTCTTTGACACTAAACATGGGAAATAGGATCCACATTGGAAAATACAGAACTTACCCTTTAATCCCATGCTCTTGTGAGACTCGTATCAGGTTGTCATCAAAGTGATGAGGGCTTATTACAAATGACAGCAAGGCAACTATTGATCTTAGTCTTTTATTATCCTGGTACTTCTAATCAGGTTGAATGTCCCTCGTCTATAAGGCATTTTGTTATATATATATCACCATATACATTGTGTGACTGTGATGTGAAAGGCTACATACATTATTTGGTCATTTATGTAAATAGATGAACATTGAAATCAACACAATGAGTAACCTCCCATATTCACAAACACCTTCCTTTTACTTGTATGCTTTTATGTGAAATATAAACACAATGGGCCGTACAGTGGAAGTAATGGTAGTTGGGGTAGTTGAAAATTTTACTCTGGCTTACTTCTCAGTCCGCGCTATACATGCACCACAAAGTAAAATTCTGGAAGTTTGATATTGCATTAAAGAAAATGTCTCCCTTTAGATTGTTCAGCACTCTGGATGTGTGTCTCGTACGACAAGAATGAACATTTCCCTCTGCTACATAGATGATGACACTCGAACAGCATTTTACGCTTTTTTTTTTGTTTGTCAAAGTTTGAGAATATTTGTGAAAAGTTGTGTGGGTCAATGAAGGACTGTGGACTGGAAAAATAACGACCTGAATTAGGGGTGCACCTACACCATTGTTTTTTGCTGATTGTGTCGAGTACCAGTGTCGTCTACGTATTATCTTCCGTACTTTGTATAAAAACTGCTCCTGTTAGACCATTAAAATGACATCCAGCTATGTGTCGTTGTAATTCACATCTTCCTCATCATCTATGAGCGGTGTGCTGGTACTCAGGCCTTTGTACTGGTAGCCTTTTGTCTGGTATAGGTGTACCGCTAACCTGAATATATCAAATTGCAGCAAGTGGTACTATTTGTCGACAAATGTACTCTTTCGTTTTAAGCCAAAAACAAACAAAAAAAATGAACAGCCCTTTCATACTTTTACAAATTAATATTATTCAGCTGGTTTAATACACCGCTACCACATTGAGATAATTCTTTTGGCCAGTTTTTTTAAAAGGTACCCAAAGGACAATAGCACTCTTGCACAATTTTATGTTCTGTATAAAATGAGGTATGTTTCTCTTCTGTTAGTGCATATCAATGTAACAGTGCAAAACCAATTACAACGACTATTTGTTCAACGACCACCTTGTCAAAACACCAATGTTACAGCATTTACCCCACCGTCACTTTTACAAGGCATACAATAAAAACCACTTGGAGACATTAAACACACAATATCCTTCAGATCAGTTTGTCTTAGGGAACTATAGGGTCAAACGAACACATCACAACAAAAATATCAATTTCTGGTAGTGATGACTAGGGGACAGCGAGCTAATGCACAGTAGTAAATCTGAAATGAAAATAAAAACGTGTGGCATGTGTCACTCTACGCTCTTTTCACTCATACAAACAGCGACCAGCATCAAATTTTCCATATCGATTGAAACGGCCCGTAGTGAAGTTACATTTTCTTAAACTTCCTCTGGAATGTTTAATCAGCATGTTCACTTGATGGGCTGAGACGTAAATGAAGCGAAACTCAGACATAAAAAAAAGCAAAATATTGCCAAAAGCTTCCTCTCTGCCTTCTTGGTTTCACTTAATTAAATTATTTATCTAAGCTGCATGGGGAAAAAAACTACTGAGGAGTCAATGAAAGTGTACATAATTAACGTGTCTTAACCCTGTTCAAGGTTTTTATTTTTAATCAGGTAGTCCAAGTTAACACAACAGGAGCAGCTTTATTCATATTTTTTTAAGTGTGAACTTCAACAATGAGGATCTTAAATAAAGTGTTAAAGTCCTTCAACGTGTCAAAATAGTTGTGTGTGTACATGAGCAGATACTTAAAGTTGCGACTGAGAAAGTGACTACAGGCCTAGGAACTGTGCCGATACATAAAAGACACTGGAGGATATGTCCCTTCACAAAAGGCCTGAGAGTGTGTCCGATGTTTGTGTGTGGAAAAATGCATGGATTGTCTCGTTCTGGTAATACGCCTGTTTCCCTATGTCCTATAAAATATGTTGAAATGTTGTAAGGCGTTATATATATATACAAAACACAGCCTTGTTAGGGCCAAACGAACACGGAGCTCAAACTCCAGCCATCACATGAAGCCCATAAGAAAGGGTTCCCACACAGTAGGTAGCCTGCTGCCTCCATGTAATCGTCCTGTCCTGACAGTGAAATCTCACCGAACAAAATAACGGAGACCGCCTTACGAGCGCTGCGGCGACCTCCTACGACGACTGTCTCCCTCAGTCTGTAACAGAAGGCTTGAGTCAAGGCATCCACTTGGAATGTATAGATAGAAAAGTTTCTCAGGAGGCAGTCCCATGGTACAATAATGGCACAAACCACTAGCTAAATCCATTATAAGAACGCATTAGGTAAATATGTACATCATGTGTTTGCATGCTGCAGTGAAATGCACACCAGTTAAAAGGTGATACCACAGAATTCAGAGCGTGTATCCTACGAGCCCAGGACAGCTCAGTGTGTGAACTTTAATTATAGTTTTCCACAAATAACAGATGAATTTACTCCTCTCTGAATCTGACATTTGCACATGTACATTTCTACTCAGGGTGGCGCAAACTTCTTCCCTAAGGAGCCCCTTTTCTATCACTGGGTAAACTGAAGACCCCTGACTAAAGGTTGTATTTTATATTAAATGCATAACAAAAACAGTACATAACAACTGTTTAACTGTACAATTAAACCAAATAGTGAACACAATAACTGTGAACAAGCAATTTGGATGAATTTTGTGCAGATTTTCCTGTGAATTTTGCTTCAGAGATTAGTTTTCCTGACATTTTTAGTAACTTTTCATACAATTCTCTGTCTGGATAATGTATATATTTTGTCATTTTTAACAGTAAGGCTTCTATTTTTGACAAATTCTGCATTTTCTTCTTCCTGACACTTGGCCATTGTTCTATTAGCTCTTTGGTTGTTTTAACTGCGTATTTTTCTAACGTGGGACAAGGCTGCAAATTTTTAAGTCTGCAGCTTTAATTGTAATCTAAATTTAAAAATAACAATTTGATTTATGCTAAGATATAGGCCTATAGTCAAAAGGCCTCATAACCCCCAATGAAGCCCCCACTTTGAGAACCAGTGCGCCAGAAAAAGCAAATGAGATGAACCTCGTAAGACTTGTGGAGAACGAGGAAGAAAATATCTACTCAACACAGCTATGGCATGAACAAGTCAGGTTCCCAACAACGTAACAGGGCTTACTGGGGTTGTATATCTTGGTGTCACAGATTTTGGGGCTTATATTTGTGGAAAACAATATTACATGTTCACTGTATTTAATGAACTTCCCCAGTTAAGAGGAAGTTACATGCCAATTACTGAATTCTGTGGTATTTCTTTTCAAAAACTGCAGTGGAACTTCTACATCCAGAAGCTAACAGAGGAGATCATGATAGTGCCTGCACACACACACACGCACACACACACTCACACACACTGCAGCTCTTCAGGAAGCTGCCAGAAGAGACTGTGAGAAAGAAAAGGGCCTTTCAGAACTACCATACACTCTAAACTGGGTTCACTCTAACACAAATCTAATCTGCCAAAACCCTAGTTGTGTCTCACACAGAAACAACTTCAGATTCACATAAAATGTCCTCTCCAACATGACTCTCAGTTTGACTATCCCAAATGTTTTTATGAAACTGAATCGCAAGATAAATGACACTAAATGTCCAAAGTTGTGGCTGAACTAAAACAGCGTAAAAAGATTTGGCTATTTCTAAATTGAGACTCGATGCTCTATGTAAATGAGACATGTATACCACACGTGTTCTGTACACACCATACACATGAAAACAAACACACGTTCACATTCAAACAGAGCAGAATACAACACTGCCATACTCTGGTAAGGCAAATCTGAACAGGGCAAGCTGTGATGAGTATTGTGCAGTAGCTACAGTGTCTGGCAGCTATCTGGCATTAATTAACCCTTGGGTACATAGTGTTTCGGAGGGGACACAAATAGTGTTACACTGATTTCCAACAGGCAATATTATGAGAAAATCCCTCTTGGCTTACAGAAAAAAATTAAACCTCTCCCCACAGATACCTCTAACATAGACACATAAATAAAGTGTGGATCTTGGCATCAACTTAAAAACCGTAGGTTTGTCTAAATATGTTTTGCAAATATTGATACGTACAAAAAAGCTTTGAAGCTGCAGTAATGAACAATGACTGAAATTATTGTTTTTTTAAAGAACATGGTGAGAGGGTGACATTTTGTTTCTTCAGATTATGTCTTTTGCTATAAAATATACCACCCCGAATAAACTTGACCCCACATCACAAATATAGTGCACTGTGCAACTTGTAACAAAGTTTGGCCGACTCTATGAAAGATAAGGGGTAGTTGTCGTTGTAGTGTCCCTTCCTCTGTTGTCCAGGTTCCACTGAGGATAGAGGATAGCAGGCACCAGTGGTTTGGGAACAGCAGATCCTCTGTTAGTCCTGTCGCGTCCCTTCCTCAAAATGTCTCCTTCCCTTGTTTGTTGTCAAGTTGGGGCCACGTGTTGTGTGTCCGGTCCGTGGAGAAACAAATGCTGCCCCCTTTCTCACAGATAAGCAAATGCACAAAACACTCACACTCACACAGACACGCTGTATGTTACAAAATAACACATTTGTCTTTATCCTTCGATTCTTTCTTGGCTTTGCGCTCCCCGCCGGAGGACTGTTTTCCCGGGCTGGGTGTGGCTCCTGCTGCTGCCGCCGTCCCAGCGCTGGAAGCTGCTCCGCCTGTTCCTGCACCTCCTCTGTCTGCTTCGTCTCCCTCGGCGGGCTCCTGCTGGCCCTGCTGCACAAAAAGGACCAAGGGGCAAAAGAGCGTAAATTCATATGTCTGTGTATGTTACAAGCAAGGCTACTTATTACTCTGAACTGGAATAAAGTGATAAACCATATATGAACGTTAACAATAAAATAAACATTCAGCCAGATTGTAATTTGACAATATTTGGTTGCTCTGACAGGACAATCAAAAGCAGACTCTTGAGGCAGGCACGATCGCAGCTAAAAAAAATATATTAGTAAACTGGAAGTCTCTGTCGACCCTGTGTGGCAGGAGGTGGCTCAATTAAATACTTTCTAGCACTAAGATGAAACATCATCCTCATCCTGTACTGGCTGATATTCTGGCAGCCCCCCACCAATGTGTTTTTTCCTTTTTTGTTTGATGCCTGTGGATATTCTCATTCATTCAGGTCATAGTTATCTCAAGGCAATTTAATCGAACGCAGCTGGACTTGGTTTTGTCTTAGAAGACATTTCACCTCTTATCAAGAGGCTTCTTCAGTTCATGCTTGTCTGACTAGGCTGGAACTAGTCTGACAAACTGGTGTGGAAGCACCCAGGTATTTAACCTCTGGGGAGGTCTTCACAAGGCCAATGATGTCACTGGTTCGTTAGTGCTCCAATGGTGTGTCAACAACAGTTGCTGAAACTCCTGCTGCAATGCTGCAATTGGAGTCGTTAGAGTCACATCAGGCCATTTGTGAACGACCATTGTTTTTAGAGGTTAAGTTGTTAAACCTCCTGGGCAAGGATGAAAGGACAGCATTATAGGTGGGGGATAGGTGGTGTCGCAGACCTCCTCCTCTATTGAGAGATGGCTTTTCCAATTTCACATAGATGGCTTCTTTTACACCTCTTTCAAACCATCGGTCTTCCCTGTCCAAAATGTGCACATTGCTGTCTTCGAAGGAGTGTACTTTCTCCTTGAGGTGTAAATAGACAGCTGAGTCTTGCCCTGATGAGTTAGCCCTTCTGTGTTGGGCCTCTCAATAGAGGAGGAGGTCTGCGACACCACCTATCCCCCACCTATAATGCTGTCCTTTCATCCTTGCCCAGGAGGTTGATGTGACTCTAACGACTCCAATTGCAGCGTTGCAGCAGGAGTTTCAACGACTGTCGTTGACACACCATTGGAGCACTAACGAACCAGTGACATCATTGGCCTTGTGAAGACCTCCCCAGAGGTTAAATACCTGGGTGATTCCATACCAGGTTGTCAGACTAGTTCCAGACAAGCATGAACTGAAGAAGCCTCTTGGATAAGAGGTGAAACGTCTTCTAAGACAAAACCAAGTCCAGTTGCGTTCGATAAAATTGCCTTGAGATCCTTTTTTGTTTGTTTTGTTTTTTCACCCTTGACCCTCGTGGTGAAAGGGACAGTCTCCTGTTTTGCCAATGCTGCTGTCGACTGACAGCTTTGGACCAGATTCTAGATATGAATCCTTTTTCTTTCTCTCTGTTATTTTCTGTAAGTGGCACTGGATACTTCAGGTATTAGTGTTTGTTTTATTGTGCAAAAAGAAAGTCAAAAGTAGTTGTATGCCTCAGCAAACCACTAAAGTTGCAGTTAAATTTTACAGCCATGTCTATCCAGACTTATACGCAGCCACGACAGCTGTCAAAGCCTCAAATATGGATGGTGCTGCAAAGTCGGTACATATTCTAAAACACAGAAGCTTCACACACATCTTCAGCCCAGCAGCACAGAACATCAATCAGCACGGTTTCTCGGTGGACAACCAAGATTAGTGTCATCAATACAGCATCTGACCAAATGTTTCCCCTTCTGTTCCTGAGATACCATGTTGAATAATGGCCAGAGAAATGTTTTTGTGAGTATTACGATGTCACAGTGAAGCTGACCTTTGACCTTTTGGATATGAAATGTCATCCCCTCATCATTTTATCCTTATTTATTAGTGTTTCAATTCTTGAGGTATGGCCAAAAACATGTCGTGTGAGGTCACAGTGACCTAATTATTTGACCTTTGACCAACAAAATCTAATCAGTTCATTTTTGAGTTCCAGTGGACACTTGTGCCAAATTTGAGGAAATTCCCTAAAGTCATTCTTGAGTTACCACGTTGACAAGAATTGGACAGACAACCCGAAAACATAATATTAAAACATAATAACAATAATAATAATAATAATTAATGAATGATGAATTACATATTGGGTGATGTTTAAATATAAATGTAATAGCATACCTTATAAGATATAACAAAATCTTATCCTAAGTCCTGACATGCAGGCGCTCTCATTTATATAGTCTTCTCTTTTACTTTAATTTTCAACCTTTTGATTATGTATATGTCAATAACATTACTGAGGTATTTGTAAAAAAGAGGTAAGAGGAAAGTAGGAGGGGAAACAGGAGGGAAGTTTTAGTTTCAGTTTTGTTTTGTTTTTAAAGTTCTGATTTTTATGTGCTGTTCAAAAACATATGATGGAAAAAGGCATGTATATTTGTTAGTAAAAAGATTATTTTCAGAAACAAAACTGAAGACAGACATCTTTCAGAGAAGCTAACAAAACCACATCTCTAATAAGATGCTCTAATAATGTCATATATAGAAATTATTTAAAGGGGACTTGTTAGCTTTTCTATATTTTGTTTCTTATACATGTGTTACAATGAAGGATGTTCATATTAATCATGCCCAAAGTTTCAAATAATAAAGTACATGTATGTAGAAGTAATCCCTGTGATCAAAAACCTCAGGCTTTAATCGGTCTAAACACTATGTTTCTAATGTTTTTTTCTTCTCTGGCTACAGTATGATGTCATAGTGCGACAAGCATCTTTAAATAGTCATCTGATCCAGGCACACTACTGCCAAGTGTTTATATTACATAGCCTACACTGGCACAAATAACTCCATGCTATCGTCAGGGAAACATGTAAACTTGGTTGCCGATGTTGTTACTTTCTCCGCGACTTCCTGCTGAAACCTGCGTGGTGGTATTTAGAAGCTTTAATTGGTGATTTTTCACTGTAGAAAGTGTCGCTTTTCTGCGTTACAGTCACTCCCCCCGCTGAAATGATGGTGCAGAGATGCAGAGAAACAGGACACCTGCAAATGCTGACCAATCAGAGCAGACTGGGCTTTTTCAGGAGACGGTCTTAAAGAGACGGGTGCCAAACGGAGCCTTTCAGACGAAGGGTGAATACAGGTGTCCCAGCATAAGGAAAAGAAAGTAATTTTTGAATGTTAAAACATGTACACATGTTCTGGCAGAAATCCAAAATACCAGTATGAACCTGAAAACGAGCATTAAAGGTTCTCTCACTATACTTCATATCTCACGTACGTGCAACAAGGTGTAACCACTGCCCCAAGCGCCTCTAAGGACAATGCCTGTGTCTTGATCTCACAGTTAAGGGAGGCATCATTACAAGAGAGAAGAATACCACTATCCCTTTTCATCTTTAATTCGTTCTTTACAGCTCAAACTCTCTGATGCATACATCCATCTGTCTCCAGAACGCCACATCTTCCCTCTATGCTACATTAAATGCCCCACATTTGTTCAAAGTCCTACTTCTCCTCCTCCTTCCACCTGCTTCTGTCTCCCTCAGCCCCTCCCTCCCCACCTGTGCCTGTGCCGCCGCTGCTGCTGCTGCCGCCGCCGCCTGCTCCTGCTCTTGCTCCTGGTAGTACTGGGAGGCTCGTCGGTCCTCCTCCTCCTGAAGCTTTTTCGCCAGCTCTAGGTCACTGATGCCCTCGGGGAGCTGCTCCCACTGCAGGTCCTGGCTTTGCTGCTCCTGCTGCAGCGACAGTGCCATCAGATAGTCCTGACACACATGAACACGCACAAAGAGAAAGAGAGAAAAATAATTGATGACTTATGAGCAAAGCTGTCAGTATGATGTTTAAGTAGATATACTGTGCTTTGATTATGCAACAGCTGAACTTCCTCAGCCTATATTGCAAACAAGCACAGCCACAATCCACAACCACAGCTCCTCACTTATTAACTGAGCCATTTGTGTCTGTCTTCATTAATTTTCATATGTTGTAATATCTTAATTTTGCTTTTGTTGTAATTAGTTGCAGTGCAGTTTACAAAATGCCTTTTATGCTGGTGCTATCCACTGTGATGTACTCGGTATCTTCTATTATGTCATGTACTTTGTCACTGGCAAAGACCTAATTTCCCCACTGGGATCATTACAAGTTTTCTCCAATCTAACTGAATTGATTATGAGTGCAGAACATTGCCTGAATGGATTTTTCTCACCAAACCCATCTTGGAGATAAGGAGGGGCTGTGTCTGACTAAGCAAGGGGAATAAAAAGTAATAGCCCCCATGCTCTTGTCTGGTCTGTGTGTGTGGGAGCAAAGGCAGACAATTTGTCAGTGAGCGCTGCGTTTGGACCACTCTGGCTGGCCAAAGAGCAGACAGCTGTGAAAACAGTAAAAGTACTCAGGAGACATGGACCCGATGCAACAGGGGTCTGAGTGGAGAGTGTATGGTACAGCATGGATGAGATCGTATATGGGCGCCATTCAACCCTGACATGTGTCTTTCAGGTTGTCGTGTGTGTGTGTTAAAAGGAGAATTACGCCTATGTTATTTATATGGTATAAGTGCCCTGACACATCAAGTTGACGGCCGTTTGTTGGTCAATGTCAGGTCATTGGTGAACGTCTGTCACCCTACATTTTGGTCTTGTCTGTTTTTTTTCCCAGCCAATTCAGCACGTTGAATCGGTGTCAGAGACAGCAAAGCCCATTGGTGAGTGAAGTCACTCTAAATGCCGATTAAGCTAAGTGCACGAGAGGAAAAACGGAAGTGAGGAAAGTAAACAAACGACTCAAGTCAAGAGCGTGTGAGATTGAAACAAACTTGTTATATTAGGCAAGATTATAATGCTAGCCGTTGAGCACTTCACCAAAAATGATTATGTTATTGTTCGCTGGCGCACGTTAAATATAATTTGTTCTTTCAACTTCTGGTTGTGTTGTTTATGTGCTAACTGGCTAACTAACATCTTGAATTTGTTCTGTCGGTCTTTAGGTTCCCCTTTTTGAACAACAAATACAGACTACCGCCGCCTGCCGAAATGGATATATATATGTATATATATATATGTATTTTATATTTCCTCTCATGCAGATGCAGAACTCACGTGCTAGTTGGCCGTCTGGTGTACTCTTTATGGTGTGTTCAAGTGCAAGTTTTTGTCTGAGACACAGGTGATGTGAGGCGAGACAACAGTCTGCCTTTGACGCCACTAGTTCTTTGGTGTGTCTGGGCTTTAAGTCAGTACAAATCCATTAGTAAACATGAATAAATCTCCAAAATCTAGAGTGCTAAAACTCAAATTTGTGATGTCATCAAGTGTTAAGTCTGGAGCTGCTCCATAGACAATGGACTGTGAAAGACTTCATAGTTCTGAGTATAAGAGTACATTTTCTGTTTCAGAACTGAGAACACTAAGATAGAATAAAGCTCATTTGGGTACAAAAAAAATGAGCAAACATTTTGTGGTCCACAAAATCAGACTCCCATTAACTGTCTTTGGAGCAGCTCTAGACGTTGTACCCTATGACATAACAAGTTAAAGTATTACTTTGCTGGTTTCAGGCTTTCAGAAAGAGTAGCTCATGTTCACAAATATTGTTGAACTTTCCTAGGCCATGGAAACGACATATTTAAATTCTTAATTTGGGTGATGTTCCCCTTTAAAAGGCTGAAATGGGGAGCTATAACACATCTATTATTAAAGAACTGCCCTTATTTTCTCCTCTGTTTTAGTTTGGGATGATGCACAGTTGATTTTTTTTGTATCTTGTGTTTGCAGAGATTTGATACTATATGTTTTGTTTCTTTTTGAATCTCCTTTCCTCCAGAGTTTCTCCTATTTCTGTAAAGTAGTACAATGAAGACCAGTAAGACCTTACCGGTCTTGTCTTCTGCCTGGGCCTTTGTGGTGCGCTAATGGTGTGGAACGCACATCATGATAAAGCACAATCATGGTTTTGGAGTGGATAATTGCTGGTTCTGCTAGTCTTGCCTGCATCAGTGCTCAGACCTGGTCTATCTGATCCTGCTGGCCGCGGTAAACAGTCTCTGGATCCGAAGGAGGCCGCAACCGGAACTCGGAGTCACAGAAGTTGCCGTCTCCATCGACGTTGTGCAGACTCTCCCAGACGACCTTTTCCTCTGTCAGGAAGCCTTGGTCTGTGACCAGGAGGTACAGCTGGCCCTAGGAAACAATCACACACACATTACATACACACATCTACTCAGTGTCACACTATACGGAGACATACAGGGCTGAATGGTTTCTACAAGTCAATGCGATCTGTGTATGGTTGTTTATCATGTGTGACTGCATGTAAAAGTGCAACAAGAGAATTTAGGCTGCCTTGGTGCTCTGTCTGAGGGTTATAGGTGATACACACAGCTTTGCTTACATTGGCGACGACAGAGTGCTATTCAAATTGAAAGTGAGCAGACACCACTTCCCCTCCTGCAGATAACAGGAAAGGTCTGTCCAAGCTGCAGTGATATGGCAAGCCAGCTGTGGGCAGGGGCTGTTAGAGATGGGATACAGACCTCTTAAAGGGTCATCATGATTGGTCTAATGTTGTACAATTGCTCAAAGCTTTCATCAGTTTGAAGAACACGTTACAGCAAGTCTGTGTGGTGAACATTACCAAAAACACTGAGAAGCTTTAGTGGAACGGGAAGAGAAACAGAGAGAAGAGTGTGCTTTCAATCAGGTAGATAGATGACAACACTTGATAGCAACTTATTTTTCTTAATCTACTGCAAATAATAATTGCAAATGTAAAAACTCAATTAAATATTACTCAAAGGCTTTCCTATAAAAAAATCAACTATCCATCAAAACAGAAGTACGCAACTGAGCTACTTCTTATTGAATAGCCTGCAGAGAAGCAATTAATTAAAGCAGGTTTATTATGTTTAGCCCACAGACAAAATATAGGGCAGTCTGTTTCAGATTGCAAAAGTAGTTTTGCTGATATCTGTATGAAAATCAGCAAAAGAAAAGAAAAGAAAGAAATCTATCCTTACAAGGGTGTCAAATTACCCCTTGAAATATTTCACAGAAAAAAAAGTAATTATCCTGTACAAGTAAAGCGCTTCAAGACGCTTGTCACGGACTGTAGGGACAGTTCATAACACATCCTGACCCATTTAGGTCGCTGCAATTTATGAAGTAAGCTCCACATGTGATTCTCAATCTGACTCATGCACTTACTGTGAAGGAGTTGTCAGAGGGCTGGGTATCATTTAAAAAATTACGATACCAGTACCAAAACCAGTATCCTTAAAATTATACTCATACAAAGAACTTCATTGAGTTAATTTTTTCTACTTAATTTGATAGCCATCATGTGAATGGAAGCATTCAGTTGGGGAAAATGCCACCAGACGCGGGGCAAATTAATTTGTTGGTAGCCTATCTCTGTGTGTGTGTGAGTGAGAGAGAGAGAAAGACAGAAAGAGAGACAGAGAGTAAATGTGTGTGTTGGTGTTGCAAGTGTCAATAACATGCGGGGAGATGCCAACATGAAACTGTAGCAGGGCATCTTGGCATAGTGAACTGCCAACTCTGTCAAATACACTGCATTCAACTTCACCACACTACAGACTGTGTGTGCCTTAGCTGCTGCGGTAGTGGGCCAATCACATGTCGCATTAAATTAAAGAATGCCTGCAGTGATTGGCTGCAAGCAACACCATACAAGTATGCATTTTTTCTAGATCTGGGTACAAAACGGATTGAATGCAGGTATCGTTTGACTGGAGAAGTTTCAGGACTACTTGGTTATATCAGTCCATTCCTGTAGCAGCCCTAGGTGTTTACCTTATATTTGATCATAGTGCTGAAGTGGTTGTTCCTGAAGAAGACACAGAGCTCTCCCTCTTGTACAGTGGATGTGAGCTCACACAAGCCGTGGTACGTAAGCTGCGTGGCTGTGCTGCTCAGAAACTGCTCTGCCACGATGCCTGGGGGCGAGAGAAGGGGAGGAGGAAACAGTCAGGCAAACAAAGAAGGAGAGACTGAGTTTGTGATTAATTTTTTTTTAGTCTGTATTTTCTTTTGCAGAATTCACAGACAAATTTAAAACGGACAAAAAACTGAATGGTGTCCATGTATATTAGGATGCTTTTATTATTGATAAGCTTCATCTGTTGACCTGCGAGTCACTAAAGTAGTTCTGAAGACAATCAATTATTTAGCTCAGGAAGCAGCACAACTTTCACATGTTTCTTATAAATGCAGTCTTTTTGATTTACGGATATTTTCATCATTAGACCACTGGATGAGTCATCCGCACTACAATCAAGCAATCGTTACTCATTCATAGGTCACTATTTGGAGAGCGTGTAGGAAACCCTGCTGTAATGTCTGCAGTAGCTGTTTGAACACTCTGACTCTGCTGCTGGAAGTGATCGCAGTAACTATAGTGAACTCAATATAGGCTGGGAGGCAGATGGTGAGGGACATCTGTAAGATGGAGCGGCATTCAATTTGGAGCAAACACCCACAAAATCAGACCCAAACAGATGAGCAACAGTCAACCTTTAGAGGCTGGCAGGAAATCAGCTACCTATTGGATACTTGCTATTAAATATTTCAGCACATTAAAGCCAGACAACAAAAGCCGGAAATGTTTAGTCATATTAGTCATTTTTAAGTGGTTTTGAAGTCGTCTCTTGGAGCAGCATCAGCATCAAATCACTTAAATTAAGCCCTCATAGGAATTCCTACTCTCAAAATGCAGAAATACAATAAACAGAAGTGAATCTTCCATATCAATATCATCATCGGCTAAAGGCTTTGATGTGTTGACTTGGCAGCGGCCCAGCTGACAACCACTCAGGAAGCTCAGTGTTGAATGAGCAAATATTTTTAGTGGAGAAGTTAGTGACAGCTGGTGAGAAAAGTGTAAGCTGTGGAAGTAGGCCATTTGATGAGTGGCTACATGTATGTCCTGGTTTCAGCTGAGCTTGATCTGTGATGCCCCGGACAGTCCAGTGAACAAATATACTTAATGTTACGGTGCACACTGTTGTTCCTGTGCAAAGTGGCACTTGTGACACTAGAGGATTTTAATCAATCCGGTAATATCTATTCACTCTGAAGCTCCAATTTTCTAACTTTAACATTTCCTCCCAAGTGCATGACTCTGCTCCCTTTTCTCTATCTCTAACTACACCAGGGGGAGAGAGAAGAGATGAGGGGACACAGGAAGGGAGTCAGGCAGGTCAGAGAGTAGAGGGAGTGAGGAGAAAGCACTCACCTTCCCCTGCCAGCTCGCTGTTGTCTGACTGTTTGCAGGATATTATCTTCTCCACCAGCTGGTTGTAGCTGCAGTTGCCCACTGCCTTGACAATGTCATGCATCTGCAAACAAAGATTGAAAAAACACTGTGGGAAAGAGCGTTCACCGAGCTTTGATGCCGTTTTCCTAAAAGCCGTAGCAGTAGATTTATTCAAAATTTATAACCCAGGAGAAACATTACGGTGACAAGGGGTTCATACTGAAACTATTACCGCTGTGTAAACCTGATCCCTTTTTTGGTGCAGTTCAACCGGTGCATTTACCCATTAATTATCTTTATTTTACATGGTGTGAATGCTGTCATTTGAACTTGACAAAATGTCTGCACACAGACCACCTTAAAAGGAGATGGTGTGCTTCCAGGAGAACTGTGGAGCTGTTAGTTTGTGGCTGAAAAGCAAACCGGACCACAGGACTGTGTAGTAGCAGATATGACATTAATATGATTTCAAACTACTGAATGGATGCATCCCATCTGCTGATTCTGGGAACTGTCAAGGAGGTGATCGCCTGTATAATTATCCAAAGTAATTTGGTAACCATGATAACATGTATGCTTGGCAGTTAAGTGAGAAAAATGTAGAGACCACACTTATACAACAACTACTGTATCCAGCTCATGTGGTGCAGGTTTTAATCCTGTTTCTAGTTTTATTTCTGAGCTCTTTGTTACACGAGAGAAGAGAAATTAGATACATTAAAGTTCAGTAAAGCTCAGTCCTGTGGGCTCAGGAAACACTGATGATTCAGGATGACACTTACCACAGATTTCTGAGAAAGAGTTTCCTGTCAGTGTGTATGGCATCATCATAATAACCAGTTAGGGTTGATACAAAACACAAAAAGCTAGAGGGCAACAATGTGACAAATTGATCTTCAAAGAAACAGATTGACTTGTAAAAGGTAAGTAAATACAACTATTCATCATTAGTGGTTTACTTTATATCCAAGTGTTAAGTTTACTTAAAATGTAGTTGTATTTAATACATTTTGTGAAGTTGTTGCAACTTAAAAATGACAAGTGAGATTAACTTGTTCGTTCTAAGTATTAATTAACTTAAGTAAACCAAGTCAGTCTGACTAAACCTAACAGTTGTGTTTATTCAGTAGAATTTAGGAAAATGATTGCCTTAGATAAATAAAGTAAGCACAACAAAGAATGATTAGTAAATTGGGTTATTTTTTATTTTAACACAATGCCATTCTTGGCATTGTAAGGGTCCACTGTGTACAGTATGATCTACTGGAATCTAGCATCAAGGAGAACTACAGTGGCTGTGAATAGCCCTATCCAGGGCCAGTGTTTGGTTTGTTTGTTCTGTGCTACAGCAGAACAACATGGCAGAGGATCTGTGCCATATGTAGATATAAAGGGCTCATTCTAAGGTAGCGAACAAATGATTCAGGTGATTATCAATTAATGAAAACATAGGTATGAATATCAAGTTCCATTTCTGTCAATAGATCCCCCTAAATCCTACACACTGGACCTTCACAACAAGGCCAGTGTTTGTGGCAACAAACGAAATCATACCTTCAAAACAAATTCCCCTTTGAGCCTTAGAAAATAATCTTTAAAAAAATCTGAAAAACTCTAGACCAAATATTTTCTCTCTTTCTCTAAAATACCAGTATTCAACAAAGCTTCAGTCAGCTCACAAGCTAAAATGAAACATTCAAATAAACTAGACATATTATGCGTATGCTTTGAAGTGTAATAAACACAACAACACTGTAGGTGTTAACATTGTGCTACTCTGTATATCTGTATCCTGCTTGTTGCAAACTAATCAATCACATTTGTATATCCACATGTTAACAAAACAGAACTTGCAGATATAATACATAAAACTGTTCAGCTAAGTCAGACTAACTTGGCTTACTTAAGTTGCTATTACCTAGAAAGAACAAGTTAACTTCACTTGTCATTTTTAAATTATAACAACTTCACAAAAATAAGTAAATGCAAATACATTTTAAGTTAACATAACTTAAGACTAAAAGTAACATTTACTTAACTTTTTCCAGGACATTGGTTTTCTAGATTGTTTAAAGTAACATCAACTTGTCAGATTTTAACAGTGAAACTACAAGAACTGGAAGGCAGAATATTTCTTTCTCGTAGTGAATTTGACAGAGACGTGTCCAGGATAGGGAGCAGGGCAAGAAAAACCTGTTTGTTTCTGGGAGGTAAAGAGAAACAGCAGTGATGAGTAAGGTCAGTCTCACCTGGGGGTCAACCAGCCAGCCGTGGTAGAGAGGGATGTCGAGCAGATCAAACACAATGCATTCTGGGGTGTACTCGAAGACTCGCACCCCCGTGAACTTCACGTTCACATCCAGACCAGTCTGCAGCTTGTGCAACACTGCCATGGCATCACTCATGTTCTAGGACACAAGGAGAACAATGGTTCAGATTAATGTTATTAAATGTGTTATAATAATGCAGCAGAGGGATTACACAATGTGAAATTTAAGTTTGCACAAAATATTCTTTTTGCTTGTGTATAAGACATAATACAGAACCAAAAGTTGTGTCCCATCCAGCTGTTTCCACGTGCTGTAAGCCGTCTTTCTGTGTTACATTATTCCTGGTTGTCTGCACACAGTCAGCACATCTGAAGCTATCAGCGATTGATTTTTCTACCTTTACAAGAAGCCATTAGCTGCCATTCACTCCCGTACAATTAAAGAAACAGCTTCCCAACACTTGCGCCTTAATTTGGTTTTGTCAAATATTTTTTGCTTCATCGTGACTTCACTGTGACTAAGTTGAATTTTTTCATATTTACTGCACTTATTAGGTTTTGCTCTGCTTACTGTCAATCTTCCTACAGCCACAGGAAGAAATGGAAGTCGCTGCCGGGAAACAATTTGATATTTCATTTCTGAGTAAGCTCTCAGGCTTATCATTGTGAGACTGTGACATGATATTTCCCTTGGATAATATTACCAAGGGGTGGACAAAATATTAGAAACACTTGACAATATAATGTTATCCATTAGGCCTGCAATAAACACAATCTTTATTTGATTTTTTGGGACATTTTGGCCTTTATTTCTGGTAGTGAACAGCAGAGACATGACGGGAAATGAGAGGAGAGAGAGGAGGGATGACATACCATTGTATTGATGGTTATAAATTACATCTTTAGTGGTAAAATAAGTAAAATATAAAGTGTTTAACATCTGCTGTGACCACACTGTCAGCGTCATAAAGCCCGAGCCCACCAGTTAACCCCTGAAATGTTTTATGTCAGACATTTGTGGCCATTTTGAGGATGTATTCTGTTTACTTAGATTATAATACATTGTAAATGGTTTCACAGAAATCAGTGCCCATTTTTTAACAATTTGTCAAGGCTCAAACATTAAGTTACAGAATGACTCCAAATGTAAACTACTACAGAGTTCATACTACATCTTAGATCGCATTGACAACTCTATTGTGGGCCATAAGGTCAGGAAACCTTTTCAAAAACAAATATAAACTGAGGTAAAATTGATGGATAACGCATGTTATTCACTTCTTTTGTTAACAAACTATCAGATTTAAATGGCTTTAACTAAAGACATTGTTGTGTCTTTTTGTCTAAGTGATGGGAGATGACTCACTGTAGCAGAAGGTATGCATTGACGTCACTTTCACATGATACCAACCACCCTCACTATGAGCAGACTGAGCCGTGATACCAGGAGGAAAACACACACAAAAAAGTGAAGGCCATCAGAGTCTACAGCGCCCCATGCTATGTACTGTACCAGACAGTCAATGGTCCGTGCACTGTAGACAGATATCAAGTTGATGTATAACCTTAATGTAGCGTCACACCAGGGAAGTAATGTTACACAAAACAAAGCCTGGTGGCGTTAAGATGACTGGGTTTACTGTCCAGAACACAAAAGCTTTAAAAAAAAAAAGAAGCTGTTCTGGGTTTAATTCAGCAAAACCATCCTGCAAACAGACCTCTAGGCTATTTCTTTAACCAGACAGTTCACCTCAGAATAAAAAATACATATTTTGCCTCTTACCTGTAGTGCTATTTATCAGTCTAGGTTGTTTTGGTGCAAGTTGCCAAGTGTTGGAGATAGCAGCTGTAGAGATGTCTGCCTTCTCTCCAATATAATGGAACTAGATGGCACTCATCTTGCGGTGCTCAAAGTGCCAAAAAAACCCATTAAAAAAACTCATCAACAGCAATGTCCCTTTCCAGAAATCATGTCCCAGTTAGTCAAGATAATCCACAGACATTGTTGTGAGCAGTTTCATGTAGGAACTATTTTCTCTCAACCGAGCTACACCTGCAAACCGTAACACTGGACAGAAGGAAGCAAGCATCTACTGCTAGCTCACCTAGCACCACTGAGCTAGCTGAGGAGGACGTCATTAATGTTTACATCCTGTGCTGTCACGAGCAAGAGCCTCTCGTCCATGAGTAGATGCACACTTCCTTTTTTTGGTATTTTCCTGGCACTTTGAGCACCACAAGCTGAGTGCCATCTAGTTCCATTATATCCGAGAGAAGGCAGACATCTCTACGGACGAATTCTCCAACACTCTGCAACTCACACCAAAACAATCTAGATTGATAAATAGCACTGCAGGTAAGAGGAGAAATATGTATTGATTTTGGGCTGAACTGTCTGGTCAAAATGGCTTACAGCTCCAAATGTTTGCTTGCTCTGTTAATGTTACACAGACGCGGGGAAAGCATTGCTTCACCTTGCTTCACTTCTCTTTGGCCTTCAGCAGTCTGTAAGAACTTCTGCCTGAATTCTTTCTAAATCTCCGCAGCCAATTCAATAACAGCTTTTACCACCTTACCACTGTTTTCTACATTTTACACAAGTGAATGCACCATGGTGAATGTTAAATTTTGCAGATAGGATTTCCCAATATACCATATCAGAAATATTCCATTTCAGGTTTCTCTTTTTTAAAGCAGCGTCTAAGCTCTCCAGAAGAAGAATGGCATCACCAATGTGCAGAGTGTTTACAAGTTGCATTTAAATTAAATCTACCACTCGGTTCCTGCAGGTTTTAATTGGATTTGTCTTCTCTGGTATTCATGTGGCCCAAACAGAGCTGAGAAAAATGCCTCTTCATGCTGCTATTTGTCTCTCGGGCTAATAGGAAAACATCAGAACTTTGTTTTGAGGTAGAAAAATCTGAACTAAATGGCTTGAGGCTGCCAAAAATATAAATGTGTGGAAAGAAATTATTTTATTTCAGTGACTGAATGATTGAAGAGAATGAACTGTGTCCACTATGATTGGCATTAATCCTCTAATTATGAGTGAGGAGGATGTTATCAGCAAAACAACTGTTCACTGCACTGTGTGAAAGTCTTTATATACACACACCACATCACATGTATGTCATATATGTCAAACGTATGCATCCACGCACCTGTGAGCCCGACGAAACAGATCAATTCTAGCATCAAGCCTCAGAGCAATGTTTCCCAGCTGGCTTTAAACCTCTGCTGCCATTTAAGTCTTGGATCAAGATAAGCCTCGCAGCTGAGCCCTACAACTCTTTTATGAGTGTGCAGTTGTGAGCGATTTCTGTTTGATTTCTGCTTTTTCACAATAAACAACTAGAGATGGTAAAGACACAAGAAAAATAACCCTGAAGCAAATTACTTTACAGAACAATAAACTTGAGTCTACAAACTTCAGAGTTATCTGCAGCTCTGAATGATAGTTCATTACAACCATGCATACTGACTTTCAGCAGTATGGTATTGAAATAATGTCATCATGTTGTTTAATCATTTTAATTGTGTTGTCCAAAACAATAATTAAAAGAAAACTGTATATAAAACCTTACAAAATGAGATATTTCATAAGTGTGAAGAGTTTTGCGCAGTGCAAAATATAACAGTGGACAGTTTGATTCACTACACATAAATTAGACTATTTATACAAGACAACGTTATCATATTCTGATTAATGTCATTAGATTAATTTCAACTACAGTATCGACCAGCTTGTTTTGAAAAATTATTAGCAAAGAGGTACAAAAAATAAATTAGCAAAAGTTTTCGGCACAGCATGTGGACTCTATATGTTCAGTTTACAGTAGAGATACTGTATGTCCCATTAACGGTGAGCTACTCCCGCTTTGATGCTCGGCGCGGCGAGCTAAGGTGAAAAGCCTTCAGCTGTCCCATCTGAGTGTGTGGATTAGGACGCTTACGAGCAGCAGTGATGGCAGGATTAGCAGGGCTGTGTAATGGACCACATCTCTTCACTTTAGGGCAGAGCGCTCCAACAGCAGATGAGCGCTCAGAGATCAGATGATTAGCGAAGCATCGCTCGCATTCATCTGTGCTTGTTGGATGCACTTCCACAGTATAACACTAGCTCAGTGCTCTGCTTAGGCCTTTCTGTATTTTACTTTCACTCTCCTCAGCCCAGGTGTGTAAAGGAAGGCCTCTCTGCTTAACTAACTGATGACTTTCATCCAAAATTTACCTAAAAAGAAAATCCTGAGATGGTGTAATTAACTGCTAGTTGACAGCATATGGCATTTCAGTGCCAAGATGAGGGATCTGATTATGACAAAGCTTCTCTTAACATAAGAGCCCCAGATGATAATGGATGTGTGGCCATTAAAGCATGTAGCCAAGAAATCAAACTATAATCTAGAGCTGCAGTGATTAGTCGGTTAAGAAAGTATTTTTAATAGTTTTTTTAAGCAAAAAAGCCAAACATTTGCTGATTTTATTCTTCCTAAATTGCAGAATTTGATGCATTTCTTTGTTATGCATGAAAATAAATTGAATAGCTTTGGATTTTTAGGATGTTAGTCAGATAAAAATACTGAACACATCACTTTGGGGTTTTGGAAGTTGGACAGGGCCCGTTTTACTATTTTACTGACAAAACAATTAATCAACAAAATAATGGGCAAATTAATCAATAGTGTGAATAATCATTAGTTGCAGCCTCACTGTATAAAAAACTGTAAGAAAGAATATTGGAGAATGAGCTCTTTTTCTCATGCTGCACTTTGAGTTTATAAACCAAAACCTTCCTGCCAAGCAACACAATTGAGCAACTGTTTTTGGCTGAGAAAAACATACTAAGGTTTATAGTGTCATCAAATGTTGTGCTATTGCTAAATAAATATCACTCTTAGGAAATTCAGCTGTCAGATATTTGTCCTGAGGGTGCAAAATTTACTAGTGTGTCTGCATTCATGTAAATCTATAAAAATACACACAACCAATATATGAAGCGAAATAAAACAGCGCATCAATCACCGGAGGACAAAAGTAAACCATTACATAACGCCGTGACCCGGCAGCGGGAGCTGTAAATAATGAACGGTTTACGAGACTGTGATGTCCCACAATGTGGGTCATACTTTTATGAATCCTGGCACACATCAGCAGCTGTCACTGCTCTACATTTCTGTTGGATGTATCGTCGAGCTAATGTGAACTTTCTAATGTTTAACAGCCCCTCATTTACACACATACGGAGGACTGAACACCTCTCAACATAGAATGATTATAAGCTCATATAGGTACATGCTTGTGCACTGGAGCTATTGTAATGGATTGCATTAAATAGTACACGCGTACCTAACAAACTGATAACCCTGTGTGTAGCTTAATCGCTGATCTTATAATTAGATTACTCCTGCTTGAATTAAATCAGTGTACAACACTACAACCTGTACATCTAATAGCTCTCCCTTTACCCTCGTTATTAACGTTTTATGATTCAAAAACTATTTCTATATCTCTGACATCACCATCAGCAATTCTCCATCATGTTTTCATCTCATTTAATGTGTCTGCCTACTCGATTAGAGATAGATTCCTAATCAGAGGGACTTTAATTTGATTATCAGGGAGTCTACTGAACAGAAATGTATGGAAAAGTAGCATCTGTTTATCATCAAACAGGCTAGGTCTAAGGCCATGTGCAAAATTGGAGATTAATGTCTTTAATCCCACATTGAGATTTCATCTGCTCTACTCAAAAGAATAAATCAGATGAAAAGATTCAAGAAACATGTGTGAGGCAGGCCCATCACTGTGAATGACACCAAATTAAAACAAAAGAGGCTTCTTAAACATAATAACCCATTTCCTCCAATGGCTGAACAGCCATCATGGATGAATTGCCTTGTAAGAGTGCTGTTGAGCTGCGTCCACTGAGACAAAAGCAGAGCAAAACTCCACTCTCACTTCCACAGCTCCTCCGAGTAAATATTTAACAATAGCTAAAGAGCAGCCGTGCAACTGCTATTTTAATCCTCATACACTCCTGTGGCAGATGATGTTTTTTAAGCTGAATTTATAAATAGATCCACTTCTGTTGTGAACTGCTTCAGCTCTTTTCAAAGTCAGAGTGGCTTCAGTTGTATTTTATAACAATCCAATAAGCAATGAAAGCACATCTCTCGCAGATATCGAGAGGAGGACACCTTTTGTTTGACATGCACATAAACACATTTCAGACTTGCTCTCTGTTAGATCCCAGAGCCCTGCCCACTGTAGTCTCCACATACTGTCAACCACAGTGAACGGACATGAGGACACCCACATGCAAAGGAGCTCTCAGGCCAGTGTCTAGGATTAGACTGCCATAATAACTATGCTACACAAACTCTTACCACTCCCTTGCTTTAACTGTCCATGCTGAGGCCACCACTGATTTATTTAAGAGGTTGTATTTCGGCTCAACTTAAATTTAGAAAGTTGCAGTGAGCTTCTACGAGGAGGCTACACATTATATTTTCTCCTCTTTGAATGAGGGACAAGTGTGGACTCAAATCATTCACAGATGTGCTGGTGCTCTGCCACGCAAGAGGAGGAGAGGCAGGGCCTCTCTCGCACCGTAGGCAGGCAGAGGAGATGGGAGGAAGCAGGGGAGCTGGAGCTCCATCTCCAAGTGCATCTCATGGAGAGTTACACATACACACACAGCCTCAGTAATAGCCAGGAGCTGAACCCAGCCATGCGTCTCTAAGCATTCACAGCCATGTGAAACAACATAATCTGACACTCCTGACCCCTGTTGTTCCCTGGGCCTTGCAAGACACATCTTATGTAACCTATAGAGCAGTGGGGGAAAAAAGCTAAGCTGCAGTTTCATGTGGTTTGTAATCAACTCGATGCTTATTTCCATATCATGGAACACAGCTGACCTTCTCTGCTACCTCAATGCAAATGTACAAACCTGCTTTATTGTAAGCATGCAGCGACTGAATGGACATCAGAGCAGTGTGCACCTCACTTTGCACACTGTGGTAAAAAAAACACATCAATAATGGCGTTGAGAACAGCTGAGATATTTTGAATGTGTCGATGAGACAAAGCGAGCGCTCACATTCAACTTGCACAATTACGGTTTCAACAAAGAGGGAGAGAGAGGAGAGAGAGTGAGTTCATCCCAAAAGCCCTGCGCTCCTTAAGTACCATGAACAGTCAGCAGCTTGCTAATGCACACACATAAGCAAAAACACATGCCTGGTTAATAATAATATCCCGCAGTGATTAGACAGGCCTTACCTGCTCATAGTTTAGCCGCTGAGCCTCTGATATCTCTTTAGGTTTGGTTTCCAGGATGTAGTCTCCTGCAGAGTGACAGAGGGAGAGAGATGTTGACTTATATTGTATCGACAACAGAGCAAAACAATCACTACCATGATTGATTATCACAACAGCTTCATAGCTTGAACGTTTGTACAGAAGATGACAGGTGCTTTGACGTGTTTTAAAGAGCCATCGGGAGGGTTTAGCATTGGCCAGCTGTTTTCCAGAGAAAAGGCTGTGCCAAACATGTAGCATCAGTCGAGTCCCTGTCCACTGTGGTGTCACCTGAGAGCTCTGTCGACTCGGCTCTGTGGCAGAAAGTACAGCCTGGCAGCTGTCTGGCTCCAGCTCTGTGCAGCCTGATCAGCGCTACAAACAGGCTGCTTTTTTATCATGAACACAGAAAACAAAAACTGAATTTGACATAGATTCAACGGCATAGGAGTCATGGAAATATATTCTTGTTATTGCTGGTAAAATGTTACAGCAGCCCTTACTTTAAAAACTCTTGTGTAAGTGTTTTTTGAAATACTTTACGGAGAGTCATTAATTTATCAGGAACTGGCGAGAACATCATGCTGCACTGTCAACACATACTTTTCCTGAGTATTACTCAGAGGAATGCCATCGACCTCTTGTCATTAAAAGCAACATTAAGTAAAAACAGCTACACATGGAGAGAAAAACACTTCCAGAGAATGAATGGAGTATATAAAAGAAAAAGTCTATTAAAGGGACAGTTCACCCTAAACTCAAAATAAAAAAGTTTTTCTCTCTAACCTCGAGTGCCGTTTATCATTCTACATCGTTTTGGTGTGAGTTGCTGAGCGCTGGAGATACCTGCAGTTCAGATGCCGACCTTCTCTTGAATATAAAGGAACTAGATGGCACTCAACTGGTGGTGCTCAAACCACAAAAAACATTTGGAAAACTCAACAGCAGTGTCACTTTCCAGAAATCATGATCCTGTTACTGAGGATAATCCACAGACCTTGTTGTGAGCAGTTTCATGTAGGAACTATTTTCTTTCTACCGAACTACACCCACCAACGGCATCATTACGCAGACAGAGGCGTGCATCTACTGCTAGCTCACCTAGCACAGCTGAGGAGGAGGCCATTAATGTTTACGAGCACAAGCCTCTCGTCCATAAGTAGATGCACGCTCCCTTCTGTGCGGGGATATGGTTGGTGGGTGTAATTTGGTGGGAAGAAAATAGTTCCTACATGAAACTGCTTACAACAAGATCTGTGGATTATTTTGAGTAACTAGGAAAGAGACTTTCCTGGGGAGTTTCTGATGTATTTTTGGCGCTTTGGGGACAACAAGCCGAGTGACATCTACTTCCGTTATATTCAAGAAAAGGCAGACATCTCTACAGCTGATATCTCCAATACTATGCAGCTCACACCAAAACAATATACATAAATAAACAGCACATCAGGTCAGAGGAAAGAAATGTATTTTTGATTTGGGGGCGAACTGTCCCTTTAAACTTTTTTCTTGTTGTGCTTTATAATTGCAGTGACTGATGTAGAAAGGCATGGTGATGTCTTCATGTACGTGCTATGAGAAATAACTGCCCAATCCATTACCAGCCTATCTATGCACAGAGTACAGTTAATGTGACGTGTTTGACTCTCTTAATGAGTGCACAAACCTATGCTTGATGACCTTAACTCAAACTAACGCATCAGTCAAGCTCAAAGACTCTTTGTTGCTGTCTTCTGCAACATGTGAACTTGTACTTTACGAGGTGTTTGCACCGAACAACAGACTAACTGCTGGCTGCAGTTTAAAAGACCACTTCAGATTTGATTTCCATGCTGTCACCCTAGCTGAAGATTTTATTGCAAGTCAAGATTTTTTCCAGCAGGGGGCCGGCCGGCCAGCTGAGTGGTTTTACTACAGCATGTCCACGACAGGGAAAACCCCTCACTGCTCTGTACTCCAGTGAACTGTGGACTCACTCGTCTCAGGTCCTCCCTGAATATCTGGAGCTGTCTGCCTCTGTGCCTCTGAATCACTGGCCATGCTACGTTGCGTGCTGTCGAGCGACAACCACCACCCACTGTCAACAGCACATCTGCACAACATCACCCTTGGTGTTTGTGTCTGTGTATTATGACACAGTGCTTAGTTGAGATGTTACCCAGCAGCCCCTGAACATGATACAAGATTAATATTGTGTGCTGTAATTATCACACGCAGGCACAAGGTGAAGTCATTGTCCCAAATACCACACATATGGGCACTTTTGGACATAGTGAAACACTGCAAACTTACTTCACTGTTGGAGTGCTGTTTGAAGCATGGACGCAAACCATCTACCATTTATGAGTTAACATATAGTGCTGTGACATGGACTACTTTTAGTCTACTTACGTCAATGAACACAGAAGGCCCTGAGCTGGGAGAAGACACGAGTGAGGACTGTCTCTACCTCTGAAGAACCCCTGCTGTAATCAGACTCTCTACTTTGATATTGTGGAGTAATTTTAGTTATGAAGGGCAGGAGACAGCCAGAGAGAAGAGATAGCTCATGTTTCCTTTGCAACAGCAGAAGATTTAATCAGGGGGGATTCCCCCGTTCGGGTCTCTTCCTCTGTTGACACTGGAATATGTATATATATATATATACGACCTTTAGTATGTAATCACGAAAATTTGAGAGGATGTGAAACACAAGAATGTTTACAAGGCTGTTGAAATGCAGCTTGATGGGTTGGTGTGTTTACAAGTGTGGACTAACACTGTAAAAGCAGTGCAACATTTTAGTATTAAAGTAAGTTACTTTATACTTCTGCAAGCTACAAACAGATTATATTGTAAATGTAAAACCAGGTGGAGTGCCATACTCACTGGTGTAACATGGATTAATATCATAATTATTATATCTCCCCCTCTGATCAATGATGTGGCATCGACTTGTTTCTGGTCTTGTAGGTTTAATAGCTTCAAACACTCACCGAGATATTCCATCAGTTGCTCAGCAGTTATAATTTCCATCATAGGTGGCATCTTTACCTGCAACACAGACGCATCGTCATCATTCAGTATCCAGTTACCAAACAAGGCACTGCAACTCAAGTTACCAGGACAAGACTATGTACTGAAGGGACCCATGTGTTTTAGTTAGTAAACACCACGCACATCACGTCAGCATGCATCATGCTCTGACGTGCTGGTACATCATGAGACCTAATGCTGAAATTGATAAACATGTCTTGACAGAAATACATTGTGTGACAGGAAGTGGAAGTGCTGAGACACAGAGAGGCACTAGGACTGGGTGTGTATGTTAACCAATGGCAAATCTAAGTCTTACACAAACTTGCCATTATAATTATATAAATAAACTGCTGACAGAGGTTATAAATGTGCATATTGTGAAGTTACAATCAAGTTTCTATTGACCCATGCTGATCTCAGAGTCTTTACCTTCCATGCAAGCAGGAGGACATTCATAATTGCCAGTAATGGACATGGGCCGTTCTCGTTCTGGGTGATGATCGGCGTATTCTCCTCCCTCCACTTGATCCACTTAATGTGGTATATGGACTGGCCGGCGGCCCGGTCCTTAGCACACGAAGTCTTTGTCCCATCAGCCCCGTACTCGCCCTGCAGGGCCAGGGCCAGTCCTCTGTCCTCCAGCCCCTCGCTGTTCAGGTCGGAGCTGGGGCATGAGTTGAGGTTGGAGAAGGACTCGAGTGAATCTATGCTTCGAGACTCTCCACCGAGGCTGGGATCGGGGTCACTCCCACTCGGCAATCCCTCCGATAAGGTGTGATCACCGGACAGCCCCGGTTTGACGGTTGCTGTGATGGCATTGTCCGGACACAGATGAGTCGGCTTGGCAAGTTTTGTCGGCTCACTTTCCTCACAAGGCAAAACCTCAGCCCGCACATCTGTGCCCTCCTTAGCGGAAGGTGAGGACGGGCCGTCGGTTTTGTTGTTTACTAACTTTGAGGCACCACCCTCGCTATCTTCTGCAGCCAGCACCGAGTCATGCCCCATCCCGTTACTGATCTGATCCCCGGACCCCGAGCCGCTCGTCGTCGTAGTGTCCTTCTTCGTATCTTCCAGCACCGGGAGGACTTCGATCACTTCTGGCACGTCCGACTTCCCGGCAGTGGAAATGACATTAACGGCGGTGGGAGCACCAACATTTGTGGTGCTGTTATTACAACTAACGTTAACCAAAGTACTGAGAGCAGCCTCACTATTCTTGCATTTCTCGGCTGTTCCTTTCACTCCGCCGACAGCCGTTACGTCGCCCATCTCTCCCGCGATCGTGGCACACAAAGCGCTCCCGTCAGTGTCTCGATGCAGGTTTGCATTTTTCTCCATTTCGATTTACAGACTGTCGACAGATTTTAGCTCAATTGCAGCAGCAGCTTCAGTCCCAAAGACGCCATGACAACTCTGCGAGTGACGTCATCAGAGTGAATTGCTTTCAGGCCGAGCAAGGGGGCGGTATAAAAGCAACGGGCAGGCGGTGATGCCTTCGCGTGGGCTCGTATTCTTCACGTTCTCAACTCAAGTTAAAAATGTGTGACCCAAACAAGGTATTTATTTAACGAACCATATTCCTCAAACATGTTTTAATGACTGAAATAACTAGGTCGCACGTAAACCGTTAAATTTTAGCTGATAGTCATTGATGACGAGTTAAAAAAGCCGAATTTGTAAGAGTGTCCACCTCAAAACAAACGATGCTGACGATTCTTGGTTACACCGCGTGTATAACTGCAAGTCTCTGAAGCAAAAGAACAGTTAAGATTGTTTCCCGTGTGTCCTGACTTCTCAACAAGGTGCCAAAATACAGAATATACAAAACCGTTTAAAATATTGCCACCGGCCCGCACCTTTGTACTATGTATGGCTGGCCCTGTCTTTTATACGGAGTGCTTCTGCCGTGATACAGCCTTTTACGAGGACTCCTGAACGTAGACTGAACGGAACCTGCCGTGGCCGTGACAGTCGTGCGTTATGAGTGCTCGCGTATTTGTGAGACCATAATAATCTCGCGTTGCCAGACCCCCCACCCCCCACCCCCCCCACCCCCCACTACCAGCGCCATGCCTACTACTGTCAAGATAAACGACACTTTAATTATGAGGCAGACGTGATGGTTGTGAGCTTGAACCACATTCATGGTTTGGGAACACACACGAAAACAAAAATATGTTTTTACTTCTTTAGTTGGGTGCAAAAACACACATATAAACCATCATATAAAGTGATCTATGTTATTTTAGCATCACCGCACTTTTATAGCCATTTAATTACCAATTTTCTAAAATGTCTTCAGTATATAGTACGCATAATAAATCATTATTTTGACAGGCTTGATCAATTCACATGCAGTAACTGTTTACGGTCGCTAGATGACAGCAAAACCCCGAGCAGCAGGGGAGCTCCATTGCTCATTCCTGACAGCTTAACAGGTTGATATTTCTATCAGACTGCATAAAAACCTTAAATCCACCCTTTTGAGAGAAATGTGACTTCAGGGCGTTTTCATAGAAAGCCCTTTTCTTGATTAGGTGAAGGAAAATGATCATGGTTTTGGTTAAATGAAACAATTCTGAAAGAAAGGGCCCTAAAGGCAAACTTCCTCTATGTGCAACCCAAACACAGCCCTATGGCCCAACAACCCATGACCTAGAGCATTTGATTGGTAGGCATGTTTATACTGTGCCACAGTGACAATGCAGAGGACAGTGCAACTCATGGCTCTCAACGCCACTCTCAAGACAGGCTAGATATCATCTTAACAAGGATCTGGTTTGTTCTGACTGCGCAGTGTAATATGTAAAACCTCTTCAGTTAAAATGCCTTTATGAAAAAACTTTTACACAATTAGCTATGATTAATTTGAGCTCTGCGTGAATGTGATGATTAGTACAACATAGTTAAAGACCTACTATTATTTTAAAAAATATTTTAGTACGTTCAGTACAAAATTTGCTTTCAAATAGGCCAACACCTGTAAGCAGGTCATCAGGGCACCAGACACAAGTGTAGACATAAAGCACCTGACCTGCTGTGGGTGTAGTAACAGCAGCAGTAGCCTACAACATTAGCAAGTGGTTAAGAGGACCATAACCACATGTGATACCTTAAGATTTACCAATGTCCAACCACATACAAAACCACTGTTAACTGCACGCCAGTCAGTACTGCAACCTTTAGTTGTTTATACTGAGAGTCTACTAAGATCTAAATACATATATATTTTATCTGCTGGTGTCATAGTTTAGCACATAAAGACAACAGAGACGTCCATAATAGTAGCCTACTGTGTTTGTGCAAATATTATTTGGGTGAAACGGAAAGACTCGCTGCAACTTTGTGGCGAACAAAGGAAACCAAACCACCACTCTCACTCTATTTTAACGTGTGTGGTTTTCTTGTGTGTGTGTGTTTGTTTCCAGGAAGATGTCATTATGCTAAAACTTTTTTCATTTTTGAATTCTTTGTTATCATTAACGGGAAGTCCACATACAGATTTGAACTGTGCATTGTTTGTATTTTCTCGATAGTTAATTGCACTGCATGTCTGTTGTCTGTATACAGTAGTGTAAGCTTTCATACAGAATTGCTCTTAATAGTGGAAAAAAATAGCATTTAATTGGAATGTAAAGTCTTAAATTCATGTAATATGTAAACATATCCAAAAATACTATCATCTTATAACTAGAGTTAGTGAAAAAGAAAGGTGACACAACCTGTGTAGTGTTCCTCAGGTGGTTTTGGTGGCATCATCATGACAAACATATGCTGTGTGGCTGATTTTTTTTTTACTTCATTTATTAACTTGGTATAATTCATTCAGACAAAAAGCCTAAAAAATTATAATCTTTAAGTGAATCAGTACGCACTCTCTAGAAAGATAACCTCTATAAAGATCCAGGCCCATTCTGTTTCTCATAAGAAGTTAGCTGATTTTGATGTGAAAGGATTAATGTAATCTGCATATGACCAAACACTTAAGCAAAAAACAATAAATAAATAAACATGCATGCACATTTTAAGGCTAATCTTGCAGCAGCTAATATTGCAATTTATTTTTTTAGATGTATATGTTTAAATATAAATATGTATAACATTGTATACTTGTATTTCAAACTGTTGTTGCCATTTCTATATTATAATAAAGTTTATATTTTCTCATAAGAGCTTTTTTGTTCTCCATATAACCTCACCACTATGAAGAGCCCTCCAATAACAGGGTAAACCCGGAAGTCATGATGTGCGGAAGTAAACAACCTGCAGAGTATTGAATGCAAACAGCTCCTAAACAGCAGCTTGGTGTCTGTTTTCAGTCTGCTAGCTTTGACATTAGCAGCGCATTGTTGTGTTGTCCTTGTGTCACACTGAATGGTGGCGCAGAGGTGATTTGTAGCTGCGCTTTACACCGCCTCGACCTATGACCACAATAATAGAGGAATGGGTGTGTCCTGGCTCTCTTGGCAAAACACGCCGGAAGGGAGGAGGGCCTGTCTGTCGGTCTATCTGTCTGTCTGACGTCGGGGCTGCGGGAGACAGGCAGAGGTGTTTGTGATGGGAGCTGGCTAACTAGGAAGGGCGACTATACCTTTAAGTGAAACAAAACGAAACAAGAAGCAATCAGCGGTGTCGCTGGGTCGCTTAGCTAGTTTACTGGGCTCACAGGGAATTTCGCTATGATATTTGTCAAACTAATTCTCATGCTTTGCTGCCTTCACGACATTACAGGTAAGTTTACCGTTGATTCACACGGAAAGGAAAGTGTTCAGTGATCGTCAGTGGAGCTCGCGCTAATCGGATCAGGCAGTTGTACTCTGGCTATCTAACTTGCTAGCTCGCAGGCTAACGTTAACGTTAACTGTTGTGTTTATGGCTGCTAACCTGTGTTTACCCGTTAAAGAGTGTTTAAGTTACCCAGGCTAAGTTAACCAGCATTTTTTGGTTGGTTTAGGTATCAAGTTAATTTCGTCTGGGTAATTCAGGTTGAGACTCTCACAGGAAAACAGCCTGTTTTTGACAGTTGCTGGGTGGTAAACTAACGTTAACATTGCTAACGTCTACAACTGACAAACTGAATGGCGAGGACGCAGCCAGTACACTCGGAAGTTACAGAAATGTTTACAACTTAAAACAACTAAAGCTGGCTTAATTTTAATTTTAGCTACGCTGGAAAATACATAAAAACTCGCCAGCACTCTGAAGTGGCAGTTTAGTTAATGCAGATATATGATATGCTGCTATGCCGCAACGTTTGACAGCTATTACATCTGCCAGAGGCAACTCCATAAGCTCAGTCTCGTTTTTCCACTATTGACCTTTAACGACCCTAACTGGAAAGTTGATTTGGTCCACGGGCGTTGTTCACATCATCTTAGTGTCTGTTTCCTGTTCTTACCAGGGATGACAAGATAAAGGTTGTGAGGGGAAAAAACACATTGCATTTGTTAAATCAGTTGGTGCTTGTCACAACTGTTTACTCAAATGCTTACCCAAGATATTCTCCAATGACAGTATTATAATATCCAAGAAGTGTCACATGTAATATTTTTGAGGACAGTTTTGACTAAGACTCTGGTGTAATTTCACTATAGATGCAGTCAGTTTCCCGGTCTCAGTGAGTCACCATTAGTCAAACAAATCTTCCACTGTGGTTAAAATGACTAAATGAAAACACAAGTAATTTCTGTTAACTTGAGAATTAGTGTCCCTCCACCCATATGATTAAAATAAAATGCTTATTTCTGAGGAATGTTTACTTTTTTTAATACAGTTATACAACTCAAACTGCTTCACAAACAATATGATAAACATCAAAATGGAAACATCAAAAAGACTGTATACAGAAATGGCTACTGGGAAGTACAAGTAAACAATATATGGTCATAGGAGCCTGATTAAATGCAGCAGTTTATAACCTTTATACATTAATATTTCTGAGGTTTTTAAAAGGATGCTGCTCAGATTCAGATCCCAACAGCACAAGCTGCTTTAAAGTGTAGGTTGAGCTGTGGCTGCATGCAAAACCAATTAGAGAATTTTTTCGTCATGCATGTACTTCATCATGCCTTCTGTTGCACTTATACAGAGCTGAGTGCCTTATTTCATAAACCATGAGCTAACAGGACATCTGTCACACTTCTATTTATACATTAATAATCAAGCATCACTTTATAGCGTTTATTTAACACTGGTGAATGTACGCTTGATCTCATTTTCACAACATGGTTCTGAGACGTTATAGTAAAGTGTTGCAAAGAGTGTAATTCTTTAAGTTATGTTCACAAAAGCCTACATTTATGATGGGTTTCAGATATGTTTCATCGTCTGTTCATGCATTAACGTATTGTGAGTTTAAGACGTTCACTGTACAAGACACGATTGATGCACAGTGCTGCTACATCATTTTTGCATCCTGACTGGCACATTAGCAACCATAGCAGGTTTTTTTTGCAGTAGTTGAAGTGTGAACTTTAGGTGAGAAAGCCTCCCCTTTTCTCTCCATGTTTGCCTTACATCTTTCCATTTATTGGCCGGTCAGAAATTTGTCAGTGCTTCAGCTGCAGTGAGAGGCAGTGTACACCAAAACAAATAGAGAACAAATTAATATACTCCTAAGAGATAGAAAAGGACAAGATATATCCTGGTCTGACCTTAAATGGCTACAAACACCCAGCAGTTTGCTTCATTCCAGTAAACCACCCACTGCCCTAAAATGCACGATCAATATGACTGGCACATTAGAAAAGCTGTGTGGTTAAATGTGGATTGTGAATGTTGTGAAAATTTCTGAGGAAGTCTTTTTCTGAGAAGCTACGTTATCTCCCTTTTGACACAGCTGCTGTTACTTGGTCTGCTTACAGTGATGGGACATTGCAGAGAATTTTCTCCAGTGATACATGTACAGTAGAATAGAATTTTGTTATGGGCAATCTTGGTCAGAGTTGATGCTTGCAGGTTGCAGCAAACCCTCTCACTGTTATTTTTCCAGTACTGTATGACACACAAGTTGAGGACATTGAGATGTTTTCGTTGCCGTGAGCTGTGGGGTGTCTGATGTGTCGTGTTAGCCAGCCTGCCATCACCCAGCATGCATGGTAATGCAAGGCTCAGATCAGTTGTGATGCATGCTGTGACCACCTCCTCTGTTCCTGTCAGCAGTTTCCTCTCTGTCAAGAACTGCACTTCACTGGAGCTCTTGAGGCTGAAACAGATTGCACTGAAATCATGATGACGTAGCCCTTACAGTAAAACTGACTGCCAGATTTTTTCTCAGCTTTTGTTGCTCTGTGCAGATATTTCAGCCACCACCTCTTCGTGTAGTAATCTGTTAAGTTCCACAGAAAGTAGGATAGTTTTGTCAGGTCATTTATTCAGTGTATTTTTTTTTTCAATACAGAAATTACATTTCACAAATCATTAAAAACAGCCATGTGGAATTTACCCTAAAACAAAAGGCGCCATTTATAAATTGCAATTTTTATGGAATATAACTTATCAAATAAATTATTATAGACATAACTAATGGGTTCTGTATGGAACGATAACATGTTTATGCTCATATCTTGGAAAATGCTTCAAGCAGGTTGACTTTTATATATGATTGTAATATTCAAAGATCCATTTAATTTAATCTTGATCATGTAATAATAACAGGCATTCATAACCCTGATACTGGCAGATGAGGTCAAATTATTATGACAAAAAAATTGTGGATTTAAGGAAGCCCATGGCCATGTTACGTTTAGGGGCTGTGGGGAAAGCCCTTTAAAGTGATTTTGGTGGGAATTTTGTAATACTAGTTGAGCCCTGTGGTTGAGACTAGGTAAGAGTTCAAGAAATGTCCTGGTACCACCATCACAGCCAGGGAAACTCCAGTTTCCCCGAGTTTTGACTTAATTGTTGTGGTTAACTTGATAATAATCCTCTTAATAACATACAGTTTTGTTGTTGTAAAGTGTTAGTCTCTGGATTTAAAGTAGAAAAATACATGTTTTTCTGTGTGACAACAGGTTCAGATTCTTGGTTGTAATTAGGGCTGCCACTAACGATTATTTTCATTGTCGACTAATCTGTCGATTATTTCTTCGATTAGTCGACTAATCATTTCATCGAAAAATGTGTTAAAATGTTGAAAAATGTCGGTCTGTCTCGCCCAAACCCCAAAATTACATCATCTAATGTCTTGTTTCATACTCACGCCAAAGGGTTTTAGTTCACTGTCACGGGAGAGTGTGTAAAGCTGCCAATATCTGAACGTAAGAAGCTGCAGTAAGAGTATTTTGGGGCACTTTTATAGTGCTTTTCTATGAAAAATGACTCACACCGATTAGTCGACTACTAAAATAGTCACCGATTATTTTAATAGTCGATTAGTCATTGATTAGTCGACTAATCGACTAGTCGACCTAGTTGTAATTGTAAAAATATGTGTTTTATTTTTTTTCATTTCAAGCACAGCTGTTGAGGAAGCTGCTTGTCTTAACAAGAAATTTTACATGCCCAAAAGCATCCTAGTTTTGATAATGTCCAGCATGAGAGTAACATGATTAGTCACACAGATGCCTGTATAAATGATCATTATCCAGGTTTCTGATTGTCTCCCTCTGTCCAGGTGTGTCTTGGACTCCTTGATATCTTATATCTGTCTCTGTCTTTGCAATGAGGGCTTATTTAGGTGCCTGAAACCAGGATAGAATCTTTACATGCTCAAACAAACAGGTTACTCCAGTAGACCTGATAATAACCAGGATGCTAGCGTGCATGTAAAAGTACTTACAAATTATGCTTTAGCTGCTACATTATCTTTTATGATATATTCTGTATTCTTTTAATGTCAGTAGAAATGTTCTAATATCCCATAAATGTCAGACTTACTTATTATGCAAGCAACCGTCTGTTCATAAATCAGCTTTGTGCTGACACATTATTACATATTAATGGAGTTGTCACGTCCTACTGAGAAGGCAGATCTGGGCAATCTGAGCTGGCAGTGTTTGTTTTTGTACAAAATCAACATATTCCCTGATTAATTACAGCCTCGCTCTCTCATCTCAAAGCCCATCTTGTTGATTTTCAGACTGGCGTTTGGTTCAGTCTAGTCTGCTGTCTGCTTATTTTCAGTGTTAAAGAGGAGCTAAAGAAGAAGTTGAGGGTGGGAGTATGTTTTTGCTCAATTCTTGGGCAAGTTGGTTCTAGCCTGGTACAGCCACTCCCTTTTTGGGGAGTGGTGACTCCCACTACACAGAGGCCCTACAGTAATGACACATAGTAGTGTACAAATACAGGAAAGATGGAGCACATGCCATACCCCTTTTAGCCTCTTAGTAATTTGTATTTTACTACTATTTATCTTTAATTACAGAAGCTCAGAGCTGAGTGTCACTACAAGCAATTTAAATGGAGCTCTTGCCAATGAACTTATTTCCAAAGGCTGCTGTAGGAGGCCACAAGAGAGCATTTCCTATTTTGACTCAGAACTTGAGATATTTAGTTAATAGCACTCTGTGTTGCCTTAGGAATGTAGATTAGCATTTGAATGGCCAGCAGCCAGTTCAGTCACTGTTCTCGCACAATGACATACAGTAGTACTGAAACAGAGCCTCTGTCACCTGATGTGCATCATGTGCTCCTCATTTGCGCTTTAAACCAACTTTCTTTGTCTTTGTGAAAAGAACAAAGAAATGGTCAGTATGAAAGCGGGCAGGATTACCTTGGTGGGGTCACACCAATAAGCTGAAAAAGCCTGTTAAGCATGTCTGGTGAGTGACAGCTTGTATGATAGCCGGCAGCTGTGGTCGAGGTTCATCCTTGTTTTACCAATCTTGCTCCATTGGCTTTTTTTATGAAAGACATGTTGATGAATCACAGTAGGAAAGGCACAGGTAAATAACAAGATTAATAATTGGCTGAATTCCATTTAGCTGCTTCAGTTTAAGGGTCCTGGTGTTGCATATGCTGGCTCCCTGCCACAGCTTACTGCGACACTTGAATAGAACAGAGCCATTATTAATAATCTCAGTAAAACCTGTGCTTTTTCCTACTATGACAAGTTAAAATGTCTGTGAAATGCACAGACATATGTGCAGTACCTTGTGGTTCCTGTTTCAGTTGTACAGGTGCAGTCGTTCTGCTGTTGATTGCATACTGTGTCCTTCACTAAAAGAGCTCATCGCTGTCATCTGATAAGCACTTAGTCCATTTGCTGTAAACAGGATTCACCAAAACTATAACAACATGAAGTGATTCAGTCACAAAGCAGTATGCATGGGGTGCTGCTCAGGTGTGAGAAGGCGTACCTCTGGTGCTCCTCAGTGTGGGGATCTAACTAGTTTAGAATTGCTGCCCAGAGGCAACCATTTTGTACTTGCCCTGACTGAAATGTGTGGGCATGTTTTTAACTGCTACTATGACTAAATCGCCATGACTTTGTGAAGGCTTTTCAAATAATTACCTGTTTAAGTGCCTCAGCTCTCATTAAAAAATTCAAAACATGAAGTTATCATTTACAATTTTGTTCTCAATGGAATGCTAACTTTAAAAAAAAAATGTGTTTAGTGGAAACAAAGACATAGAAAGTTGTAATATCTGTCTGATGTGTCAGTGAAATTCTAGATGAATAGTCGGATTAATAACTGGGCCAGGAACAACAGGAAAATATAAAAGCGTAATGTTGCCCTTGAAGCAGATGTTTGTTTCAATTTCTCTAAATTAACTCTAAATAGTCATTTTAAAATAAGGTATCCTAGCATCAGTGCTGACATTGTTGGTTGTTGATGAATGCTAATGTGCCTCTGAACTCTCTTTCAGGTCAGTTTGGGAACCGCTTGAACAACTATATTACCCATTATGAAGGTTTATCATATGACACAGAAGCCCTGCACAACAGTCACCAGAGAGCCAAGAGGGCACTCTCTCCTCAAGACAGGATGGTGCACCTGGACTTCCATTCACATGGAAGGTCAGTCTAATTACACACACTGTCCTCTTCACTTATTCACACTTTCTTTCTGTTCTCTGACTTCACCTATGCTGCTTGAATTTTTGATGTTTCTCAGTGCACTCAAGTTGTGTGCACATGCTGTAATTATTTTACTGAATAGACCTACAAATAATACATTTTTACTTAAGAATATTTACAACAATATTAAGTATCTTAACATTCTTATGGACATTTTTTTTTTGATTGGTTGATTTTACTTTGACCTGTGAATGTGATACTGATGTGTTAATGTTTATCCAGTTCCCCTCAGTGCCATTAAATGTGGCATATCATATTATTTATAATATGGTTTTACTACCTCATAATTGAACCATCTGGTCGTTGAAAGTAATGTACCCAAAGACAAAATAAATGTTACCATGATACTGTGTGCGGTGGCATCAGATCTTAAAAAATCCTCACATAGAGAAAGTACCTGCTGTTTTCTTTGCACTAGACGAGAAATGTGAAAATTTAATTAACCCCAGACATTTGAGGGAACATCATTGATCTTGTGATAAGTAGGTTTTATACCTGGTATAAGCGATACCTGCCAGGCTTCTGTGAGAGCACCAGCGGCCACATTGCAGTTATTTAAATCCCTGAAAAGACCTGACTAACCACATTATTGCAAGCCGTAATCAAATCCTTCCCTTTATACCTCTGACAGTGGAGACCCCGTCTTTTCTTTTCACCTCTTTCTGATTCTGTTTTAAATGATATGTAATTTGAGATGAGCCCTTGTCAAGGCCAGGTAGTCTGAGTACAGTGGTGCCACCGCTGTTTTGGAAACAGATTATTTCAGGCAGTAACACTGTTTAAATGTTCTCAGATTTGTATCAGCTGAGTTCTTGTCCCTGGGTATAAAGTGACAGCGGGCTGCAGCAGATTGTGTGTGAGTTAAGCATTTGGAAACAAATGGCTTGCAGTAGTGAACAAGACTTTGAACAAGAAGTGGCTTAAAATATTCACAGAGACCTAGCTGATGATTTTGTACTTAAGGTGTTACTTTATGAGACTGGTGGTTCAGTTTCTACCAAATAAAGACGACAAAGAATGTTGTAACTCACATTTCTTTGTCAAAAAGCGTAGCTACTACTCAGTCCCGATGACATGACTCAACGTTTTGCTAAGGTTTTTCTGACGGCAACTATATGCTACAGCTCCAAGGGAACCTGGAATCCTGCCTGCCTTTGTCCTCAACACGTTATAGAAAATGTGGACGAGCTGGCTTACCTTGACTCTCTAACAAAGGTGTTTGGGTTCTGCTCCTGGTATTTTGTATGTAAATATCAGCCCTTCAGTGTCCACACACACTCGCACACAGTCAAGCATATTTTATAGTCCCCCACCAGACACATTTTAAAGCATGTAAGAATATTTATTGCCTTCTAATGCTTTTATCTTTATTTAACATGGTTTTCTTGCATAATAGTTTAAAAAAAAAACTGAAAATGCACCAGGTTGACCAGTGACAGAGCAGTGTGCATCAAGATGGCTAGTGTTGGTATTAGAAGGAACATCTGAGATCTTATTTAGCCATACATGTTTGAGCCTCAGTCAAAGATGAGAAGTCGCCGTTGCACCAAAATCGACTAGCAGACATGTTAGAATGATACTTAGCCCCCTTTTTTCTCTTGTTAATGTTGTTTGTTTGCTTGTAGGCTAACTAGCAGTGGCTGTGTTAGTGGTTGTGAGACATACAATGATATCTGCTACGATGGGATTTTTGGTAGATAGTGAAAGGAGTCCGGTTAACATCCAAAAACTGCACACTCTGCCACTCTGCTTGCTTCTAAAAACTTTCACAATGCTAATTCAGACTCTGCTCACTGTACTGACAAGTCTGCTCTGTGTTGGAGGTTTCACGTTTCCTTTCCGGTGTTGTGCTGAAGTCTGTTCCCCCGTCAATGTGTGTTTCCCGTATCAGACTGCGACTGGCATTTGTGTTAGTGATGTACCTATTCTAGCGCACCTGGTGTACATTTGTATCTCAGATTTTAGGGAAGTGCGCAGCATCGCCCTCTTTAGTAGAGGAATGTGAAAACACCTCTATAACTTTGCACAGATATAAGTCATCATAGTCAAGGTCAGACACTTTAGGAGACATAAACAGAAGAAATACACATTTTGAGTGGAGGGGGACTTTAATTTCCATCTTGTAATCCCCCAATCCCAAGTCCCAGTTCTGGGGCTCTTCCTACCAGTGGGAAATGGCTTTTCAATTTGTCCCTTTCTGTCTTGCTCTCATTTTCTCTCTCATCTGCTTTTTCCCTCTTACTCTTTTTCATTTTTGTGCCATGTTGAAGAGCAGAACAATAATTCACCTCAGCAGCACTGTGTGTTTTTTTTTTTTTGCAAGCTCCCTTTTGCAAGCTCCCCCTGCTTTCCTCTTCAGCAACCCTGTCTGTTGTGGGTTATCAAGGCCCTGTCAAACAGATCCCTTTCCTGTGTTTTTGCTCTTTCCTGCCTTTGCTAGCCTGAGAGAAACAGCTTGTGTGTATTGGTGACGTGACGACAGAGTCATACGGCATGATTGTTGTTGATGTCTCGCTGTAGTGTCGAAAGAGGACATACGCAACATTTGGTAGAGGGAGGTGAACTGGAGATGTTTGATGCAGAGCCTTGGTCAAGTGGACTTGCTGTGTATTTACTGTCAACAAACAAGGGTTGGATTATATGTTAAGGTTTATGACATTTTCTGACAAATGTTTTGAATTTTCATTGATGCATGCTGATGTTGTGTCAGAGCAAGGAAAGGATGGTGTTTAGCATCGTTGGCTCCAGTTATAAATTCCCCAGTTCCTTGGAGCATCACAGGGTTGGACTCAATACTCTCGCACAATTGAATGCAAGAAATGAAAGAAATATCACCTGTGTGATGCCTACAATATTAGGTTTTTATTGTTTTGTAATTTGTCAGAGAGGTTTTGATTTAACTCAGTGGTGTTTAGGCTTTCATCTGTTGTGTTGACTGACATCACATCGTACACAAGCACTTGTGTTTGCCATAAAAATGATAAAGTTGGCTTCAAGACAGACAGAATGAAGCCAGTGGTCATAAATCTAGTATCATATTCTTTATATCCTCACTGAATTCATTAGGTTTACAAATGTGTGCAGCATGTGCAAACACAGACACACACTCTCCCCTCTGTGAAAACCCAAGGCAGGGCTGTGTGGCACGATGGAGGTTCGTTGTAACAAGAGAAAAGCTTTCTTGTGTATGCCCACTCACATGAGTATGTGTGGCTGGATCAGGTGACGGAACAAGGCAGGGCAGACAGTTGTCTCTGTGGAGGGTTTCTTTACAAGGAGTGGTGCCAAAAAAGTAGTTGGCTATAATACAATGCAGGGGGAAGTGACACAATTCATAGTTCAGCAGAGTAGTGTCCTGCTTTTCAGGAATGAGACTCATTTGTGAGATGTATTTTCCCCCCTTTGTAATACATCAAGATAATAAAAGATTTGCAATAAGAAGAGATCTGTGTTTAGGGGCCCAGGCTCACATACTGTAGCAGGCTTCATAATGATTATAACTTGCATAGTGAGCGATCACACACACAGGAAGAACTGTCACCTGCTCTTGTATTGTGATCATAGTTCAGTTCTGTGGTACTCAAACACAGCTAATTCTAATCAGGGTAAACATGTGTGCTTACTTAAGTTGTGAAAGTTCAGTGACAGTGTGGTTAGCAGACCAGAAAGCACCAACACAGATATAAGGATGAGGTATAGTTGATTGTTTATAGATATAATAACTTTATATATATATACTGTAGATATTGGCCTGTTTGTAGGCATACCATCTCTGTAGACATGGCTTGAGGGCAATCTATTTCTTAGAGCCGGCCGGCTTACCGAGCAAAATGTATGACTGTCAAATGCTTGAGTCAGGATGTTCAGCATTTGGGATATATCTGAATAATTTATTAGTCAGCTGCTTCTGTGAGATGAGTAGCACTGACTTGATCCACAGCCTCTCCTCTTCCTGTCTGTTGCAAGCCGTGTTTATTTGTCTGCAGTTGTTTTTTGTCTGGAACACAATGTAGTGATTTGTTTCCTTTTTATTTTGATAATTTGGAGTGACTTTAATAGATTTTTTTATGTGAATTTATTAATGTTAACTCCTTCCTTTTTTCATACTCTCCAACATGAATCCACTCTCCCGTGTTCTTACTTGCTTGGTTAGTTCATGCAGTTTTTTCCTGGAATTCTTTTGATACCTCACAATATGCACAATACAATTTTGCATTCACTCTGATCCATGGAGAAAGGCTGAGCTGGATTAGGGTATTGCATTATGTATTGTGTAGCGGACCTCCGCTAGCTGTGACTGCTGTGTAGCTGTGATTATGACTACAGCCGTGGGATGATATAGCTTTGGCCGATGCTGCTGCCGTGATTGTGGCTGTTGTCATGGCTGTGCTTTGGCTGTTATAATATGACTGTGATACATTAGATAATAATGAGAGTAACACTAACCTCAGCAGTAGCCATATCCACATAGCATCATAGATTCAATCACAAATGCATCTGCAGTCTGAGCATTAACGATAACCACAGACACAGCTTCACCTGCCAAGGGCCACTGACGAGGCTGCAGTATTTGATGCTGAGGGAATTAGAACAGGATGCCACCACAGCCAGGTAGAGCAGCTGCAGCTGTGCTCACAGCCAGTGGATGTACACTGCTGGAGCTCAGCCTTTTGAAAGGAGTAATGAACAATAAATGCATAATGTAAAGTGTCACATCATCTCTCCTTGATGTAGAAACTGGAAAAAACTGTTTGCATTTAAGAGATTGTACATTTATTCACTGGTAATCACACAGCCTTGAACACAAAATAAAGATTTTTTTTCTTTGTGCTTTAGCCTTGTTATGTGTCAGGGGATATGCAGGGCGCTTACTGTGGTTTGATTCAAAAAGTTGAATACAGACTGGGGGTAACCTGAATCAGCCTGAAGTATTCAGTATTCATATGATACTGTAGGAGTCCATTCGTAAGACAGCTCTGGGCGAGGACCTTTGATTCTGATGTAAGACAGGCTTGGTGTTCAGGTTTGAAACATGGTCTAAAGATATGGGGGTTGTGGACATTTTCTTGGGTGTTGTTTAGTAGTTTTATAACCAAGAGCAACAAAATTTCAAGTGTGTGATAGTAAATCACAGAATAACCATTACTCATAGGTGTTATTTGGAAAATGTCATGTGGGAGGATGTGAGTGATCCAACGTGCAAAAAGTTGCACAGTGTACGTTTAAAGCAACTAGGTTACATTTGTGTGTCATTGAATGCTTCTTGTTCAGTGACGCTTTTATTTCAAAGCTATTTTGTGAAAAATGCCTGACGCTTTACATTCAAAATGCCTGTGCAGATCCCTGATAATACAGATTATTTTGCTCACTGAATAATCTACTTAAGGATTCATCTGTGTCTGTGACAAGCGTGCCATCATGGGCTGAGCTTTTGACTGGGCATAGATGAAGTCATGAGGTCATATTGACTTTTGTAGTGCCCATTAATAAGGTGGGGAGAGGCCAAGAACTGTAATGGGTATGCCATGATGAATAAAAAGCAGAGGAATTTACGAAATCTATTGCCAAATGATCTCTTGTGTCACAATGCTGACTTCAAAGAGTATCTCATAATGCAGTCTTTGAGTCTTTATACCACATGTTCTGCAGTTTCCTCTCTTTCTCTCTCTCTCTCTCTCTCTGTCTTTCTTTCTTTTGTTCAAATTCTCTTCCTCTCTTCTTTCTTTCTCTGTTACCCTTCTCTTGGCTTCAATTAAAATGATCCTCTGACAGAATACTTCCAGTTCAGAAAACAGATCCCATCATTTTAGACTGCTTTAAATAACAGGGTTCCCACAGTCATCAAATTACTGGGAAAGTTATGAAATTAGAAAAACAGTTTTCGGGGCCTGGAAATGGTTTGGAATTAACAGAATGTTTTTGATGTTGGCTGTTGTTTAGAATATGGTTATAAAAAACCAAGAAAAAGGCAGGCTCAACTCATGCTGGATGGAGGCTCTGCATCAAAACGTTTGACGTTGGAGACATGAGGAAAGCGGCTCTGGCCAGCAATGCTAAAGAGAAAAAGCAACAAGATAACTAAAAGTCCGTTCAACACACTGTCATTGTCAGCACGTTTCACGGCTGCCATAGCGATGCCTGATATGGCCAGTTGCTACTTTGTGTCTTCTGTATGTGGACCACACCATTAGCCATCTCCTTAATCATTAGTTCGAGATCCCACAGTGTAATACATTCAGCGTCATACTTGCGTTTGGCCATGTTGTCGAGCTAGTTTTCTGTCTCTGTCAAGTAGCTGTCCATTAGTCACTCACTCATAGCAGGAAATGGCACTTCAAAATAAAAGCTCTGTGTTGGAAATTCACTGTACTTAAAAACAAAGTGTATTTTTTTCGTTTCCAAGTCACTTTTGCTGTAATTCCTGTTTTAGAGCACAACACATGGGAGTAAGAGTCTCATTATCACACCCTATGATTGCTATATTGGCATAACGTTACGCATTTCAAACTATGTCGATAAATTCATGGATGTGGGGTGAAATATTATGGAAAAGTTTTGAGAATTCATTGGTAAAGATGTGTGGCAACCCGTCAGTAAGGACAAATCCACAGATCCAGGCCTAGATCACATGCTACTTCACCATTACCAAATTGAACGAAAGTAAGGCAACAAAATGAACTCCAGAAACAGAGACATTGGGCTTCTTTATGAATTATCACCGTTGTCGTTGTGTAAGAAGGTAAAGTGAACCACTGGATGAAGGATATCATAACTGTGAAATGAGAACAGGAGTGATGAAGGAAAGACTGAATGTTTTGGCAAGTCAATGAATCATCCTGTACAGGGATATCCTGCACTGTGTCTGACCTTTTCTGCTGTCTCTTCCTCCCCTAAATATTTTCTGCTACACTCCTCACCACACTGCTCCCGCAAAACATCTGGCTTAAGCAGACGTTAATGGTGTGCCATGTCGTAGAGCTCCTCAGATGGAAATAACCCTCTACTATTGGTCCATCTCCCACACAGACCATTAAGGGGCACTGATTTTACTCATAACGGCCAATTGTCTATTCATTGTGAGCCTTTGAAAATGGTACTATAATGTCCTTGGAGGGTGTTCTCCAAAGCCGTAAAAACCTTGTTGATGACACCACATTATCTCAGCTAGGCCATGGAGACAAAAAATTCCAGTTGATAGCCTGTGTTACAAAAGTTTGAATGTCATGGGCCTTTACCAGCCAGGGGATTCTGTTTTAGTGGAGCTTGACCCTGTCATATGATCTAAAAATTACAAATAAATAATTAAAACAGTGACTACACTTGTATACTTTTTAAAAAAAATGTATACCTGCCTGACAAATACCTAATCTTAAATTGACATGTGATTTTAAAGAAGGGGCAAGCTGCAGACCGCTTACGAAATCATTTAGACAGCTGACAGTTAAAGCTATAGTAACTTTTCTTAAAATAACCTGTGTCATATTTGCTGAAATGGACTCTTCTGAAAAAAGTACATGGGACAGATATTAAAGAAACATCCTCCTCTTCCTACTGCCTCAAATGGCATTTTCTAGAATCTACTGCAGTGCACAAAAAATAATCAGTCCGAGCCGAGGAGTCTCTAACACTGCTTGTGAACTGTGGTCAAACTATCAAACTCAACAGCTATTTCTCACCTCAAATTTTTTCAAAAACATATTTCAGTGTACTGTTTAGCTGTAAAATGAGAGTTTGTGACCTGGCCACAATGTTGGAAATGGTCGACTGAAATACCAAGCACCGCCCACTGGCTGAAGCAACGTTTTTATTTTACAGCTAAACAGTACACTTAAATAAGTTTCTGAAAACTTAACAGTTTGACCGCAGTTTCCGAGCAGTGATTGACATTATTGACAACTGCGTTAAGAGACTCCTCGGCTCTGATTGGTTGTTTTCGTTCATGTACAGTAAGGCTATTAGAAATGCTACAGAGCAATAGAGGAAGCAGAGGAATATGATTTTTATATCCGTCTCATTTAGTGCTGTGTACATATAGTGACAGTTTCAGCTTAAAGTATTTTTTTAATAAAAGTTACCAACTACAGCTTTAATCTTAATTTTTCTTCCTTCTTCTTCTTCTTCTTCTTCTTCTTCTTCAGATTTTACGGCGGTTGGCATCCATCACTTTGGTGCATTACCGCCCCTTAATTTTTCCTGAAGCATTTTTTGCTTTGGTGTGAACTGTACTAATGTAAGAAAACCAAAATGTTACAATGGATAAAGGTTTCAGCATGAGCTAGCAATGTGAGAATCATTTGCGTCTCACACCTTGAGATCAGTCCATGTGATCTCTATTGAGAGTCTTGGTTGGGAGGTTTCTGGGAAGCTAGTGGCTCATGTGCACCTCATGTGATGCTTGCCTTTTTTCTCTGACATTATGGTTATGCTAACGAGAGGATTACAAAAAAGCACTGTGGTTGTGCACAAATGTTCACATGCTTTTCCTCATGACATAAGTCGTCCTCTAAGTCACTGAGCACAGCAGCATTGTAAAGCTCAGTAGAAATGTGTGAATGATGGTGCTTTTTTAGTGTTATCTCAGCCGTCTCTTGGGTCTCGTCCTGTATACTAAAATTATGGTGAAAGCATGACATTAACATTTCCAAGGTTGAGGGTGTGTATTGTGTTACTGACATGTCAACGTGTCAGTTTAACCTCGCATTTGGTGTTTATTACTTACTGATGCTAATTACGCAATTTTTACCCATTCCTTCTTTTAGACATTTTAACCTGCAAATGAAGAGAGAAACAACTATATTTTCTCCAGATCTCATCATTGAGGTATCAGGAGATGAGACACCTGTTGATACATCACATATTTACAGTGGAGAAATATTTGGTAAGTGCCGCTGTTTTCACACACTACATTCTTGAGGGAAGTGCAGTTTCTTAAAAGGAAATGTCTCTAATGCAATTATGATGCTTTTATTTTTCAATTACATTGAAAGTCTGAGTCATCACCTCTTATTGTATCATCTCTGCATTTCCCCTTACATCATCTCTGAAGTGGCTTCACAAACATTTCAACAGTGTTTTCATCTACAGCATCATATCAAATTGAATGTGTGTACGTGTGAGAGGGATATTTAAAGGTAGTTTTTGTCCAGTGTTTATCACATCACAACCCAACACACATTTTACCTTTCATCCAGTTTTTCCTTCCACTCTTAAATCCCTTCCCTTCCTGGACGACTTCCCGCTGCCTGTCTCCTGCAGAGTTCAAATGAACAAGAGAAAAACAAAACAAGTTTGTTTGTCCTGTTGTGATGAGTGTTTGGGAAACAAAGAGAAAGGGGACCTAAAAACATAGAGATTTATATTTTTCATCCTGAGGAAGGCGCCTTCACAATAAGTGACCTTAATCTCAGCACAGAATTTTCTGAAATAATAAAATAAATATATTGAATCTAAAAATAAGGCTGTGAAAATCCATACAAATGTCTTACCCTTAAACAAATTGAACATGATTTTAAGTTCATATGATTTTAAGAATGTTATTTTATAATGTCACAAATGCTTACAATCATAAATGCTTTGTTTATTTTTAATTGACCAATTTCCCTCACATTTAAGAATGCTACAGATTATAGTTTGCTGCAAGAAACTGGGTTTTTAATTAACCAAACAAGTTAAGGTGTGGTCAGGTTGAGCACTAAGCTAAATTTCACCTTGCTATATTAATGCATACATGACCACTGTCCTTCTTGTGCAGTCTGTGTGACAACAATTTGGATTAAATGGATGTTTTTCATGCATGTCCCATTGTGTGCGTATTAAACAGCTAGTTCCTACCCTTAAACTGCTCTAATATTTAGATCAGATGTGTCATTGTGTGTTGGGTACGGAAGGATATTATACTGATCTTCAGTGTTACAAAGACTGTGTTACATCTGCCTCTGCTCATCCTCACTCTTTTATGTGTTTCAGGTGAAAAGGGCACACTGACTCATGGCTCTGTAGTTGACGGGCGCTTTGAGGGCTTCATTAAAACCCACCAAGGAACATACTATGTTGAGCCCTCGGAAAGGTACCTAAAAGACAAGGATGTACCCTTCCACTCCGTCATCTACCATGAGGATGACATCAGTAAGTATCTCCCACTGCACTTGTTTTACTGAAAGGCTCTGTGTGGTCTAGAGCTACTTCATGTCCACATACTAGGTGCACCTGTGGGGAAAGGTTGTGACATCCTTGCCTTTAGATATGAGCATTGCGGCTTATTAGTTTAAGTACAAGTACTTTTAATAGGAGCTTCTTTGGATTGCGTCTATGTAGGAATGAGTTGGCTAAAGGCTTTTGCCTGAATCCTTTTATGTTGTTAAAAATCGAGATAGTATATTGGAAGCTACAAAGGAAAAGAACTGATATTTGGTAAGGATAAAATTGAGAAAAACATTGCTTTTGCACGGTTAGGAATAGGATTGTGATGTGTTGCTTTGGACTCCAACTTATTATTTTCATTACTGATTCATCTGACAAAGACTTTCATGATTATTTGATTTGTCGCTTATTCTATAAAATGTCAAAAAAAAATTTAAAAAATGCTCACCACAGTTTCCCAGACCTCAAAGTGGTGTCTTCTTTTGTCCAACTAACAGTCCAAAACTCAAAGAATGTCATACATTTACTACACCATACATCATATACTATTATAAATGGCATAGAAAAGCAGCAAATTCTCACATGTAAGATGATACAACCAGCAAAAGTTCAACATTTTTCACTTAAAAAGTGATTGAAACGACTGCAACTCTAGAGTTGGTCTGGCAAGTGTTGTGAAGTAAGGGGCTAATGGTTAAGCAGTTCATACACTAGCCTGACAACCCTGGAGAGTAGGTTGTGTTTGACAGACTGGAAGCAGCGGGGTTTGGCTTTGGGCCCTAGGACACAAACAAGGTGGTCAGTATTTATACTGGAAGCAGTATCGGAGCACGACACAGCAAAGGTATGACTCATATCCACTGCTAAGGTCAGGCTACAACCAACTGATGGATGCTCAGTTAGGAAACAGTGAGACTTCCCTGAAAATAGTTGGATGTTATGAGTAGTTTTGAGAGATGTAAGGTGTGGTTGTGGGTGAACACAATGTAGCGAACTCTGTATGAGGAGAAACACAATCCAGCGACTTGAGACTCATGATTCCAGCCAGAAGAACTACATTTAACAGACAGGCAGAGTCTGATAGGAACTCCTCCCTGGCTTTGGGCTGGCTGACTCACTGCACTCTTTCCTGTTGATTACTTCTCTGGAAAACACACACACACACACACACACACACACAAATGCATAAACACAGACATAGGGAGATTCTTTGAACTATAGAAGGAAATTTAAGCAAATGAATTCGCAGCCAAGTTTCAAATTTGTTTTAGATAACAGAGCCTATTTAGTTGCACTGATTTGGCAAGACTTGTCTGCCTATCATTTATGAGTAGTGGTGGAATGTGGTGTGCCTATCTAAACTTGTGTGGGTGTGTTTGAAAGTGTATGGTTCATTAGTAGTAGTAACATAAGTGAAAGACAATAGCTGAAAACTGCATTCATTAACATAAAGACCTCTAAGACTTCTCTAAGACTCTCCTTTAAAGATTATTCAGGTGTTTACTGTAGTTGAAATACGCCCTAACTTTAGACTATTGAAGATGTTTAGTTGACTGTTCACACTGTACTTGTAAAGGTTGATCACTGTCTGGGCAGTGTGAGCTGTACTCAGATAGTCCTGTCACGGAATAAAACCACATTTCAAGATTCAACTCGGCCATTCGTAATATTTCAGACCAACTGTGAAATCTTGTTTTTTAGAAGTCTCTCTGTGGTTTTTGATGCTGCTATCAGTGAAAAAAGATGGACGAATGATGGTAACAAAATCGCAAAGCCTTCACTTCTGACTCTTGACTCTTTTTTTTTTAAGTTCTGTCTAAATTGCAAGGGCCTTTTGATTAGCATTTGAATGAGACGGCATTCACTGAAGGGACAAAGAGGGCTTTCTCTGAAAAAATTGAAAACACATTGTCAGAGGTTGAATGCGTTGTTTCAGTGTGTGTCCAGTCAGTTCAGTCACCAGCACAGGACTGCTCTCTTTTACTGAATGACCAGCATTAGTTGTGAGACATTCAGTTTCATGTCCTGCACCAGTATTAATGGGATTGTAAGTTCTGCGGTACAAGGTGCTCAGAGGCAAGTGAGCCATTAGTTTACAACAGTTTGATTGACATCACACTTAAAATGAAATTTTTTTCAAACCCATTTTGTGTATGAATGCTTTAAAATAATATAAAACATCAGCATGCCGTCAGCATTGATCGTTATCTTTCAAGTCATTTTAGCTGATGACCCTCATTAGGCGTAAAAGACATAGTACTGCATGACAGTTGAAAGTTTGCTATTTACATTCGCTATGAGTGACAACTCTTGCTGTTAACTTTTATAATTTTATTACAGGACTTTGCACCGGCTGCTTCATTCAAACAACTGGTGTTATATTGCTTTTTTTATTTCAAGTGTGTAATATTTTTACAGTAGATAAGCCCAAAGCAAACATGATAAATTCCTTGTCATCGGCCTGTTTGTTCGTACTTCCTCTATCTGAAATAGCTTTTTCAGAGATGTTTTGGAAACTCTGAATCACACTGATGTGAGATTGCTGTTTGTGTGGCCAGTGTTGAACTGTGATGTGACTATCAACAGAGGTGGTGATTGTACATTGAAAGACTGATCCCATCTTTTGTGAGCCAGTAAAAACAGCTGCTGAAGTCAAACGGCCGTGATGCAGTGGGATACAGATTCATACGTTGTTGCTGAAATATGTATTGCTTAAATGAAAAAAGAAGAATACAGTCACTTAATACGCTGTGTGCAGTCTAGATCAGAGTCCTGCACGGGACTGATTTACATTACCTGCTTCTGAACTGGAGCTGCAACGTGCAATACAGTACCCTCCTGCTAACCACACATATGACCAGTTAGCTCCACAGCCCGACCAGACACACCAACACGAGGTCATCAGCCCGAAACCACAAATTCTATAGCCAGAAAAGACAATTTAACTGAATATTTTTTCCTTATTCTCATAATATTGAGCAACACATCTCCCCAGTTAACTTCCCTGTCTTAACATACCTGATTTAAGCGTCTCTCATATTCCAGCTGGTGCAGAAGATAGAGCCGACGCAAAGTCAGTAGTCAGAGGATTAAAATGTTAAAACATTAAATTAAATGATTTTTATTCTCATTTTTAAAAAATATATTTATCATCCAACACCCATAGTACAACATCCATGTTCTTTTTTTACCCATAACCGAACCTGGAAATGAAATTAAGACAAATACCACCCAGGAGTCTGCTTTTTTTTTTGTGGGTCAGCTGCCAGATACCTGACCTGGACTCTGGACTCTGGCCTAGATATGAACACAGTGGAGACTGTGAAAACACTGTGAGAATTCCCTGAGTAGACTATATCTGTAACATTCCTTGATCCAAAGTAGTTAAACCCAAAGAATGGAAATTCAGTTTGTTTGAAGCTCCACCCCATTTGCCCTTTAAAATTCAATACAGGCGACTGTAAGGGTTAGTGTAGTGTGTGTACCAGCTTTGAGGGAACAACTGTTACACAGCAGCTGTAAATTGGAAAAGGACTGTGTGGAACAGAGAAGCAGTGTTTTCAATTGGAAGAGGCAGATCATTGGTAATACCTCTTTCTGCTTGGGGAGGAAGAAGAGAGAAAGATAACACTGATTTGTCAGTTAGGATTTGGAGAGAAGAAAAGCCACATCGCTCAAGATTTTTATTTAATGCAGCTGCTCTCACACCCCCCGACTCACCCTGATTCACCTTCTCCTGCAGAGCACACATGATTCTAAAGAGGTTCATGATGCAATGTAAGCTCTTCACAACCATTCCCTTATCTCCTTCCTATCCGCCAGATTATCCTCATAAGTATGGCTCAGCGGGTGGCTGCGCTGACCACACGGTATATGAAAGGATGAGGAAGTATCAGGCATCTGCGGTGGAGGAGCCGGTCAAAGTAAGTGCCAGCATCACAACAAAGCCCCTCCCTCGTCCTCCCAGCTCATAATTAAACACACAGATGGACAAGGCTCATGGGATTAAAAGGATCTTATCTCATATCCAGCCGAACTTACACTAACAATAAGAGCATGAGTGTATTTTTAGCACGGGCGCTTTAAAGTTAACACCTGATCATCAGCAATGTAGCCAAGCTCAACTTTTTAACTCCATCTTCCTTCCGTTTGAACCTGATGGTTGTTTGTTGTGCAGGGGGGGAACGGTGTGTCAGAGGAGGAGAGCTCCCATGGTCCTGTTATTCTGAGGAGAAAGAGGGCGGCGGCGAGAGAGAAAAACACTTGCCAGCTCTTCATCCAGACAGATCACCTCTTCTTCAGATACTACGGCACAAGAGAGGCTGTCATTGCCCAGGTATACACACACTTTATAAACATGATTTAAATCACAGAATTACTTAAAGGTCTGATTAGCAGACATGTGGAAATGTATGAGAAGCATCCTTTTTTTTCAGAAAAAAAGCTTCAGCCTGTGGGAACGTGACAAAGCTTAGTGTCTTCAGTGCAGCAGAAATAACAGAGACTAGCTATCATGACATGCTGCTTTTTCAGCCTTACAAATGATCACTCTCTCTACAGATCTCCAGCCATGTAAAGGCTATTGACTCCATTTACCAGGCCACAGACTTCCTGGGCATCCGAAACATCAGCTTCATGGTCAAAAGGATCAGGGTGAGTTGAATGTCAATGCTGCAGAATCACTTTATATAACAACTGACCTGAAAGGAAACAAGCTGCTGATATGAGTGGAAAAGTCTGTCGACCTGTCTTCCTAGCAGTGAACAGTAGCCACGTGAACATGCACACTGATATTCCACTGTCATTAATATTATTCCGAATGTAACAATTTCTGATTTAGACATGTGGGCTACGCCAGTATTATTCAGGTTTTAGGAGCATTCTTCGGTCATGTATACAGCGCATTCAGAATGTACGTCTCAAGCGGGGTTTTTACAGCAGTTTGCGACACATGACCTCTTGTCTGTTTAGGGACAGAACTTCCTTCAGCTGAATGAGGGCAAGTCAGAAGTTTTCCTCTTTGGCCCCCTCTGACTCCATCAAAGGGATTTCTGACCAGCTCGGCTGTGCTTTATAAATAAACTTGAGTTGAGTTGAATACGGTCAGCTCTGTGCGTCGTCATGTATACATTGTGCACAAACCAATTAGCCAACAGTTTGCAAGGCTGGGGTAGAAATGCATGGCCAAACAGGCCCACATTTCTGGTTGGAAGAAAAGCACACTCACTTTTAAACATTATGAAAGGGTTGGATATTAACAGGTTTTTGGATGTGTGCAGATATCACAGTCATAGGATATACGTCATGGGGGCACCTTACGTAAATCAGAGTATGCACAGCTGCATGTAAACTGGAATATTAGTGGAATATTCATTTTATTAGCCATGTAAACAGCCTAGAAGGCATTCTCTCTTTCAGAATAAGGGCAAAAAAACAGAATATTTTGTGAACATAATCGTAGTCACGGTGGTGCAGATCTGATCATGTATGTATAGTGTATGTTAGTGTCTCTCTTCTCGCTCCTCCTGTGTAATTGCTCAACTCTCCTTCATTCAGATAAATGGTACCAATGATGAAAAAGACAGAACCAATCCTTTCCGCTTCGCCAACATCGGAGTGGAGAAGTTTTTGGAGCTTAACTCTGAGCAGAACCACGACGACTACTGCCTAGCCTACGTCTTCTCTGACAGGGACTTTGATGATGGAGTTCTTGGCTTGGCTTGGGTTGGGGCTCCTTCAGGTTGGTACTCAACGACACACACACACACACACACACACACACACTTGCAAGTAACTCAAAGTAAAACCAGCTGAATACATTTTAAGATTAAAGTAGGGCCTTTCTTAAAAAAGGCTTAAACTGAAGGCCTTTTGTCACTGAGGATGTTTTTTTTTGTTTTTGTTTTTCATGCGATAAATTCTCAGTATATTCCAATCATGTTGCACCTGTTCTTACGATGATTATCAAACAACACAATGGAGACTAGTCCAAACCAAGATTGCAAACTATATTACTCCCTTCAACCTTGACAAAGGCAACGCAGACCAGATCCATTCTTTGCATTCTTACCTTTCACAGTAAAAGCCCTAGACATGCACACTGCGTAATGGTTTAACAGAGAGAGCTCAAATTGACTCAGAGGATTTCGCTGAGAGGAAACTCAACAAAATAGCTTACAGAAGCTTGGACTGTGCAACAACTTACCTCAGACATACAGACGTCATTCTGGGGCAATCCTGATGTGTGTTGAAAATTTGCATCTCTGACGTTTGGATGCAAAATATTCTAGCGTTTTTGTGTCGTGCATTTGTCACACCCCGGTGTGTAAATGCCGTCAAAATCAAGCCCTACTGAAAGTTGAAAGTTATAAAGAATTTATCTTCACACCAAAATGAACCAGTTATATTGGTTTCTTTTTTTTCATACCAACATCATTAATGAAACATACTTATTATCTGCATTAACCAAATGTATGGACCTAAATATAACTTAAATTTCACAAAGAGGCTTCCAGAGTCATTTGTGTAGCAGCACAAATATTAGAGAAGAAGAAGAAGCAAATACATTGGCACACTGGTTAGAAATCATTTATATTTTAGGCGTTAATAACCTGCTTATTTTTTTAAGACTTTGGTGCAGGGTTAGAACGAGAGCTTTAATGGCCTGTGAGCAAAAGACAGCCTAGACTGGCCACATGCTGCTGCAACACTTGGCTTAAGTGCATGAAAGTGGCTCAAATTTGAAAACACATTATCTCACATTGACCATCACTCAGTTGGTCATTAAATGTGTTTGTCTCCTAACGTCAAAGACGGTGGAAAAGGGGCATGGAGGAAATTGCATTATAGGAGTTACACGCTCTACCCTGAAGTTTACAGTGTTTTAACTTGTCAGTATGCAAGTTTAACTTACCCTATTCTGGTACTTTATATTATGAACAATACTAGGACATTCTATAAGATACAATAGATGTAATATTATTATATCTATATATGTATGCCAAAGGGAAAGCCTCCTCCTCCTTTCTCAGGATTCATCATGTGTTTTTCCCACACGTCTTATATAAACCAGTTCTTCCCTCATAGGCACAACATGTATGAATGATAGTTATAGGGAGTTCTCCTGCCTACTCCTTTTGAATAAGTTCAGACACCTCCATCTCAACATGAGGAATACAGCAGAAAACACAGACAATCAATACGGGCAAATTGGCAATGCTGTAAGCTGAAGGAATCGATTGAGGATAAGAGATGGAGAGGAGAATGGGCTGCAGTGAGCTGCGGTGTGATTGTTTGAACAAAGGGAGGCTAGAACGAACAGCCATCAGAGACACTAGTCGAGCATAACTAACGTGTGTCTTATTTGATGTGACCAGCTGTTTCATTGCTTCAGGAGGAGCTTCACAAGAACACTTACATACAGTGCATGCAATAGATAAACACATAATGTGCAGCCATGTTCCTGCACACATACATATAATGGACACATTGTTTATTGCTTTAAGTGCTTTGGTCTTTTGTGTCTGTGCAGCCACAGTAGAAGCTGAAGTTGCCTCCTTATGACAGGGTTTATGGATTATGGGAAAAACAGAAGCACCGCAGGCATGCTTATGCTCTGCGAGTCTGTGTGAGTGTGTGTTTGTCATCACGACAGAATGTGCTCCTGAAGGCACCTACTGTAGCAGGAACTACCACAGAAGTGTTTGTGAGTATTTTGCCAGGTGTCTGTCTGTTGTCTGTGTACAGATTTTATCAACGCAATAGCGTCACGTATGAGCAGGATGCAGTCACAAAACATAACCAGCTTGTAAGTGAGATTATAACGAGGTTGAAGATGGGTGTGGTCTGAGCAAGGACACCAGAGGTAGGGGATAGGAAGTAAGAAAGCTGCCATTTGTCGCTCAGTTTTACCCCCCTGGGCCACAATCATTTTACAGTTGTGAATCAGTGTCACGGCTGCTGTGATTCTATCGCAAGATGGTCTCTAGTTGTTGACCGTGACTGAAATGTTTTTTCAAGCTGATCTTGTTTTTGGCATTTTAATTTTAGGTAAATTATGGGGCATGCAGCAAAGGGCCACTGCCAAGGACTCAGCCTTAAGTACATGCAGCACTCACTCTACCAGGGGAGCTATTGGAACACCCGACACATGTTAAAAACGATATATGGTACACCTTTGTGTAAACTATCTTGTAAAATCCACTTTCTAGTAAACTATCACTACAAACTAAACTGTGTGAAGTACAGGAGGTTGTTCGTACATGTTGAACCAAGACTCGGTGAGCGTATACCCTGGGCAATTATAACAAGCACTACAGGTTTTAACTTTTACCTTTCTCTTTTCAAATCATTGGTGTAGTCACTTGGGTTATGTTTCACTTCTTTTGTTTACTTTTTGGTAGTTTATATATGTGACAACACAGACTTGTAGGTGTATGACCTGTACATCAGTGGTTATGTTTTACTTGTAAAACCTAAGTCATGATCCTAAAAGTAATGACTAGTTATTTGAGAATATCAACATAGAATATGTTGATGTAACTTATAATATATATATATATATATATACATACATATATAGTCATGGGAGGCTCATTTAGAATCTATGTGCTCTATCATTGTTCTTCTGCTGATGCAGTTGCTTTGTGTTTGGCATATGCTGTGATCTTTTCATAGCATAGCATATTGCTTCTTCTATTTTGCTCGATGCAGAAAAGTGATGACAGTGATGATTACAGACTTAATGTTTTACAGCATCAGGGAAACTTGTGATATTGTGTCTGACACCACATGTTTTAAACAGCAATTTAAATTTTAGCTTTGTGGTCAGACTGACACTGCAGAGACTTGGCTAATTTGATATGCAAGATCAACTTAAACCATCTGTGAAAGTTACTGAAGTTAATGGTTCAGTAATTTTCTCTTGAGTGCAGAAATACATGAGAAGTGTTTTTTGTGAACTGTGGAGCAGCGACTGCTGTGGCCAAGCTGTTGCCCTCCTCAGAAGCAACTACTAGCACCAGTAGACTGCTCTCCCTGCTGCGGGTGTGTGTGTCTGTTTGTGTGTGTGTGTTTAACCTTCTGGGGTACTTGGCTGCAGGATTCAGATGATCACTTTCCCTAACTCTTAACATCTTTCCCCACAGGACGGATGATTGAAGCTCATTGAACCTATTTGATGGTTGTTTAACTTCAATCTGCGACAGTGAATAACTTTCTCTGTGACCTCTTGTGTGTATTAAAATAGTATGATAATGCATTCTGCTCTTAATTGTTTTATTCTGCTGTCACAGGAAGCTCTGGGGGCATCTGTGAGAAGAGCAAACTGTACTCTGATGGGAAGAGGAAGTCTCTTAACACTGGTATCATCACTGTGCAGAACTACGCCTCCCACGTCCCTCCCAAGGTGTCACACATTACCTTCGCTCATGAGGTTGGGCACAACTTTGGCTCTCCTGTAAGTGCTATGACTTAAAACAACTGCCTTTGACAGTACACTTCTTTCTCTTGTCAAGCTGTGCAACAGATCATACACAGCTCTCTCTCTAATCTCTCTGCCCTCTGTCCTTTAATTGCCAACTTTTTACAGCATGATTCTGGGATTGAATGCACCCCTGGAGAGTCTAAGTTGCAGGACAAAAAGGAGCAGGGCAACTACATCATGTATGCCAGAGCCACATCAGGGGACAAGCTCAACAATAACAAGTTCTCTATCTGCAGCATCCGCAATATAAGTGCTGTTCTGACGAAGAAGAGAGACGACTGTTTTGTTGGTAAATTCCCTCTTATGAACAAATCTGTTCCTGTCTGAATGTCTGTGAGAGAGATTCTGTCCTCATGCTGTTGTGTCTCTGTACAGAGTCTGGCCAGCCAATCTGTGGTAATGGACTAGTGGAAGAAGGAGAAGAGTGTGACTGCGGCTACAGTGATCAGTGTAAAGACCCCTGCTGCTATAGTGCCAATGAAGGAGAGGGCAAAAAGTGCAAACTCCAACCTGGCAAAATCTGCAGGTCAGATGTGATCAGCATGTCTTTGTATAGTCCTGTAATGTGTGAAAGAGTTATTAAGCACAAACCATTGTTAACAGCGCAGCATTTGTTTGACTTTTCATTCCATATTTGTAATTTTTATCCCACAGTCCGAGCCAAGGCCCATGCTGCACAGCAGAGTGTACTTTCAAGGGCTCAAATGAACAGTGCAGAAAGGAGTCCGACTGCGCCCAAGTGGGCTCATGCAACGGAGCCACTGCTCTGTGTCCTGCCTCAGAACCAAAGGCAAACTTCACCTCTTGCCATAAAGAAACACAAGTCTGCCTCAACGGGGTATGTTAGTATTAGCTGCATTCTTGCTGTTTAATGTCTGGTATGTGCAGTTTGTGAGCATGTGTTTATATATAAGTAAAAGGTTTCAAAAGATTGTTTTTTCTGCTGCTTGCTTGTTTGGACCAGGTATGCTCTGGATCCATTTGTGCAAAGTATGGTCTGGAGGTCTGCACCTGTGCCAGCCAAGACGACAAGGATGAGGCGGCTGAGCTTTGCCACGTGTGCTGCATGGAGAAAAGTGAGTGACGGGCTGCAGAACTGTTCATGGATCAACATACACAATCACAGTAGTAATGTTAAGTTTGAATGATGTGGTGACATTAATGACCTCAACTAGTTCTCCTTTTTTGTCTTCGTTTGGTCTTCTTCAGTCTGAAGCACTGATTGTATATAAAGATTGACAATGCATTTCCACTTCCCTACACTGTACTAAATTGAAGCCAAAATATTCTGGATATTGCTGCAGCCATCTTGCGCTTGTTATGTCATTTGAAGCCAGAGTCAGCTCAGTAGCAATCTCTGCGGTATTGAGTTCCTGCTCATACACCCCTCTGACCAATCACTTGATTGCGAGCTCACTGATTGGCGCACACAGCTGTCAATTATAATGTCAAACCCCTTTTTTGTAAGCGAATACTTGAACATACATCAGTGTCACGTAACAGAAACCCCAAAAATGTTTTGCCATGTACTTCGATCTTTTAGTTTGGCCCTTGACCCATCTGTTAACATGGAGGGGGCGGGGGCTTATGTGATCTTTCCTGCAGCCAGCCACCAGGGGGCAATCAAGATGTTTTAGCTTTACTTTTGAAGAGTTGCCATGTCTTCCATCTTTATAAACAGTCTATGCTATGAAGCACAGACTTATTGTCAGTATCTCAGAGGTCACTCTCTCTCCTTCTGCCCTCAGTGAAGCCCAACACCTGCAGCAGCACCGGCTCAGATAAGTGGGTCCAGTTCTTCAACAAGAAGGTCAAAACGCTGCAGCCCGGCTCACCCTGCAATGACTTTAAGGGCTACTGTGATGTCTTTATGAGGTGTCGTCTAGTGGACGCCGATGGGCCACTGGCAAGACTGAAGAAAGCCATCTTCAATGCAGAGCTCTACGAGAATATTGCAGAGTGGATAGTGGTGAGTGTGTCAGAATAGTGTCAAACTATTGCTGCAGTGTTTTTTGCCTGTATTTATGTATCCTTTAATCTATCCTCTGTTATGCAGGCTCACTGGTGGGCAGTGCTGTTGATGGGCATTGCTCTCATTATGCTAATGGCTGGCTTCATCAAGATCTGCAGCGTCCACACCCCCAGCAGCAATCCCAAACTGCCTCCACCAAAGCCACTGCCAGGTACTGCACATCATATATTTACATGTATGTCCATGTGCAACCACAGTAGGTAGATGAGATGAGAACATGCGTCAGGCATGCAAAACTCTTGTGTGAGGAGGACGTAAGGCACCATCCCTGGGTGAAAATAAGTTTTTAGGCAGTCCTGTTGTGGGGTTTTGAAATGTGACTATAGCTATTCTGTTTTAAAATGTATATGTTGTTGCTATGACTGCCTCATCTTCAGCTTTTCTGACGATGTAGGAAAGGAGCAGCCTTAGTTTCTAGCGTTCATTGTCCTTTTATGACTCTCACCGAGATGTTGATGTCCTGCAGGTACACTGAGGAGAAGGCAGCAGCAGCACGCAAACCAACACGCACAGGGCCCGCGCCAACACCGTCACAGAGAGAACTATCAGATGGGACAGATGAGACGCTGAGACTCTACTGCTCTTTGCCTTGGTTCTTCCTAGTGCCTACAATGGGAGCACTTCACTCCAAAGAGTTACCTTTACCACCTATTGCAAAATTCAAAGAACTTGCAACTGGACTGATTTCACTGGACAAAGCCCAAAGTGTTGTTTTGGGCCCTACAAACTCACTCAGCACCTCTGGTCTGAGAGCCAGATTAGCAGTGGTTCACTCAGCTTTTATAGGAAATGAATAACTTTTCCAAGGAAAGACAGGAGGAGAAATTCACCGATCTCTTGTTGTGTGGTCTTAATCTTTGAATGCTTTTTTTTTTTTGTTTTTACCAGAATAGAGGAGAGATAGCAGTTTTGTGTCGCCCTCTTCTGTCTTTCATCTGTGCTACCTTTTCCTTTTTCCTGTTCTTCCTCTCTGAAGTGCTGCCACCATCAGCACAATGGCAGGACTGCAAGTCACATGGGTATTTACTGCCAATCAGAAACAGCATTCAGGTGGCAGAGAACTCTTGTTTCTGCCAATGTAATTAGTTTAAAAATCAAAGCACCATTGAAAACAGAAGCTTTTTCTTTCTGGAGCATACATGTTCTCTCAGCGTGCAATTGTACAGATGTTGCAGTAGGTTCTTTTGTTTCTGTTTCAAATGAAATTGATTTTCTTTATGATGAAGATTATTTACTGTTTTGATTCACTTTCTCAGGATTAATAAAACAACAGCAAACAGGTGTACTGAGTGGGAAAGATGGCTGCATGCGTATTTCAGGGTCAAGTCCCTCCTGGCTGAAGCCTGTGCAGAAGGGTTCGCTGCCATGGGATGTAGAGATGTAGAGGACGGACTGTATGGAAAGAATGTAGATAAACGAGCTTAATAAGATTATTGTGCCGTCTGATATCAGATGGAGGAGCTGCGGAGGGGGAGATTGATATGATATGTATATTTCTTGTTGTCATATGGCTTTGCAGCTGTGTTTACATAAAGATATAGTCTGGGGCTGAAATGAATGGTGAGAGAATAGCTTTTTATCAACCTGATTATATCACACTTATTCTGTCGTAGCTGTTTTTCCCTTGACTCGTTGCTTTGACACTGATTTGTGACACATTTGTGAAATGACCACTTTGCGCCACAGTGTGCGTCTTTTCATTCAGAGTGAAGACAGTGGAAGCAAAAAGGAGAATGTAAGGAGTTATTATAGAAAATAAGGGTCCCATTGCCATCGTCTTGCCCATGTTTGTTGTTTTCTGTCCACCTTTTGAATATTACACACTGGCAGTTGTTCAAGAAATGACAAAAACCTGTTAAAACCACTCAGAAGCAGTTAGATCCTTCCTCTAGCCTGAATAAGGAACCTTTCTGTCTTAAATGTGATTTTACTTTTATTGATTTTTACTTGCAGTTCAGATTATTTGTATATGTGCAGGAATTGAATCAGTTGAGGAAAACTAGAGCTTCTAATTTTATTGTTGCTTTGCTGCTGCTGTTAACAGACATTTACCAGAGTGAACAATCACTATGTGTCAGCCATCCAACACAGTTCTGTCCTTTCATTTCCTACTGATCAGGATTTTCTCAAGGAACCTTTGTCACCCTTGTTCTACCCCCTTGGTTTGTGTAATTGCATTGAAATGTGCCTACTCAGAGCAGGGAGACTGAAGTTGGAGTCAGTTATCTTCACCCAGGCTGAAACCTTTCAAGATTCAATACTTTATTGCCATATCACCATGGTTAATTTGAATTTGTCTCAGTGAGCTCACTTAAACAAAGACAAAGAAAGACAAAATAGTAAAACCATGCATGAGCAAGCACTGTTTTCAGTCTGGGATGCTGAAATTTAAAAAAGAAATGTGCTGGGAATGATGTGAGTTAGAGCTTGGCAAGTGATGATTGACATTTATTTCCCAATACATAAAAATTAAATGTTATAATCACAAATTTGCATTAGTTTCTGATTTTTTGAGACATTATAATTAGTATTGTATCACTGCCCAACTCTAATTTGGCTCAATTTAAGTTTTCAGTCGTCCCCAACCAGATGAATCTTGGGTCAACTTCACTGACAGATGGATGAGGGTGCAGAATACTCTGTGTCGAGTTACTGGCAGATTATATAAATATATATATTTATAGTTTCTTAGAATTACTTTAGGAGGAAACGACTCAATGGAGCGAAGACTTACCCTTGCAGAAGAGTTGCGTGGAGCACAGCTGCAGCTCATCATTGTCTTCAGGATGTTGTGACATCGATCAGATCGATTCTATGCAGAGTATCACAGAGCTCAACAGCGAACAAGTTAGCCTCTTCACAGAGAAATGCCTTTAATGTTTTCTCCTAAATGGGTGCATGGAATATTCAATTGTGTTTTCATAACTAAATAGTTACTCATGTCTATGTGCTGCAGCAAAGTTTCTGAAAATGCAATCGTCTGTTGCTTCTCTTACTGATTTCGTTTGTTTTCCGGTGCTACTGATAGTGCTTTTCTCTTGGGTCGGAGCTTAAGGTATATTTTTAATTTTCAAAGCTGTGTGTGTGTGTGTGTGTGTGTGTGTGTGTGTGTGTGTGTGTAAGTGTAAAAGAGAGAGAGAGAGAGAGAGTGAGATGCTTTGCTGAATCATCCTTATCTTTTTTTTGTTGATATGGTAAGATGTGGACATTACTGGGTGTCGGGGGATAATACTCTGGGAAAATTTTTCTGTCTTTCACATGTGTTGCTGTGATGTTGAGAAAATGTGCACTGAAGTGTAAGTGATGTAAACAGAGAATCCAAAATGGTATAGATTCAGTACTACTGTCTGATTTTAATGTCTCCTGTGTTTTATACAGTGTCTTCAGTGGTCTTTATTTTTTTTTTTAAATTTCCTTTTTCCCTTTTTGTTCTGTTTCCCATTCTGCTTACTTTGAAAATTTTACTAAATTTGCAAAGTTATTGTGCAAAACTATAATTTCTTTTGAACTACTTGAAATGCATTAATAAACCAGAGTTGATCAAATGTTTGTTTTGCTGTTTGTACGTAGTTGCAAAAGGTAGTATTATGATTGTACGCTCTGTTTGTGCAAGTTAGACATGCAATTTAGACATTCAGGACAGGATAGCCTGACATGAGCTTGTATTTAATGTTCCAGCTTTACTGGCAGCTGATTTAACCTGCCCCTGAGTTTACAGCTGTAAAAAATCAAACACCACAAAACAGAATAGAAAAGAAAAAGTGTATATTTATTGCTTTGGTTTGAGTTTGATTAACATGTATTTATATTATGTTATTGGTAAGACTTAATGTAGGTTTTTAAATGATGTACAAGTAAGACACACATAGAAAAAAATACATTAACATGCTTTGGAATTAACGTCATCAAAAGGTCGTTGAACGCCTGACTGTTCACTGTTCACTTAGTGTTTAAATTGGCAAATTTCCATCTCTTTGTACACTTGAAAAACATTTGTATGAAGACAGAAATGTAAATATGGGCTGGTTCTTAAAAATGCACTGTGCAATACTTAACTTATTAATAGCTTTATCGCAAAATCAAACTTAAACAGGTTTCTGTGAATTGTAAACACAGTTTACATCAGTTGCACAGTTACAAAAAATCTCCTATTAAATTTCAGCACTTATTTGTTCTGTGGCACATCTTCAGATAATTAATGATTTCTAATTTACTTCCCAAATCTGCCCAGCCTCACTTTGAGGAGCTTTCTGAGTTGCATCCAGTTGTGAACCTCCAGCCCCTCCATCAGAGATCTTCAGTCTGTTCATGAGTGCATCAGTGCTGCTTCCTTCTGCGGTGTCTTGGTTTGTCTTCTTTACAGCGTACAAACACTTTATCCTCCAACTCTTCCATGTGCTGTCCATCATCGTTCATGGCACAAAAAGATGTCCTGAATAACAGAAAGGATGTCGTTGACATGCTGTTGTTGAACAGAGGAGTGAAGCAGAGAGCAGTCATGATGATGAATGACCTAAACTCTGTGTGTGGGAAGAATCCACTAGGTGGCATTAAAACACTGTAATGGTGTAGATGTAGAAGGTTTAACTGCTGTAAGTGGTGGGACTCTGCAAGATGTGATTTGTGTCTGAAAATAAGTATATTTATTATTTATTGAATGTTTTTATGTGTATTTGATGTATTTTGTAGGATTTATAATTTGGCGCAGTTTACTTAAATAGTACATGATATGTGACAGCTACTTTAAATATCTATATTTAATAGTAATGCTCAAGTAGTAATAGTCCTCTAATACTAACTACTACTACCCTTAGTAAAACATATGAACAGCGCATTTACTTGTCTACTGTCCTTAAGTTTACTTGACTAATTTATGTCATGGTATTCTATACTTCTGCTCCACTACATCTCACAGCAGTCACACAGTCCTTTTTCCAGCACTACATTTATATGGCAGTTAGTTATTTTGCAGAGTGATAATTTTTCATACAAAAAGTATGAATAGCTTCTAATATATGATGCTCAATCATCTTAAACAACCACCTCTTCAAAGCAGTTTCTAGCTGTAAATAAAAGAACATTTGAAAAGATAGTTGTGATGTTGCCTACATTTGGTCTTTGTAGCATTTATAAGTCACATGACTCATAATTAGGACAAACAGACAACATTTAGGGGATAAGGTGTGGTGTGGTGTGTTGTAGAAGAGTTGTGTGATGTGTTTAATTTGGATGTGTCTAAGCTCCCACTGCTCTGCTCTTTGCTGTGTGTGTATTCTCAAAAATGAAAAGAAACTACCAGCAGAGGTGGGACCTAGTCATTGTTTTGCAAGTAAAAGTGAGTCTCAAGTCTTTGTACTGAAGTCCAAAGTCAAGTCCCAAGTCAAGAAAAGCAAATCCTGAGTAAAGTCCCAAGTCAAGACTGTCAAGTCCTGAGTCCTAAACTTTGAGTTTTGATGTCATAATGTGCTCTCACATAATGTAATGCCATTTAAACAACAGAGTAATAATATATCAAAATTACAAAACAAAGTAAGTTTAAAAAACAAGTTTGTTGAAAGCTGTTGCATCTTGTCTGTAAATATCGACTGCATTTTCAATTTTCATACTGCAATTCATTTTTGTTGACCACCATGTAATTGTTGTATGCAAAAGAAATTATCTTTGGTATAATTTTTTCCAACTGGTGCTCTGTAACGCAGCATTAGTTGCTCATTGCTGCCTACTGCAAGTTGATTGGATGCTGCTGAATTGGTTCAAACAGAGTAGATCTTGGGAATTTAATTTTCGACTGGCTGGGAGAAAAAAACGTTTCAGTAAATTAACAGATTTGTGGCACACTTTTTAAATAACATACTTTTCAGACTTTGGGCATGGGAAGGTAACAAGTATATTCAAGTCAAAAGGTTCAAGTCCAAGTCCAGTTGCAAGTCGTCTTTGATGTTGTCAAGTTGAGTCTAATGTCATCAAATCTGTGATTTGAGTGACTCCAGTCCAAGTTATACAACTCAACTCCATATGTCTGACTGCCAACAGTATGTTTGTTAAAATTAGCTCCACTTCTCCCACCTACAATGTTAAAATGCTGCTTACATTCTATTGCAACAGTAATAATTATTAATTATCTATTAATTTTCTGGATATACGTAGATAAACAATAAACAGCAAAAATCTGTGTTAAAGGTACTTTTACGATTATACTTCTAAAAGTGTACAGTTTTTTCTTTGTAATTGAGTATTTTTACTTTAAAGTATTGTAACTTTAAAACTTCTGACTACTTCTGCAGCTGTACCTCTCCTGTGTTTCGCCTGCTTTGATGCTGATCCTGCCCACTGTCAGCTGTGGGTTACTTTGCTGGCTGCCCCAGACAAAGATGCTCTGCATCTTGTTCCACACGTTCTTCCACACATCTGATCTCTCCCACTGCAAGTTGAGGAACATCAGATCCCCTAAGTCTCTGTCCAGGGTGATCAGGAAGGTGTAGGTCTTATTACCCAAAATCTTTTCAGTGCTGTTGGAGTTTAAAGAGATAGATACAAAAACAAGACAGACAGAGTGAGATTATAACAGCGGGGAACATCTTGCAACAGGCTGTCACATTTATTTATAAGTGATGGTCTGCAACTAAAGCAGGACAGCACATGAGATTTCCTCTTCTCATACTGGTGTGCCCACGGCTCTCTGATACGCAGAACATGAGGGATCACACAGTCAGGGAATTGTGGCTTGAGTAAATTATTTACTCCATCATCCCCCATTTATAGTTCTCTTTCATGCAGCAGCTCCAGTTGTTTCCATGTGTGTCAGCTGCGCTCCTTAACTTGCCGTCTTTCTTTATAGAGCTGAGAGCACAGCTGCATATTGCATGTGTCAAAGACCGAGTACATCAGCATCTAGATGTGACGGGAGGTGGTGCAGTACTCACATGGTAATGGGGAGGTCTTCACTCTCCTCCTTTGTTCCAGTGAGGGAGATGGTGAGGATGGGCTCCATTGCCTCCGTCTGGTTAACAAACTGGATCCTGAACTGGTAATGAAAGACTGCGAAGAAGAAACCAGAGGAAGAAGAGATGAAGACAGAAAAGTGTTTGTTTTCTCTGTTGAGAGTTTTGGTCTTTTCATGGGGTTTGTTGACAAGAAGAAAAATTACAAGAATTAATTGAATATTAAAAGTAATTGATTTGCTTAAATATATTTATAAAATATGTCATCACCTTGCAAATCCATCCCAGATGATCAGTCTAGCCTGTATGATCTATACAGTATGTAAAGTATATTGTAGAAGTACTGAGTTACTAATGAAAGACATGCGGCACTGTTGGTCTGCAAACTGAGTATATATTGACTAGAGATATATAAATGTATCTTAAAGGGACAGATCACCCCAAATCAAAAATACACATGTTCCCCTTACCTGTAGCTCTGTTTATCAGTCTTGGATAAAAGTGTTGGAGATATCGGCCGTAGAATTGTCTGCCATCTTTTGAATACAAAGGACCCAAATGGCACTCAGCTTGTGGTGTGCAATCATTTAAAAAACTTAACTGTAGGCTCTTTTTCCCAGTGCTCTCTGATGCCTAAACAACAGAATAAGTCTATTTCCACTGACTTCTGCAATTACTTATATGACTATTGTAACGGTCGCACTTTTCAACATGTCCTCAATGTCATGCAACAGTCACAGTTCCGCTCCAGAACTACTTGGTTAGGGTCCAGAAAAACATAACGGTTTGGCATTAAATACATTCTTTTGTCACTAACCTCACATGACAAAACTCAATTATGACACACCGCATACGTCACTGGCATAGCATGCTACACATACTAGCATATTAGGCTATGTTGTTATCAAAAAAAGTCAACTTTACTTTGGGACGAAACACTGGTCTCCAATGGGAAAGTCCTGTGTTTGTTTGACCCATCCACCCATTATGCTACGTCACATTACTTCCTCCTCTGTTTCTGTGGTAATTAATAGCTGGCATCTCCTTACAATAAACTGAATTATGGGTTGTAACAAGCTGCTTGCACGTCAACCTATTTGGTTGTTTTGTCGGTGAGAAATCATGACCGAGTTACTCAAGATGATTCACAGACCTTGTTTTGAGCAGTTTCATTGGGAAAAAAAATGTTTTTTTGTCGTTCAAACTATACCAGCCAACTGTATCACCGTGCAGAAGGAAGCATTCATCTATTCATGGATGAGAGGCTCATGCTCATGACAGCATGAAACGTAAATATTAATGGTGTCCTCCCCTGCTGAGCTGTAACGTTAGCTAGCTCAGTGGTGCTAGGTGAGCTAGCAGTAGATGCACGCTTCCTTCTACGCAGTGATAGGGTTGACGGGTGTAGTTCTGTAGAAAGAAAATAGTTCCCAGGTGAAACTGCTCACAACAAGGTCTGTGGATTATCTACAATTTCTGGAAAGAGACATTGCTGATTTTCAACTGTTTTTTTGTTTGTTTTTGTTTTCTGTTTTGGCACATTGAGCACCACAATGCGAGTGCCATCTAGTTTCATTATATTCGAGAGAAGACAGATATCTCTACGAACAATATCTCCAACACTCGGCAACTCACACCAAAACAATCTAAACTGATAAATAGCACCACAGGTGAGAGGAAAAATATGTTTTTGCTTTTGTGGTGAACTGTCCCTTTAAGGCTGTTTGGTTTAAATGAAGACCACATACGCTTGTAGGGCATCCGAGGGCGTGTGTTCAGGTAGAGCCTCTTGCTGTTGCCACTGCGAACCCTCTTGATATCGTAGCCCAGCGTGTTGCAGCGATTCTTCCGACAGTCCAGACACACACCTTTGTTAAAAGCACTCTTGTCAGTGCACCTGTAGGCCCTGCTCTGCTTGTCTTTATTCAGCACAGAGTCAATGAAGAGATGGACGGACCGCTCATGAGCACATTTCACTGTCTGATCCAAACCTGTGGGAAGAAAATAAAAACAAATATGGTGGACATTTAAATGTGAGACATTGATTTATTTCTTTTAACAGACAAAATATTCTCCTGTGGATTGAGAGGCTGCGGGCTACCTTAATCATAGTGTCTGACCATTATTTGAGGATTGACTTCATTATCATTAAAGCCTGACGTCTATCAGATTGTCCTTCTGTCACATCTCCTTAAAGCGTCTCATTATGTCTGATACTAGGCTGCTCTGAAGGCCTTTTCTTTGAGTTGACTCTTGTAGCCTGGAGGCAGCTCAGCTCAGAGGGGTGGACAGAGCGGAGGAAGGCACATGTTGCTAATTAAATCCTGAGGATGACAGATGCTTTAATGTGGCTCTGACTGTCATATTATGCGGATGTGTTTTGGATTGAGAGGCACCATAAATCCCACAGCCACTTGTGTTGAGACTGGAGGGAATTAAACTCATCTGCCTGAACACAGTACGAGAAACTGTCAACAAGCAAGAGATGAATTGGTGCCCAAGATATTCCTTCTGAACCACTGTTTTGAGGTGGCAAGACCAATTAAGAAAAAAAAAATGTTATGATAGAGCAGAGGAAGAGGCAAACCAGTAAGCGGTTAGGCAGCAGAACACACTGCTCTGATTGGAGTTTTACATCTTCTCTTCAGATGCAGGGTTGTAAATGGCACATAGGGGTACCAGAACGCTGAATGGCATCTGTTCAGGCCTAAATCAAAGCACCCTTACATCTTACAAAGAATCATCCGGACCTCAAAGGGACAGCTCATCCCATAATCAAAAATACATATGTTTCCTCTTACCTGAAGTGTTAATTATCAGTCTAGATTATTTTGGTGTGAGTTGCTGAGTGATGGAGATATCAGTCGTAGAGATGTCTGCCTTCTCTAGAATATAATGGAACTAGATGGCACTCAGCTTGTGGTGCTCAAAGTGCCAAAAAAACATTTGATTAACTCAACAGCATTATCTCTTTCCAGAAATACTGACTCGGTGACTCAAGATAATCCCCAGACCTTGTTTCATGTAGGAACTATTTTCTTTCTACTGATCTACACCCACCAATGCAGAAAGAAGCGTGAATTGCATGATTTCTGGAAAGAGACATTGCCGAGTGCCAGTTCCATTATATTCAAGAGAAAGCAGACATCTCTATGGCTGATATCTCCAACACTCAGCAACTCACACCAACACAATCTAGATTGATAAATAGCACTTCAGGTAAGAGCTTGACTGTCACTTAAAAAAAACATGAAATTGTGTCCCTGAGAAGTCACTCTAATGGTCTTTGGCCTGGATTTGTTTCAGACTGTTTATTTCAGGAGAGTTGCGGAAAGGTAAAAATACCTGAATGCCTTTCTCGAGGCACTTAAATCTTTAAATATTCCACTCCTGTGCTGTAGATATTTGTAAAGCCAAAATGTAACAGTGTTTTAATCATTGCATCTATTGCCTTGATCGCCAGGAAATGTTCATATAGCTCCTAGAGGCTGAATCCTGATGTTTTCCGTGGAACTTTCTTACAACACCATCAGGCTAAAATTTCTACTTTTACACAAGAAAATCCAACAACCAGAATTTTCTGTGCACATTCACCCTCCACAGACCCTGTTCATTCCTAGAGAGTTGCTCAGTGGCTCTTGAAGCCAAAATGGTTCAACTGCAGCATATAAAATCACATGGATGATCAGCGCTGTTTCCGCAGTGTGCAGTCCATTGAGCAAGAGCTCTACAGACTTCAGTGGCCAAGCGTGGCCACTGTGGCTGAGTGGCTAACTTACGCCAGCAGAGCCAGCTACTTCTGGTTTATCGCTTTGTTAACTTGAATGGGAATGAAATGATTCAATGATTCAATTGTGCGGCTCTCCTACACTTTCCAAATGTTATCAGACTGAATGGATCAAATCCTGATAGTGAAATGAATCATTTTGCTTGGGTTGTGACACTCCCAAAAATTTATTCACTGATTTACAGATGTCTCTTTCGTAATGTAAGTCAATGGGAAAAAGTCTTTTTGGGTTGTATGGCATTACATAATGGACCCAGCAGTTGTGATTCCACTGTTTGGCCACTATAAAAATTGTCTTTAAAGCCCAATGCACTTCTTGGAGGCCTGGTTTTGAAGCCTCAACTTTGGCATTTTGCCCGTTGCCTTCTTGTTTTTGTTTTTTTTTTTAGCTAGGAGGTACTACATTTGGACAAGAAGGTGGAGCTGTGAAGGAGCGAAGGGTGGATCTGACTCTTTGGACCAGGCTATGGGGTACAAGTCTATGGGGACTAGTCTCGCTCACCAGACCTTTCTCAAGAAAAGAAAGGTCTGGCTGGGCCGACTCTCACTTTAAGATTGGAGAAAAAAACGCCCCGGCTGCTTGTATTTCTTTCAACCAATCACAATCGTTCTTGGCGGTGCCACAGCAACGGTGCGCTTGCAAAAATATTGCTGGGGGGAAACAGGTTTTGGTGTAACACGCCAACACGCCTACAGGACGCGAACCATGGCAGAAAAATGGCTACATCCCCGTAAGATCAAACACTGCAAAAGTTAGTAAAGGACGTGTTGAAAACTGCAACCGGAGGTGGTAGGGCGGGACTTCAGCGGGTGGCTTGTTCCGCCCAATGAGAGGCTGATCTGCAGCGAACTTCCACCCGTTCAGACTAATGGGGACTGACTGCCTTCTGAAGCCAGCCTCAAGTGGCCATTTGAGGAAGTGCAGTTTTTGGCACTTCCACATTGGCTTTATTTTTCAGCCCCACCATGATATTTTAGGGTGTAATATACATTTCAGCCTCTAGGGGCTCTAGAGGGCCACATTATTTTAAGTTCATATATGTTTTTTTTTGTTTGTTTTTTTAAATAAATTCATTTTCTAAGATGTTGTAATGTATTCTTTATCGTACCAAGGATCCCGTACTGGGTTACGTGCTCGTAAATGTTGTGCAGGTCACATCCTGGTTGGAAGTCTCCTCCATTTGGGTAAAAGTCATAATGTGCCACAGCTTGCTTGATGCCCACACTGAGGCCCAAACGCTCCTGGGTGAAGGTGTGAATGGCATCTACAAATTCAGCATCATCAGGAGACAGTCTGTCTGTGGGAGACATGCCTTCAAACAGCGGCCCTGCTGGATCAAGACCTGGACAAATACAAAACACAATCAAGAACAGCTTTGTTACAAAACACAGAATAGATAAATTCACTATACAAAATACACTTTTGCTAATTATATTTGTCTGGGTTGATGGATTTAGAAAGCACAATTATTCCCATCACCAGGTAGAAAAACTCACCAGTGATTCTTCCAATCTTCTCCGAACCCTCCAGATAGCTTCCAGCAAACCCAGAGATGTGAGCGCCAAGACTGTAGCCAATCAAATGAACCTTTTTAACTGGGTACTGGTAATGTGCCTGTTGGGGTTTATGATGACATTATTATGGTAAATACGTTGAATCTGGTACCTGCATGGTGTTTTAAACTGCCTCTTCAGTATTAATATACCAGTTGCTGATTTTACTTTATTGTGTACATGATATTGACCCTGAAAATTAAGTTTTTAATTTTCTGACCTGAAGCGACTGCAGCAGGTGAGCTATGTCTTTGCCAATGGTGCGGGTTGCGTGTGCAGCTTTAGGGTAGTGCTGGTGAGCCAGGGACAGCCAGTCAGTAATCACCACGTTGACGTCTATGAGATTTGCCTTCAGGGCTGTGGCCATCCGGGGCATCCAGCTCTCCATCATACCATCCACCTCAGGAAACACAAGAAACAGTATAAATCTTAATTCTAATGGTCTAAACCGTAATCAGTCAAACTAACTGGACCAAATGATGTGAAAGAAAGATGTATAACTTAAATGACCCCAGTTTTAAATGAGCCTCTGCAGAGTCTGTAAGGGTCTCGAAAGGTAGTCCTCTTTCATAGGAGAGGTTTTCAACCACCATCACTTGTTATTCTGTGTCTAGGGGCAAGGTGGCACTCAAAGATGAGAGGTACGGGTAAAATTATGAAACTAAATCGTCTCTTTCTCCTGTCTCTGAGCTCATTGTTTTGTCACTCCTTGTTGGCAAAAATGGCACAATTTGTTTGAGAAGTTCAATTTCTATTTTGTTATTGTCTCATGTTCATTAAGGAAAATCTTTTCTAGGAGTCCCCAGAGACCAGGAGGGCCCAAAGCAGCTGCTTGTATGGCTGAATGGTTAAGGTCGGCTCTGTTCAGTATATCACAGGGATTTTTATGCAACATTTACATCTGAAACTATGCCAGCTGCAGTTCCTTCACACTGGCCTGAGTTCCATGTTTTGTATGCAGTGGCTCAAGTCAGTGAAGTGGAATAAAAGTTGACCTTACCGACCACCCGTGAGTGATGATGATGAGGGGATTACTGCTGTTGAAGCCACAGGAGGTGAGAGTGTGCAGCTGCAGAGGGTCCAGTGTGCAGTTGTCCTCACCTTCTGAAAACATCTTGAAGACAGAACTGATGACATACGGCTTTTTCTCCTTTAGGACGACCCTCTGCTCTGCGTCCACTGCACCTCGGAAATCAAACAGCACAAGAGTTATCTGTTTGTTCTTTGTGGTTACTCTGCACATCAGAACATGCTGCAGTGTGTTTAATTTGAGGTCAATGATTACAAATAACGCAGAAAATTCACCTTATTTGTCCACTCGAGAGAAGAGGATATGTTTTAATGTCTTGATACAAATATCTGCGAGTAAACAAGGGGACACTTCCTGTTGAACACTGCAGGCTGACTAACGCCCTTTCAGAAGCACTTTGCTGTGTTTCCAGGTCATACAGATCTCTTTGGCAGATGCACACAGATAACACTTCATAAAAAGTCCCATCAACTGAGTCTCTGCCAGACTCTTCTCATAATTTCTTATATAAACTCCTCCTCCCTTAACATGTCTAAAACCACAGCCCACAGTCACTCACAAACGTCACAGATCCTTCTCCAAAGAAATCTATCATTACATTTCCTTTATGATTCGTCATTGATTCATGTCCAACATATTTATTATTCTAATTTTAATGTTAATAATGCCAGAAACCCAGGCGCCTGAGTGTTCAGCGATGCAGTTGCCATCCGATGAGCTCTGGATGCTGATATGATAAAAACACGTTCACAGTGAAAGTAATGAAAAGTAATTATCCACCCATCATCCTCCCCTCTGCTCGTTAAATCCCACATTTTCCTTGGTGTGTCTCTTCACTGTTATGACTGTTTATCTATGAGAACACAGAGAGCACTTAAAAACAGTGTGACTCATTGGTAACAGAGCACAAGAGTGTACTTTACAAATCTCACACTGTAATTAGTTTAATACGGTTTCTGCAATAATGTTGAAGGATAAAAACAAACTGCAGCAGTGTTTGCATGCGCTGCACTCTGACTGATACTTTCCATGTGGCTTGGAGACTCATTTTTACTCTCTACTATGTGTGAATTCACCAAATGAAATGATTAAGAGAAAATTTATTTTACAATTATTACGAACAAGCTCAGCAACAAACAGGTTTAAGCAGATTTAAAAAAGGCAAATATTTAGGAAAAAAAACCTTTAAATAAAACAGCTAATATCCAGCAATATTTCCTAAATGTTTGGTTATTGTATCCCCTATATTTTCAGCAACAACCACCGTAATGTGTAGTGACGTAACAATTTATTCACCACTGAAAAACATTTTCAATAGATAATACAACAGCAAGTGCCATAAAATGTCCTTTGAATTTTTATTTGGGTTGTTTAACAGATTTTATTTTTAAATTGTCACTTGACACTGACGAGTTGTCAGTGGAGTTTATCCTGACTCAAATAATATCCTATCAGGAGTACAAGAAACAAGGTTTGAAAACGTTTTACAATCTAAAATACTACTACTACTAATAATAATAATGATGGTGACAATTATTTTATTTACAGACTTACAAAAAAATCTGAAACCCAGGTAAGCCCAACAGCACTGAGCCCACACATGGAAATATTGAGATGCAAGTGGAAAATTAAATAAATACATAAAATAAACAAATAATATATGCACAAATAAGTAATAAGCACATACAAAGCAGGTACAGATTAAATGAAGGAAACAACTATGTATACAGACAGAGAAGATGCAAATATAAGAGATGATCCCAGACTGCCAATAAGAGAACAACCCTTGAATTGAAAACATAGAAGTGTAAAATATATGGACTTGTACAGACTTTGAATTAATAGTTTTCAAATAAACAATAAAACAAGATGGAAAAGGAGAACTGCTGAACTGTGCCCACTGAAGGTTTCAACTTTACACACACATGTTGTGCAGCTGAACTTTGTGCAAACACAGATATTTACTGTTCTAGAGGAACAAAGATCCAAAATTTTCCAACATCTTCACAGGAAATCTATTCTCAATAAACCTTGATATTTCTGTGTGAAGTCATGATTAAGTCTTATGTAAATACTTCACTCAGCATCATATAGTTTCAGATAAAGAATATTGCAAATTGTAAATTTAAATAAACTTTCGAGGAAATCTGAGAGGAAAACAAAGTTTAAGAGGCTCAAGGCTCAGTGTTTAAGCTGCAGTTTGGTGCCCCCTGTTTGAAAACTGTCACCAGGAGCTTGGTAATGATTACATAATGAACCCACAGTACACAACATGACTAAGGGTGTACAATGAGATATAGGGTGTCCATTAATAAAGGCAGGTAGACAAATGTTACAAATGTCTTTTATAACACTTTCTGGAATCTTTTGAACATGAAATATCACTCACCTGCTCTGTGTCCCTTGATTTTCTTCCCCTCACTGAGGTGAAACATTAACAGCAAACAGCACAGGATTTTGACCACAGACATGATGTCGCACAGACACTTTGGGAATTCCAAAGAACCAAAACTTCTCCCACAGGTGATGCTTAAAATATTTAGTGAGGGGAAATGCAGGTACTGTAGAGTCTACAGGTGAGATCCTTCTGTCTGTGACTTAAGTTGATTTGTTAAAGAACCCTCATTACTGTCACTGTGGGCAACACACAGTGCTGTCCTGAACAAAAAGAGAGGGGACACCAGGAGTAAAGGTTTATGGATAAGGACAGATTAGGTCCTATCCTGATTGGCTGGGGGTCAGGCCATGATCATCGAACGTGTTGCGAAAGGTATGAACAGGGAGGGCGTATGAATGTGGTGATAGTGACTCACATGTAAATATGACCTCAGGTCCTCTCTGTGTCCCACCTGTAGCTGCAAGAACAGTCCTTCTTTATGTAGTTTTTACTGAACCACCCGTGTCAACCAAAATGTTTTATATAGACAAAAACTCGAGTTTTCTTATCTTACCGCAATACCTGTTTGAAAAGTGAAAAGCAGCACTTGATGTACCCGGTGTGCTCAGTCTAACAACAGAGGTTATATTCAGAGGTTATCTTTTTTTTTGTTTAATGATCCAACAAAACAAACTATCATCTAGATAATATTTCAGCATGCCCAATCCTCATTTCTGTTTGTAATGTCGGCCGTGTTCTTACGCCAGGGAGTTAAATGTCACAGGATACATCGTGTACTATCACATTTTCACTGGACTGTTTCAAAGTATCACTCAGTCTGAGGTAAATGATGTGTGGAAACACAGTACTTATATGGACCGGACTTGATGGGATCATGGAGACCCTCATGTACTGCGGCAAGTCTGGAACTTACACACTTTTTCTTTTTCAAAGGAGCAGTGTGTAGGATTTAGTAGCATCCCCCGGTGTGGATACAGATTGTAGCCAGCTGAAACTTCTCCCGTGTGCTAAGCGTGAACTCCTGGTTAGTATTCCTTCAGTGTTCATTGTTCAGGAGGTAGGCTATTTACTGGGAGCTGAATTATCCACAGTGGTCTCTTCCTTTCCAAAAAAAAAAAAACAGACCAGGTGATTAAAACCAGTAAAAACACTGAATAAAGCAGTTTCACATCACAAATCAGGGTTTCTCCAATGCTGTTTTCTTAATTGTAGGTGGCTGTGTGCTTACCTGGTTTCTCTTATAACTTAAGATCCAGATGTTCAGGAGGTTTTTACCAGGAGCCGAATTATCTGCAGAGGTCTCTTTCTCTCCAAGACAAACAGACCCCTCCATTTTAACCAGTAAAATCACTGAATAAAGCAGTTTCACCTTAAAAATCAATGTTTTTCCATTGCTGTTCAGCTCGTCGCGGAGAGTGATGCTAACTATGGTGGCTGACATGAAAACACAAATGGCCCTCTCTGGACCCAGTGTTTGGTTTGTCTGTTCTGGATCACTGAAAAATGGTGGTTTAAACCATTTAAACTTTAATCAATATCTTTGATGTTAATACTGAATCAAATAATTATAATAGAAAGGAGGGAAGAAGACTCTAAATGAATGCTAATGTAGCTCAGTGTGAGGATGTTTAAGTAGTCCGTTTTCCCCCAGGATGCCGTATCAAACTTTATAAACCTATTGGATTCTCCTTTATGTGTATCAGTCTGCTAGTTTTGATGACTGATTAAATTATTAATCTATCAATTTATTTGTCACATGAAATCTAACAAGGTATACCTCAAGTGAAATGCAATCCCATCCGCTCCTTCAATTTCAAGCTTCCAGTTTAGTCCCTTTTAGCCTCCTTTACTGCTCTTCTTATATGGTAGGCTGCTGCTGTGGTCTGTTAACTTTCCCATATTGCTCTATATTTTGAAATAAACCGTAAGAAATCTCAATTTGAGTTCTGAAAAAACATCCCATGGACACTAATCTCAGATTATAAGATTAATAACTGATGCTGTTAAAGTCAATATGTAAGTTAATAGTTTCTGAGACTCTCTGGAAATTAAGATACAGTCACTGATTGCATGTGGCCTCATTATTCAATGCTGTAATCAAATTACAATTTAATTTTGTCTCTAACTATTCTATTCAACAGCATGCTCCTGTGTTAGTATATCAGCTTTGGCTTTAAATGCATCGACACCAACAACATTTTTTAAATCGTAATGGCCACACACACACACACACACACACACACACACACACACACACACACATATATATATAGACACAAAGTCTCTGTTGTTCAGGCCTCAGTAAGCATGCTAATCTGTTGGCTACATTAAACATGAACAGAACAAAATTTAAACCGTAAACATGTTCCTTCAAAGCCTTGTTTCAGTCCAGCGGAGTTAAAGAGTTAAAGCCACAGTTTGTTTAATGTGTGATGTCACATCTGCAAAGCAACTTTTTGGAAGAGCAAACACGATGAACCTTTGCTTTTCCAAGTACTGCGTGTGTATGTTTGCTTCTGTCTCGACATGCCAATTTGGCAGCCAGTCAATGACTTTATGAGCAAAAATACACAAAGACAAACGTTTGTCGATGTAATGTTCCCGGATTAAGCCCAGGGGATGAGGGGAGGAACAATAAAATCAGACTGTGGAAAAGACAATCAAGAGGGAAGGATTTTATTAACAGTAAAGAAATAAAATGTTTCAAACCAAAATCTTAAAAGGCAAGAACTGAAAACTAATTTCTCACAAAATGAGAACGCTGCACTGATATGTAAACAAGTTGAATTAAATCAAACTAATCAAGCTGACTGTTAAATCAGAACACAGCACTCCAAAACACACTCCTCCTGGAAGAGAGTAAAGTGTACCGATCCTGGTACACCAACAGAGAGGTTTCACAACCAAACACACACAGCCTGCAAGCTGCCAACTGACCCACTGGCACCTACTAGTCTCCTCTCCAGTCCTTTTAACTGGCCGTCCCTGATGAGCAGATTAAGCACAGGTGTACTCATCCACTCTCTGCGTGGTGAGGATGAGGAGAGGGCAGCACCTGGAGAGACACACCAGAGAGAGCAGAACAGAACACCAAACACAACTCTGCGACACGTAACAACCCAGCTCAGACAGAAACAGACTATAAATACTATAATTACTATTACTGATAATGAATCAACGCTGCCATAAGGGTACAAATACACAATTCATTTTCAGATTAAGGACAGAAAACTGAAGGAATACTTCATGCTCATGCTCATGTGTGGTCTATTATTATGTGAAGCTGTTATTATTCAAGTCAAAGAGAGGGCACACTCTGGGGAAGAGCTCTGAAACCACTGAACTGTAAAAATACACTCTTCATCAATTCTCCATGAAGTTATATAAGCTTTACCAGTTGTCTTCTGTTAACTTTTATTGTGTTTCTGCTGTACTTAGTGCTCATATTGATCACTGATTGTGCATAGATTCACTGGGGTGACTGAGTGCTCTGAGACCAGAGTAATGACTGCAGATTTTATTTGTAGAATTAATGCACTTGGTGTGTGTGTGTGTGTGTGTGTGTGTGTAAGACATCAAACTAACATAGTCTGTATGAGTGCTCAGTGAGCATAGGTGTAGATTTTGCAGGGGATGCAGGGGACATGTCCCCCTAAATATTTAGAACATGTGCATTTGTTACCCCCCATAAAAACATTATAGTAGCAAAGGAATTTTGTTTTTACAAACTTAAAGACATTTCCATCATACATTTGCGAATAAAAATTCCCCAATGCAGGAAATGTGTTTGACACTCAAAATATCCCGTCAGAGGACCCCCAGAGCCTTCATATGTGTCTCCTCCAGTGTTAAAATGAAACTTACGCCCTTAACAGTGAGCCAGCATGATTAATCAGGACCTAAAACTAAAGCAGCTCAATGGAATTAAGCCATCATCCACTGTATTATTTAAACCTCTGTATTTTGTGCTGTGACGTAAATGTTCTCTGTGAAAAGGTCTTTTTTTCCCTGTTGGATTGTAACAATGCTGGCTGACAGTATTTTCACTACACTAAAGAGCAAATGTCTGAATCGACAACTATTGTCCCCGCAAGCACCAACTATCTAATCATCCAGTGATTTTAAATTTCCGTCCACGGACAGACATATGTTATTTGTTTATTTTAAGAAAATCAGCATGAAATAATTTTCTCTACCATGGGCCATTTTTTCTTAAACATGGGTGTAGAGTTGCAAGGGGGGGTGAGAAGGTTTATCATATAATTTGTTTTGTTTGCAGTGATTTGTGTGCTTCTATGTATCGTTTGTTGTTTCCATTGAGTACAACTTTGGAAATAAATGTTTTCAGTGATGCTTTTAAGTGCTGTCCTCTGGGATTTCTGTGTCATGATACTCCTTTGTGTCATTGCACTTTTAAATTCCCAATAAAAATCAAATCAAATCAAGTAGGAAAAAAACTCAGACTGTTCGCAGTAGTAGTCGTTTTAATTCAATTCATTTTCTAAATGAAAACAACGGGTACCTTTTGAGAGGTGTCATAGTTGCACATCATCACATTTATGTATCACAAAATATCGTGCCATCATTAAGTGTTACACTCCTAAGTTCTTCAACAAACTTTATTCAACATTAAGATACACTGAATAAGAAAAACAGCTGATACAGACAGATAAAATCATGTTAGGAAACTAACTTAGAAAAAGCAACTCAACAAAAAAAAAAAAATACAGAGACAAAAAGATGAAAATGCTAATACCTGGCAGGCTGCGACTCCGAAGCACTGACATCAAAGTGGACAGGGAGACACAGAATATTCATCATCTCACAGAACAGCTGAACAGATTCAGTGAAACAAACTCCTTCAGCTGCTTTTCAAACTGTGATTACTGAGATTCAAACGTAGGCCACATACAAGGTTCTCTACATGAGTTCTGGTGAAAGCAGGACCAAATGATGAACTGCGTGTATAATTCACCTCACAAAAATATCCCTTTTTAATGTTTGTGCCTCCGATGTTCTTCACATTTTTTCTGTTTCACAAAAGTAAAGGAAACAAATGAATAAGAAAAACTATTAATTTGAGATATTGTCATGTTGCCAAACAGGTGTCTTGTGTTGAGAAATAATATTCAGCGCGGTACAGTAAAATCTCACAATTAGTTTATGTACAAATGTTCATGTTCATGTTGCATGTTCAACTAACTTGGCCTGTTGACATTTGGTTTGTCTTTGCAAATTCATGTCTGTGCTCACAGGATACAAGCATCATAAAACATAAAAGCACAATTAATAAACATTTCCACACAGTATTGTTCTTTTTGTAAAACCACCTAAAAAATGTGAGCTTTTTCACCTTAGCTCAGAATCATTTTTAATGTAAACACTTCAATTCAGTGACATTTGCAAAAGCTTCTGCTGGAAACTAAACATTTTTTGGTGCAGAAAGCACATTTACATGTCTCATGTTAATTTATGGCTTTTCAGTATCAAGGGCGTCTGTAACAAGTAACATAAATCTGTAATCCAGCAATATAACACAAGTTTGTGTGCCACAAAATTGTGGAGATGAGTGAAAAAGTAAGCAATGCCAGTGTAATCATTTAAGGCTGGATTTTCTACATAAACATGTTGTAAAAACTACAACGCTGTAGAGCAATCATTCACAGTTTTAAACAAACATGCAAAGAATGAAGTGAAACAGAATAAGGACGTTACTCCATCAAACACATAATTACTGTAACACATTGGCTAAAAGTAATATAAATTACGACATTTACACATTAAATCAACAGTTTCTAAGTGCTACATGTGTTTAATGACCCTGTTTGTTGAGTAAAAATAAAAATGCTGTACAGAATCTTGGCAAATATTTCTAACAAGAAGGACATGATCCCAGTTAGGAAATAAAGAATACTGCATAGCTACAATGCAGAGGAAACTCCGCAGTAGATTATGATTCATGGAATTAAAAGAGAAGCTTGATGTCTAAAGAGCAAGTTTAACATTTTGATATATGAAAGAGCCCAGGCAGGTAAAACCTCGAACTTACAAACAGACCAGATTTTATCCAAAAATAGATTTTAAAGGCTTCATAAAAGGTTCATGCATATTTTATAAATGACTATGAAATTGTGTTGTCAGATGCTTTGATGCATGCTTTGTATTAAACCATTAACTGTAAATTTTCACTGAACTTTGATCATAAAAATGTATAAAATGCTTCATCTAGACAAACATTTTTGCCATCTGAGGGTGAAAATCAGCTGCAACCCTCATTCTAAATTTTTACTCATAGTAATCATTTCATATTTGTCCTGGACGTTGTTCTCCTCCTGTTTTTCAGGCTCTTGCTGGTGCAACTCAATGAAGAGGAAGTAAATGCCGGCTCCAACTGCTCCACCCACCATGGGCCCCGCCACAGGAATCCACCACCAGCAACCTCCAGCTCTGCAGAGAGGACCCAAACACATTAATAACTATGACAAAATACAATTTAACAGTGTATTTCCTGTCATTTACACTTTATCCTGCATGAACTAAACCTTTAAAGTCTTACACCTTTGCCATAGGGCTAACCTGAGTACCATTTTGGGGGCTTCGAAGATTCAGTGGTAATAACATGAAGCTTTGATGAGAAGCAACAGTAACTTTTTTTTAGTTATAATTGACTGTGAACACCGCGGGCTGTGCCTAATCACTAGACGCAAATCAAGTGTTTCAGTACAGTTGACAGCCATGAATAACCATACGCAATTCGTTTTACCTGCCTCATCAGACTGCCTATTTATTGCTTGGAGTAAGGGTTGCTGACTGCATTGAGAACACTGGCCTCATTTGTGTTGCCACTTCCTTTCAATTTCGAGCCTGAGGTTCAAATGAGTAGTTTGACATTTTGTGAAATATGCTTTTTCGGTTTCTTGCAGCAAGTTAGATGAGAAGATCACTCTCATGTCTGCACATTAAATATATGGCAACAGCTCACCTGTGCATGGGGCCAAAAAGTTCAATTTTCCAGATAGAAAATGGCACAGATCCTCTGCATCCATGGGCGTACTGAATAAGCACACTAGTGCAAACCAAGCGCTGGACTGGAAAGATAGATCCAGAAGTAACCATATTTGGGTGAGAGGCTGGCGCTGTGGAGGATCTGACTGAGAAGCCGAGGACACTATCAGCAGACAGCCTGTCACTCAAAGCAGCCCTTAATTATGCGTAACTTTAGGCCTTAATAACATGTTAATGGGTGAGTCTTATAAAAATTCACCCCTCTACAGTTGTCATGAATGTTGAGATTAGCTATAGAAACTATAACCATTTTTTGTACCAGGCTATAAACATGTTTATTTCTGCTACAAAGCTGTACATTTTAACTTGGGTGTCAATGGGGATCGACTAGCTGCTGGTGCCAGCCTCAAGAGGCCATTCGAGGAACTGCCGTTTTTGGCACTTCTGTGTTAGCTTCAGTTTTCATTCCTGGAGGTTGCCGCTGGACCCCAGCACTGTTCCCATAGATGTATAATAATAATACATACATACCAAATGCCAAGATGTCGCCTATGGCATATGCATAATGTTTTCTAGCCCCTGATTCTGATTCGCCCATGAGGTCCCACTCAGCTATTAGACTTTACGTCAGGGGTTTTCAAATTGCTTTTCTTGGCTCGAAGAAAGTTTTACAAATATAAAACAACATGGATTAAAAATGTACATTAGAAAAAGTCATAATTGACCTTGCTTGAAGTTCGAGGTGTCCTGTCAACAGTTTTACCATCATCTCGTTTACAGTGGTGGTCTATGAGGAAAATGTTTTGTACAGCCGCAGGGGACCTTTTTTGCTGCAATACCACAAGTGTCCACTGGGAAAAATTGAAGGCAGAGCTGAGCTGCTTTCCTGGGTGCTTGGGTGGACTACTTTTTGGCTCATCGCAGTAACTTCCTGGATTCTGCGCTGGAGTCACTGGTTTTTGTGGTAAGCTAACCTAAGCTAAGCTAACAGGCTGCTGTCCTTAGCTTAATATTTGCCGTATGATATGAAATATTCACACTCTGATCATACTCTCAGCAAGAACTGTTTTCTAGATGTCAGACTATACTTTTAATTACTTTGAATGGCAGACTTTGGCTGAAATGAGGCATCTGTGTTGTTTTTTTAGACACTTGAGCTGACACATTTCATTAAGCACAAAATCAAATTCAAAGATTTCACAAAAAAATTCTGATCATTATTTCGACTTGGGTGTAAAACTTATAATTATGGTTTCTGAGATATGACATAATGACAGACACAAGTTGCATTATTTAAAGGATAGGATCCAGTTTGACTTTAGACACTAAATCTTAGGCTATCTTGACCTCTGCGTGACTTGACCATTCCTTTATTAGTCTGTCCCAGAAATACTGCTGTTTTTCTGTTTTAACTGAAATAAATTACACACTGCCTCTTTGATCTGAATGTTTACGTTAGTATCATTCCACCAGAGGTGAGTTATACGCAGTTATCCCAGATTACAGTAAAGTCTTAAGGAGCTCTGTGTGTTAGATCTACTGCACGTGTCCTCATTCTCATTCTGGCTGACCTCAGATGGAGCCGGAGGAAGATTAGAGTCCTGCTGGTCAATGTGGCTGTTATGAGCCTTTACTGCAGGTGAAAGGGCTTCACTTAAGAGCACTGATGAATAGGCCTGGAGGTAAACAAGTGTCTGCGTGGGGTCATCTTTTCCTTTTGTATGCATTCAGAAAGTAGACTAGAGAAGGGAAGCGGCTGGATTACAGACTTTAATCTATGGCTACAGCTAAGATGATCAGGCCAGGAGACAGTGGGTCACATTGACGCCATGTGGACCAAGTGGGGCCAAATGTTTCTCCCTATGCATTTGACTGCATGTGAACCTGCTGTATATATATATGGCAAATGTAAAAGATTATGTCAGATTTAGCACATACTTTATGCATGACATGAACATGATACTACCAAGGGCTTATATGTGCATTAGAGCAATCTTGCTTTATATGTATAAATTTATACGAGCCATCTGGTGATCGTTACATCTGCAACATGGAGACCGAGAGAAACAGTATCTGTTCCAAAGCAAGCCTTCAGACTGCTTTCAGCTCTTATTTATGTTATGATGTTAAGTCAAGAAAAGTAAATCAAGAACTACTTTTTTAAAACACCCAGCTGTATTAAACAGCATTTTCACTCAGGTCAGCCTTAATGTTGCTTTTTAAAATATACTATATATCATATTTATCAAGCAGTATTTTGTTGTTAGTTTGACAGCCACAAAATCCCCTCCTCTTAAGGCCCAGACACACCAAACCAACATCAGAGATTTAGTGGTGACGAAGGCTGACTGTTGAATCATCTCATGTTGCCTGCGTCTTGGCCAAAATGTTGCACTTGAACACACCGCAAAGACTACAGCCAGTGGCCGACTAGCACGTACAGTCTCTGCCTGCATGAAAGAAAATAATTCTCCATACTAGCAGGTAGCGGTAGGCTGTATTCGTCATTCAAAAAGGGAAACCGGAAGACCTACAGGACTGATTCAAGATGCTAATAAGTTAGCCAGTTAGCATATTAACAACACAACCCAATGCTGAAAGAGTAAGTAAGCAAACCCTTACATAATAATTTATGCTGAAGTGCTCAGTGGCCAAAATCATAATCTTGCCTAGTATAAAAAAAATGTTTTGATCTCACGTCCTCTTGACTTTAGCTGTTTGTTTGCTTTCCTCACTTCAGTTTCTCTTCACGTGGACTGAGCTTTTGCCAGTCATAGTGATTTTCCCCATCAATGCCAATTCAACATGCTGAACTGGCCAAAGAAAAAAGCCAGCAAAGGCCGTTTAGTGCCAACAGTACGGGACACACTGCAAAAACTAGGGCAGCAGACACTGACCAATGGCTGACTGTTGGCTTGGTGTGTCAGGGCCCTTAATGCACGTCAGCAGTGTCACGGACAGTTTAATGGACAGGGGTTTAAAAAAAAAAAAAAAAAAAAGACCTAAAGGACAGGGCAGGACCAATGATCAATAACACCCTGAGGGCAAAGACAGTCAAAATAGAGACATGCAACATGTGAGTGTATGAAACGATTTGTATTTTCTTGTTTAAATGGTCAATAATGGCAGTGAAGGCTTTAGAGAGCCAGCATCAAGCTAAAAAGGTTGCAATTTCTGAGGCTGTACGTCTGTTAAAGCCCCAGTATAGAGTTTTGAGAGGCAAAAGAGAACGTCTTTTAGCATGTCAAAGACATTCTGGCAAACTCTTCGTCATCACAGCAAAAAACAGGACATTGTTGTCAGCAAGCACGGCACTGAAGTTGGAGAAAAGCGAGGGAAACACTTTGACCTGGGAGGATCAAGGAGCTCAAAGCCTACAGTATCTCACTGGCAGAGTTTGTTGGTTAGTTAGAAAGCTCCCCTGTGGAAAGGTGCCAGGGGTGGATGGATGAGATCAACCCCTGAGATGCCAGCAGCTTTGGATGTTTAAGGGTGCAACTGTGCAACATGCCTCATCAGTATCACAGAGATTTTGGAAAAGAGCCTCAGACCTGGCACAAAAGTCAGACCGACTGACCGAGTCACCAACAAACCAACATTGTCATCCTCAAGGCCCGGAAAAGGTGACCAGAGGAATGCGTTCCAACTTTCCAAGGGATTACACTACTTTGTCTCGGCGATAATTAAAGCTTGAATCAAGATACTGGAAAGAAGACTTGACAAAGAACTTATTATGTCCACGTCACAGAACGGTGGACCGACATTTCAGCTTTGCACAGACATTCGAGAGGTCATTCAACAGTGCTTATCCTGCCTATACGTGTATGTTTATAGATTTTGGACATGTTCCAGGAAGTATCCTGCAGGAGCACATATACAAAGTCTGCTGTTGTCATGTGCCATTTAGTTTGTATACATGTAGCATGACAGCTTTGTTTGCTTTCTTGACAAAGTCCAAAGTGAAAGTGAGACAGGGATGCATCTTGTCCCCTGTCCCGTGTGCAACACACATGCAGTTTCTGAAATGAACAACACGGTGACATTACGGTGGCACCTTCAGTGTGATGTTGTTGCTTTTTGTTCTATTAAATTGTGGCCACACTTTGCAGTGGTTGAACTGATTGGGTGTATGTAGTTGTCTCTTAACAAAATATGACACTATATATACATAAACTAAATACTTTGGTCTAGTTAGATGAATATAAATCAGTGAGCATGTGCACTAAAGTGAGAAGAAAGGGAAGAAAGTCAGTGAGGAACAAGCAATTGTGCCACTTCGATGATGCAGCATTGAATATTTTATATTCATGTGCATGGAATCTCTCCCTGTTCACTAAAATCCCAGAACTCTTTTTCTTGATGCTGAAACACACGAATGGACTTTGAAATATTAATTCAGACAGTAAAGAGGGCAGAGATGGAGCTACAAACGCTGCTCTTCATGCTGAATAGAAAAGAGTTTATTACGTAACACTACTACTACATCTCAGGCACTGGTGGGAGTGAGAGCAGCAGTGAATAATGGACCTCTCTCTCAGGCAGGCGATAAAAATGTCTTCCGTGTTTCTGATAATAATCCCACTTTTAAACTCTCTCTTTCCTATTCGCATTTTGTAAACAGACACCCTTTTGTTTCTTTATCAGTAAAACTACCTGAATACGTCCATCCCCCACCCGGCCACAGCCGTGAAGAACCGTGGGCCGAGGTCTCGTGCCGGGTTGATTGGATAGCCGCAGTTCAGACCCATGGACACTCCGATGGCCAGGATGATCAGGCCGATGCACAGTGGCTCCATGCCCTTTGGAGCACCGATGTTCTTCCTGTCAGTGATGGCCAGGATACACAGGATCAGCGAGGCAGTTGCAATTACCTTGAAAATAAAAGCATCAGGCAATTAGTTGGTTACATTCAGTTACAGACTACAACAATAAATACAGTTTAAATAAAGTGAGCAACCCAAAATTAAGGGAATACAATAACATAATTTACTATTGTTTGGTGTTTTTTATTTTTGTTTACATCCTGAGGTGACCTCTCCCCTCTGTTATTTTGTCTAAGCTTATTATGGGGCTTCCCCTTTCCCCTGGTTTCAGTCTGTAGAAAGCAGCTTTACTATACAGACCCATATGGCTGTATATTTTACATTATAAACATATTATCTAAAATCTAAAGTTGTATAATTTTACAAATTCTAATTTGACTAGTGAGAGGCACACAGTCCATGATCCAAATACCAAATATCACCATTCACTATAACTCTCAAATTCATCAGCAGGTCTCGTCATAACTCTACATAACAGTTGAAAGTGAATTATTAGTGTTTCTGATGGTGTAGTTGCTTTGTTCACATCAGTAAAGCTTTTAAACGTTGGCGTAAATCACAGCTTTATTTAAAGTTTTCATACAACAAACATAATGTTAAGTTTTCATCTAAAACACAGCCACTTAAGAATGTTAATGTACCTCAAATTTATATGATCAAAGGAAAACAAGGTAGTGGATTGGATGTTTAATGTCCTCACAAATACATAAACTACCATGTGCATCTGCCTCGCACACATCCAGAACAGATGGGAGCTATTCTCAGCATCATTGTTCATACATCAGCAAACAACTCACATGTCCATTTATGCTCACAATCATCCATGACTGCACTAAATGCACGCTCACATGCATCTCTGTATGCTCTGTTGGCTTCCAAATACACTGCATCCCGGTGGAAAATCTCACTGACATCAATAATTCGATATATATATATATATATATAGAAAGGGGGCAAAGGCCCTCCATGGTGAATAGCTGATATGAGAAAAACCTCTTTTACTGTCATCCTTTCAGGCAGCTTGTATAAAGTGGTTACAGTATTTTATCATGGTATATTTTCAGGGGACATTACTTATAAATAAAGTCACAAGTTAAGCCTCACCTGATCAACAAACCCATTCAGGACTGAGAGATGTTTTGCAGGATATGATGCAAATATATTGGCTGTGGCGTTTGCACCAGTAACAGCAAATTCTCCATCGGTAAATTCCATTAAAGCATCTGTGAAAAGGAAATACAACAATGATAAGCAACTGTAGTTTTTGTGTTTTGTTTTCAGTAAGTCAAACATTAAAACACTATAATAAAACAGGGACTCCTTGCAGAACCATCTTGTCTCCACTTTATTTTTTTTCATCTTAAACAGGGGCTGCCTTACAGCAGGATTACTATATTACCCAGATAATCTCACTTCAGTTAATGTGTCTGGGTGTCCAGATAAACTAGTGTTCATCTCTGAAATAGTTTTTCACACACATTTACACCCACCATAATACAATGCATAGACAGCACAGGATCCAGCAAAAGCCCCCAGGAACTGTGCCACCACATACACAGGGAACTTCTTCAGTGGAAGCTTCCCCAGGATCACCATGGCCAGAGACACCGCAGGGTTCACATGGGCTCCTGGAACAATGAGACAATAAAGATGAGCAAAAATTAGGAACAATATCAACAAATGGAAGAGACAAAAAGTACCATTAACATTTCAAAAAACGGTGAAAAATGCCAATCACAAGTTTCCAAAGACCTGTCTGATCAACTGCTTAAGCCTTAAAGACATTCAATTTGCTATAAGATAAGATAAAGGATGGCAGCACATTCTCACATTTGAGAAGTTCAGACAGACTGCCACAACACTCATGTTGAAAAACAACCAAATTTGATGCAGCAGAACCAGAGATATCATCTTTTTTATTTAACACATTTATCTTCCTTCTCAAAATCTCACACCTACTTTACCCACAATCCAAATCTACTGCTGACAGTTTGGTGAGAGTCACTCATTCGCTACTTCCTACTCACTAGGGAGCTCAATGTAGAGGTCTATACATATACTTTCCAAAACTATACAGTTCATTTTCTCTGCATCAGTAATTAGGTCATTGCTGTCGCATAATCAAAATGTGCCAAATCAATATCAGCTAGTGGACCGTCGTCATGGGTCCCTGAAGAGATTAAAATAAATTGACAACCCATATTTTTCTAGTGCTCATGTGACACTCTAATGTAATTTCGCTACTCATTCTAAACATTATAGCCCCCCCCTATAGTATTTGCCAATGGCAACTACTGTACAAAGTAAAGTTACGTAATTTAGGTTAAGTAAAAGAAATGTGGCGACAATGTACCTTAAAATAACTCAAAGTTCACTTCACAGGACACAAACACTGGTCTCCTGGGGGAGAGTCCTATGTTTGTTTGACCCATCCACCACCTTGACCTGCCTCATCAGGCAGATTTTCACAGTTTATACTACTTTCTTTACTTCTGTCAGCTCATTGGTCACATGATTGCAGCCCTCCTGATTACGTGGGTTATATGTAAGAACGTACGACAGAGAACATGAGAACAGCCTGCACTACAAATGGCAGACTCATTAAACAGTCGATTATATAGGGAGTAGTGAGTGATTTTGGACACTGCTGTAGTGGACACTGACTGATAGACAAGTGACATCACTTGAGGCAGTTTATCAGATTTCACGCCACTTTTTGTCACATATTTTGCAGTAAAACTCCCCAATATCTTTGAAAAAAAATTGGTCAAGTTCCAATAAAAATGATGATTGATTATAAAAATGGTTGCCAATTATTTTTCTGTCAGTTGACCAGTTGATTAATTCACTAACCATTTCAGTTCTAAATCAAATGTCGAACATCTGGGACCAAGTTGAGAGGGGGGATTTCTCTTACGAGACAAAGTGATCTCAGTGGTTTCAAACACAGGCTGCCTGATCATTAGTGTTTGTGTTCAAACCCTCTGGTGCTCATTCATTCAGAACTTTCAGGATATTTTCAAACAAAGAGCACCGGATTTGTGTGCTGTCAGAGTGTTTTCCTATCTCCTGCATTGTCCTTAAGAGGCGTGTTTGAACACATTCCAGCCAAATGTTACTGGGCTGTGATGACAGTGTGGGGTCATTTATTTAACACTCTGGGATCTTGGCTTTGACCTCGCTGTGGTAACACCACTGGGGGTATCAGCCATGCGCCCATTGTTAATCTCCCCATCCTGTTCACAAACACTGACCACGACAACCAGCCAGACCGGCCTGTCTGAATTGCATCTGACATAATCTGCCTGAATCTGCTTAAGGCACACGTAGACTGCAGGTCATTAGAGTGACCATGATGTGTCACACTTACGGTACACTGTCATTTAAAATCTGAGACTACAAAGTGAAAACAATTGTGTTTTCTTCTCGTATGGGGCCGCCCTGCCAGGGAAGCCTCGTAAGCCAGGCTTGTCACACCTTACCCCCCTCCTCTCCAGAGACCCATGCCCCAGTAAAGCTCATTAGTCCAATACCTATGATCATCTTCAGAGATGTCGTTGGACAGAAGCTTCCCACTGAGCGGTGGACCCTGGGGCTGAATGGCCCAGTCATGCAGCAAAAGCTCTCCATATATTAACCTCCCTGTCCTCAGGCTTTTCTGCTATTCCTCTGAAGCCTTACAACTCCTCTCATTAAACATGTAGCACAAGTAACACTGTGACACTGGTCAGAGCGACCAACAACATCCATCCTAAACCAGATAGAGACGTAAAGCCTGTTTCATTCAGCTTTTTTCCATTTTCTATCAAAGCTAAATTTCCCACTGAATAATTTTAAAACTCAAATATATACTTTTAAAAAAAAAAAATAGAGAAGTTCCACCAAATAATTGGTGAAACTAAAATACATGACACAGGGGAATTTGTCACCTCCCTTAACTGTTAAGTGAGGAATACAAAGTCTGTATGGCACTGACTTTTTTAAGATTTTAAAGGAATAGTTCCTTTTTTTTGTGAATAAGGTTATTTGCTTTCTTGCAGAGAGTCAAACGAGCGGATTGATATCACTCACTTGCCTTATAACAGACAAAATTGTCAACTTGTTAAACTCCATTCATCCACTCTAACCAATTTCAGTGGTGGGGGGGGGGCTCGATTTTCCCTGACCAATCACTAGAGACCAGTGTATCTGCCAGTATCTAACGTCATTTTTAGGTCCATATTGATGCCGTGCCAACATACATACAGGTTTTAGGAGTGGAGCAAAACGAAGTCAAACTCTATGTTGATTTAGACCAGCCTCGTAAACAGCGTCTATGTTATTTATAGCCCTTGTTGTTGTTGTTAATTCTCCTCATTGGTTCTGGCACACTGCTTGACAACAGCTTGACAACAGTGTTAGTCCTGCCTGTGGTGCTGATTGGATCCGTTATTTTTTTAATTTTAACTGAGAAACCGTTGTTTCAAGTCAAGATGACAGATTAATTGGTTGACTTGTAGAAGTGACATGATTCAAAGGTCTGGATTTAGGTGAACCACTCTCATGTCTGTACGGTGAGCATGTAGTTGGATCCAGCAGCTGGTTGGTTTAGAGAGCACAAAGCCTGGAAACACGGAAACAGCTAGCCTGGCTCTGTAACGTATCACAAAAGTGTAAAAATGTTTCTTTGCTGGGATCAGTAACTTCTGGAGTCTCTCCTGGTTGCCTGGCAACTGCTCAGACCAAGAAATAGTCTGACACATAACCCCTGTAACTGTGAATTGTTGTTTTTACACTTCTGCTTTGTATGGATTAAAGAAACAAAACATAAAATATTCAACTAATAGATAGATGGTAGTGGCTGGTAGCCAAGATAAGATGAGCTGTCTGTTGGATGCTGAGAGAATAAGTGTATTTCCTAAAATGTCACACTGTCTAACTCTGTTTTGATGATGATTCTTTGCTTCCCAGCAGTGATGGAAATGACCACACAACAGTCTGTGAAGCCTGCACAACACCACCTCCAACATAATGAATCCCTTGATTGCTGATTAATGGACACTCACAGTTTTGGCTCAGTGAGCCCACGAGAAGCACTGTGACATTTAAGAACCATGCTATCCTATCCCTATCATTGCTGGCAAAAGACAGAGAGCTCCTTTTGCTGTAATCCTAGAGGAATGTACCCGAAAATGTCCCACTTGGACACATTTTAGGCACACTGACAAAGCTCTTACGTTAAAAATCAGCCCATCAGTGACAATAATTACAACATACTCTACAAAAATTGTTGCCTTGTAGACCAGAAAAAGAGTTTACTACGTGTTGCATAATGTCCATTATGCAACACTACAAGTCCACAATAAAGGTTCATACTGGTCTTCTTAGGTCATTACTTTATCTAGATGAGTAGGCGGTGATATCAATCAGTTTGCTCTAAGAGCAAAGAGGCTGTCAGACATCCACGACCAAAGATCGTACCACCACCACCACCACCACCACAGACAAACACAGAGTGACGACCTTTGTTACCAGCCTGAGTTTGTAGCATTTTACAGGCCGAAATATCAAATAATCATGATTTCCCTGTTTTTCTTTTAGTGACATGTCCAGAGATCTGAGAAAACAACGGAGCTGATGAGAAACAGGGCTGCAACTAGTGATTATTTTCATTGTTGGTTAATCTGTTGATCACCTTCTCAATTAATTAGTTGTTTAGTCTATAAAATGTTAGAGCAGTGTTTCCCGAAGCCCAACATGATGTCCTCAAATGTCTTTTTCTGTCAAACACCCAAAGATATTTAATATACTGTCATAGAGGAGTAAAAAAACTGAAAATATTAAGCTGGAATCAGAGAATTTGGACTTTTTTTGTCTTAAAAATGACTCAAATCAGTTAATCGATGACCAAATTAGTTGACGATTAATTTGATATTTGACCAGTAATCATTTATTAAGCGCTGCTCTAATGAGGAACAATCTCTGGGATTAATGTCAACATGCTTGCAGGTAGATCTGCAACAATTAGTCACTCAAACAATTTCCAACTCTTATCTTAATAATCGTATAGTTTTGGGGGTTGTTTTCAAGCAAATTTGCCACGCGTCCATTGGCTCTATCTTCATAATTGTTTGAATGTGTGCTTTGCTCTGTTTCATATCACTGTAAACTCAATATCTCTGGACTTTAGACTGTTAATCAAACAAACAAAAAAAGCAACATAAAAATGTTACCCTGGGCTTTTGAAAAGTGGCATTTTCACCATTTTCTGACATTTTTGTGACAAATAAATTGATTTATCTGTAGAATAATTGATAATGGATGCAGTCATTAGTTTCAAGAGTTGATAAGTGTAAGATTAAGTACTGTAATGAACGTGAGCTGTGTATAAAATGTGGGCCACTTTTACCTGACACGCCCCCTGCCATGTAGACGGCCATCATGACTCCCAGAGTGAAACCAACATGGATGGTCAAAGGCTCCCCGAGAGCCCCTTTACTCAGCACCGTCTGGGCCACTGAACCACATCCAAAGAGCTGGGACACAGACAAGAACAAAAACACAAAGGGTGGAGGTAGAAAGACTCATTGTTTTTAATTATTCCAATTATACCCACCATTAACACTAGCCCTCTTGTCCACCAACAGCCACAGGCAATTTGTCCTACTTGGAGCCCCGAAAAAAAATAATGAACCCCCCATTTATTAGGTAAATGGCAGAAGTAAAAAAAAAAAAAAAAGGTTATGGGAGGAGAGCAATAAAAAGGGCTGTTGTGGAGGCTGCATCTCTCCTCCGAGTTGGCATCACAGGCATTAAAGTGGCCTCAGAGAGGTGACAGGTGGAGCTCAGGGATGACAGGTGGAGGCGAGGACAGTCCTGACACATAAGGACTGAGAAAGCAGGACACTCTCTCAAGGAATCATCAGGGAACAGAAAAACAATGATGTGTACTGCAAAGTGAGATGATCATGTCCTATAATTAAATTCTTTTCATAACCTCATGACTGAGAGACAATGACTTATTACAGCTATAATGATTCACATTTGATGTCACACTGCACTTCTGGAGGAGTCATGAGGAAGGAAAACAGTCGCACATCACTCACATCTTGTTCTGATTGTCAGGAGCAAATTACAGCTGAGCACATCAAAGACAAAGTCTGTTACTCCCAGAATATACTATCTGTTAATAGAGACATATGAGAGACAGCAGTCAGAGTCCCGGGAGACCCAGTTTGACACATTATTAGCATACTAGTTCAAAGCTTAAAGCGGCTGTTTAAGCTGGATGACAGGTGCAGAGGGAGGTACTCACTATCAGGACAAATATCCCCAGAAATTCCGCCAGGAACTCCTTAAAGATGTCCCGCCTCAGGCCAAATCTCTCCTTCATCTTCCTCTTGCTTTCATTTTCCATGTTTTTTTTCCTCCTGCGGCTCCTTGATGTCTTCCTCCGAGCAGAACAAACAGCTAACAACTATGAGGGAGTCTCTGTGTGATTGTCAGTGCAGGTTGCCGCCTCCCACTCGGTGCGCTCGGGCCGTGCAGGCTGACAGGCACGTTAAGCTTTCTTCATCTATTTCCCTTTATAACCACAAGGGGTCTACTTTTATTGGAAATATAGGCTCCAGAGCATTGCACTGACATCCACACCAGATGCTTAGAGAAATGTAGTAGCCTTTATTTTGTTTGCATTCAGACTACTTTTGAAAGTTTTTTTTTAGATATACAAATTACAGTGCATTGGGCTGCACATTGAATTAGGATATTATATGACTTTAAAATGTCTTTATACGTATTTTCTTAAATGAGAGGCTGCTTTAGCAATAAAACCATGAAAGATAAGATAAGATAAGATAAGATAAGATAAGATAAGATAAGATGGATCATATTTTTCCCAAAAGATATTTTAATAGATGCCTAAACTCACAGCCATGAGACTCAGACACACTGATGTCCAAAATGAAATGTGAATAATTTAGAAAGATAGAAAACCAACTCTCAACTGGGACTGGTGGATTGAAAGTCTCAAATGTACCATTTATCACCAACAATTAGGTATGTTAAATTCAAAAGTATAAACGAGCAGCCACTAATCACAAAATATTATTTAGTTTAAAGCTGTGTGAGTAGCAGCTACTGCCCAGTGAAAATATTACATATAAAGGTTATTTATTTATGTATTTATTGTTCATTCGGAGGTTTGACACACAATTTAGGATGCTGATGAAGTTTTAAAAACAATACTTTGACTCCGTGCAAATCTAAAAAAAATGTGAGCAAACTTAAAAAGGTCAATTAAAAGTTTATTTTTTAAAAGTCTGTATATTTCTAGCAGAATGTAACGTGGATAATATCCAGTTTAGAAGATTGAGCCCTTCTAGTTTTCAGTATGCAACTATTATTGTCTTAATTCAGACGATTATTTTAAGCTATTTGACAGTTTTAGCTGTTAATACATTTATCAATTTCAAATTATATGTTTGCGTCATGTTGGCATTTAGAACACTTTAAAAAAGCACTTTTAAAATCACCTTTGGGAAAATAAAAAGCTACCAATTCGCCTGCATGAATCGGCCGGCATGTGTCTGTTTAAAAGTCCCACGAGAATTTTAAAAATAATGATGGTCAAATTTATTGCTAAATGCCAAAACACAAATTCGCCAGAGTGATGTATGAAAAATATAAAGAGAGATTTATATTTTTGACTTTATGTGAGCGAGTGCCAGTTTTCACACGCTTTGTGTCCCTTCAGGGTACATTTCCACCCGTGGAGTGCTGTACATATAATGGACTATTATATGTTGGATTATAAAACTGACCATGTAGCGTGTGTGTGAGAAAATGTGACAGAAAGTAACTGAGCATTACATTAAAGATGACTTCATATCTGCGTGTTTTCCTATAGAATTATAGTTTTAAAAAATGTGGGAAATTAAAAATCTAAAAACCTCCATATTCCTCTATATTCAATTATTTATTTTTGAAACTTGCAGGGGAAACAGCTTCCCAGAGCTCGTTGCATTTTTGTCACTTTTCCTTTTCCCACATCAGAAAGTTTGTAAAGTTTCCTCACTCACCTTTCTCCATGCAGCTCCTGCTGTTTCCTCTCATGAGTCAAATTCCCATTTATCTTGTCACTCTCCTTCCTTGCTGTTACAATTACCTTCCCATTTACCTGATTAATCCGCTCGTTGTAAACACTGTTAAAACTTTGAATAATATGTGAGTGTGACTGTGGAGTGTCCGAGGCCCGGTCCATCCAACAGAGGGAGCTCCATGAATACATTTGAAGTGCAGCGGGCTCTGAAGTTTGTCACACCGGCATGTCTTATCTTCCGTTCACTGGGCTCTGTGAAAAGGTGAGGCGACAGGCTGAGGATGGGATGTTTTCAATGCATTAATCAATGTCACCGTTTGCAGGCACCGTTTCCTCTTTGATGTGAAACAGACACTTGGAGAGTGTTGCCCATGCTGTGAAAAAAGGATGATGTGCTGATGGAGAAACAGCATCCTCTGGGGGTTTGCAAATGATGGGCCTACATCTGTCTCTCCACACTCCTTTGTCCTGTCAAGAGGCGCAGGTTATGAAATCTGAAAATTTAAAGGCCCTGTTGCTGATTGGGGAAATTATCCTGAGCTTGTTTGTAAACTACATCGTCATCCCACTGAGCACAGATACACTTCTCTCCCTCTCTCTTTATCTCTGACCACAGTCTAAAACCACTAATAAACTCCTGGTCTGTTACCTAAGTGTCGTCATGCATGTGTGAGGATATACAGCTGTAGATGTGCTAATACATGTGTGGCTTTGCTTTAATACCTTTAGCTTTCTGAGACGCTCGCAGCTGATTGATGGATGTTTATTGGGAGGTTTAAAGGAGGCGCTGGAAGGAATTATCACCTGCAGGACAAATCTCTGCCAACAACACCCCAGCAAGTAGCAGCAATCCCTCTAGTCCACATTTACATAACATCTTAGAGCGTGGGGAGGTTGTGTTAGGCAAATAAAGGCCACAGGGTGAGAGTGAGCCGAGGAAAGTAGTTTAACACCTTTATGCCACGAAGGAAATGGTTAATGATGATGTAAGAATGTAAGTTTATATATTCAGTGAAGATGCATTTATAGGTATTTGTGGACAAGGGTGCAGTTTTTTTAAAAATTGGGGGGCACACGTGAACCAGGGGGGTTTGAGGGTCCTCTGCCATTAATTTCATGCATTTTAGGGAGTTTTTACGCACCAATTTGTGTATTTTCTGTATCAGTTTATGGTGTAAATGTCTTTAATTTTGCCAAAATAAAAGTTCTCCATGTGCAAATGCATATGTTCTTAATATTGAGGGGAAATCTACACTTATGTTTGTGGAGACTTGTTTTTTATAGGGTCAAAAGTGAAGCTTCTGGAGGTTGCATATCTATGGTTGTGTAACAACTGCTGAAGTTGACTGATGACTGATGATTTTTTTATGAATTCATTCATACCTGTGTCTATAAAGCTTTTAATAAATGGCAGATAAAGCCAGATCTGGCATTGGATTATGAATATTTGCTGATTTTATAGGGATATTTTTAGCATATGATGTTATTTATTTATTTATCTTTGTGTTTCCTGTTGCTAACCTGGGTATAATGTCAATTTGTCAATGTACTTTGTTGTATGTTGTATTTTTTGTGTGGCTGTACTACGGGTGAAGGGCCAAAGACACATTCCCCCCCTTATAGGACAAAAGTTACTCTTGAATTTTAAGGAAGATGGCACTTAAAGTCAGTAGCTCCTAAATGGACCCTTTGGAGATTATAGTCACCACAGGGGCCAAACTCTTAAAAAAAAGTAGTCCAATGCCATTTAAAAGTTGCAGCCTTATCACTGGCTTCAGATAACATTATACCTGTGATCAACATAATGATCAGTTCCACTCTTGATAAGTCATGTCGAAGTGTTTTAATATGTGTTAAACTACAGCAAACCGTCGTGTGTTGGTGAAAGCAGTGGAGACGGAGTGTACCGGGAGTGTGAGGTGGGTGGGGTGGATGTTTCTCCTCCTTAACACGCATGGTTGAGGTCGTTTATGTAAATGCGTGAATTTAATTTTCAAAAGGACGGCCCTTTTCTTTGCCCAATGAAAATGAACCGCGGCTGACACCTGGCTATAAACCCAGGAAGAAACCCAAAGTCCTAATCAGAAATCTGTTGTAAAAAACCCCGAGAGGCGCAGCAGGCACACGAGTGGAGAGAGACGGCCGCGATGACTTCCAGTAAGATCGAGATCCCCGGAGAGGTGAAGAGCGACCCCGCTGCTCTCATGGCATCCCTCCAGCTGATGCCCTCACCGGTGCCCAACCCGGAGATCAAGTACACCAAGGTCTGTTTCTCTACACACTTCTCTCCGACTTCTCTCCGACTCGCTTTGCGCGTAAAACCACTCCGCTTCTGCTCCTAGATCATGTTTGCGTCTTTAGACCAAAACTTTCCCCCAAACTTTTCATGTGTGTCAGCGGCTGGAGCTCGAGTATCAGCCCGTGCAGCTCACTCAGGGCTGGAGCTGATAAACTTCTTCGCGCTAAACTCTCTAACTTTCAGCACAGACCTGATAAAGTGACGATTGAAGGCTTTAAAGTCCCGATGAGTCTCTTCTGCGTCCACGTGCTCAGTGTAGCTCTGGATTTAATAATCAATAACCATAGACAACACTAAAGACTAGATAATAAGACATTTAATACACTATACGGATATCTGTGTGCGTGTTTTCTTGCTCTCCTTTTACTTTATTACAAGAAAAGAAAAAAGTTAAAGTAGTTTTTTAAATCTTCAGATTTTAGTCAGTGGATTTTGATAAAATCTGATAATTGATTTTGGCTTTAATTTCAGCCACTTATAATTGCCACAATATGGGGCGCAATAAAGTATTGATAAGGGTGTGTCATAGTTTAAGCTTGTTTAGGAGAGTGCCTTAAAATTTATACAAGACTGAGTCACGAGGACATTTTTTTTATTACTTTTATTATATATATGTATTTTTTAAAATTTGTTTGGTGTTGCACCTGAAGACACAGACCAACAACCTTTCAGTTTCCTGCATTAGAATCCAATAGATGAAATATATTTTTCAATTAAAGTCGCCTACTAAAGGGATATTAAACAAGTAATTAAAGGGATAGTTATAAAATTTAGAATATTACTACATTTCATTTTTTGCACTATGATTATGATGTTATACCACATTGTGTTTGTGGTGTCCAGCTTCTCCTTAAGTTCTTAAAAAATCTTTGATGGTGAAAAATAATTTTAAGTATTAGTAGCAAAGGTTTGTGTATAGACAAAACAGCCCACATTTTTTATCTGCCTGTTCTTGAAGTCTTTTCCTACAATAACACTACACATACACTTTGGTCACGTCCAAAGATTTGGCAGTAATTTGAGGCATTATCTCGTGGTTATATGACAGCAAGTTGGTTAAGCGAATAAATGGTTTGATTTAAAATACACATAGTCGAAGAATAAATGTGTTATCAGAGCAGGTTTTGGATCGTCCTGCAGTCAGAAATGTGTGGGTGGGAGGAAAGGGGTGCAGAAACAGCTGGAAAAAGGGAGCTTGAGTCATGACAAAAATCAAGTTGCAGATATGACTAAAAAAATGCTTTCACAGAGATTTTGATCAAACATCTGGTGAGGATAAGTCCTGTATTAGAAGGTGAAGTGCTTTGTCACCATAATAAATAAATAGCAGTCATTTTACTATTGCACAACTGAGGCAATAAATAACCAGTGAATCTCATTCTCTTATTTTCTCATTAATGTTTTTGAGCGTTCGTGCTTTGAATGTGAGTCTTGACCCACCGCAAGTCTTGAGCCAGTTACACACATGTTGAAAATAGCCTGTTTGGCAACATCTCTGCAACGTCTTGATAGTTTTGTCTTTTTTTTACGCACACATTGAAACACTTTGAAGTAAATTGAAGTCATTAGTTAAAGATCCTGAGAGATTCTTGTACTGTTTACTGTGATTTTGGGGGGGTTGAGGTCTCATCGTGAGCCATAGCAGCCAGGATGTAGCCTTGCTGCTACTGAGAGCCTCTCTTAGCTGCAGAGCAAGTCTTTGTATGAGATTAAAGGGCACGTCTCACAGAGGTCAGATCCCTGATAGCATGTTGTAAGTTCAGCCAGGGCTGTAATTGTTTAATTTTTATACATACCTCTGTGTTTTAAGTTCAAAGGGCACTCTGCTGCTGTTGCTGTTACCGCACCGTAACGAGGACGGTACGTGTTGTATCGGCTCATGTTGTGTTGTAAGCTTTACATTCCCTCACAGTGCAGAGTGTTAGTTAAAATGCACGGACACAACAGTGTACAGGAGGAAATTTAGGGAGCGACTTGGTGAATTAACCCCCAGGAATTTGGATCATCCAGTCCCTGTTGGTTTGGTGGACATAGGGGGCAGAAGGGCCCTGATTTATGGGAACCCCTGGCGTGGGCTCTCCTCACACCCTGTTCCTGTTCTCCTCCCTGCAAGGGAAACAACCAGCACTGTTCACTGGCCTATGGGGTGTGTGGATGGAGCTGCAAGCTCTCAGACACAGATTCTTTCCTCACATATTGATTTTACACAGATACATTCAAGTTCTCTGCAACATGAAGGCAAAATTAAGCTTTTCCTAGCTTACGTAAAAATAAAAATCTTTTGTTTTGTAATGCAACGATTACATGTGAGCGACCCCAGAGACAGAGATATGGCTGATACAGTATCATTACTTAACAGGTTGGCTTCTATAGCATGAGCATGTGATAAAAAAGAGCTAAATTGCAGTCAGGGTTTGCCCCTTGTCCTTTTCACTGAGTCATGAACTTCTCACCGTCAATGACACGTTGATCCTATCAGTAAAGCTTTCTTCCTTCATGTGTGCATCTATATAAGATTGGAGTTCTGTTATCAATACCCACAAAAGCAGATTTTCTCATGCGCTCTCTGTCTTGTAGCTAAAAGCTTGAAGAGGAAAGCTGTCTCTCGGTTCTTCTGTCCCCTACCCCCACATTTCTATTGCTGGAAGGCTCCAACAGCTGGGTTACAAGACAGAAACAGTTTAAAGGTTGATAGGACCACGAAGGAAGCCATAAATAAGAGAGCCAAGATAGCTGTTTATTGATGTTTTCCACTTGTGGTAGATGTGGAGAGGAGCGACTCTGTTTTATGAATAATTAAAGCAAACAGAGAAACTTTTTCGGCTCTTTTTTAGTAGGTGATTCTTCTGGCCTTTGTGGTTTTTCACACCGTTCAGTGATAATGAGTTGTTAAACCAGACACTTAGTGGGACAAATTTAACAGGAATGGAAATAACTCTGTTGCTGCTTTTACTCTGAATGAGCAGTCTGTAAAATGTTTGTGTGTGTGTGTGTGTGTGTGTGTGTGTGTGTGTGTGTGTGTAGTGAAAAGTCAACATGTTATTTTGCTCTCCACAAAAGTTTATGTTAAGCTCTAGCAAATGATAAGAATTCTTAAAGTGGTTTCTGTGTGGTTTTATTGTTGCCTAATTTGTTAATAGAGTAATAACACAGCAAATAGTGTCACAACAATAAAGAACTAACAAGGACCAGATTGAGGGATCCAATTCAGTGGCCTTGTTCATTGTCTGAGTTACAGATCTCTTAAACTAATCAACAGCTGTAAATTTTCTTTGTTGCTTTGCTCATGGTGGCATTAGTGCACTTTCACCGTAGGAACCTTTGCAGAACTTGCCTGCTGAAGACCCGTGTATTTGTAGAGCGGCCTATGCAGAGACATCCACTCACTTTGGATGAATAAGAGGCTCCATCAATCTGTCACTGATTGAGATAGCACAGATGGAGGCTTGGGGCTCCCCGATGCTAGGTGCTGTCCACCGGGGTGTAAATTATGGCCCTGTCTCACTGTGTGGGTTAGTGGCCCTGCCTCGCCAGAGCCTGACCTGCAGTTCTGGAGTTTTTCACTTCAAAACCACCATCTTACTGCGATCAAGATCAAACAGAGCCAAAGTTAGGGGATACTGTGCAACTAAATGATTTATCACAACGAGCACAGCGAGAACTCTCCCCCCTCCTCCTCGGCCTTTGCTTACACAATCTCCCTGTTCGCACACACATGGCCACATACTCTCTAAAACACATCTCTTTGATTGTGACAGGGTAAGTGTGCACCGCCATTAATATGTCCATTGGTGTGAAATGCCTACTTGTGCAGCAAGTGTAAATTATCATCTTAGCAGACACGTCAACATCACGTCCCCTGTCTCTTAATCACTGTTTAAGGAAGAGCAGTGACAGCGAGGTTACCCTGTTAACTTCCCATACCTTCAGTCTGCGGCCCTCCTGACAAGGAACGTGTAAATCCTTACGGTGTCATTATGAAAAACACTTGGCTTCATAAATCTGTTGCAGTATGGGCTCTTTCTCTGGCGAGCACGAGACGCGGCCGAGACAGAAGTGCTCCTCTAGATGTTTATTTGTCTGTGGAAAAGCTTCACATTTCTTTAAAAATTACTTCCTCTTTGTCCACAGATCCCACGAGTAAAACTACTGTCCTTTAAACATTTCCTTGACCTGAGATTTAGAGAACGGTTAAGTACACAGGAAACCCATCAAATCTCAGATGTTCCAAGGCAAAAAACCCAGCAGTGCTAGGAGAGGTCAGATTTATTGTTGATTCATGAAAATCTAACTGCATGTAGCCTTTGTCTTAGCAATGTGGACATTTCATCAAGACTGTAGAGTAAGCTCTGATATATTTTGTGCAGTTAATAGTATTTACTGTATTAAACCTCAAAGGTGTCTATTGAGTGGTGACACATTTTCTGGCATTTTGCTCTTCGCAGATGTTTGAAAATGGAAGTTTTGGGATTTGGGGATGCCAGTTGGTTAAGTTACTGACTTATATGCATTTATTGGCAATGTTAGGGAAGCTGCTTTGGAAGCATAGCTCTGCAAGCTACCTGTTACATCACACTGGAGGACGCTTAACTACAGCAAAGCTACTCTCAGGAGAAATGTAGTTTGGTTTACTAAAGCTACCAAGAAAAAGTAGTTCATACTGCTTTGTAAAAGAAATGATCGAATTGACCATGTACATGTCATACAAAATTATAATAAAATGTAATACAAAAGTCGCATGCCAGCAAAAAATGCAAGTCAGTGGAGTTTATTGCATAAAGTGTCCACTTGTTTGGTACATAAACCAAATAAATAAAATACCCCCTTACTCATGATAAAGTGCAGGAGTTTTGGTTTTGTATGAAATTACTATCAGTCAGACACCTGCCTTCAGAAACAAGCGTCCAGGTGCACTAAGCAGGAGTTAGCCAGGTAACTTCTAAAACAGCATGAAACCACTTCTCTGAATATTTGTTAATAAATAGCAATAATCAATATGATGATTATGATTATTATGGTCAAAGGGGGTTTAATTACAGTAGAGAGCAATGGTAAAATCAGAATTTTTAAAAATAATTTCTTTCATTTTATGGTCCAAACTTGTTTGTAGTTTTAGTAGTTAACTGCACAAAAATAGCCAAAAAGTAATTTAACTACTATGCAAATATGAGTGTGGTTGAATTACCAGCAAGCTACTATACTACTATATGTAGTTCACTCCTCCCCAACACTGTTTATTGGAGAAGAATTCCCCTAGAAACACTTTCAACCAGTTGTATTCAGCTGTAAAAAGCAAAATGTAATATCCCTTTTAAGGTGTAAAGAAACTAGCATGATATAATCCCTGAAAAAGGCTTTATTTTAAACTGTCTGGTGCTCCAGGGATGTTCCCAGTCTTTCCGACTACTGGAAGAAGCACACTAATTCAGTGAATCAACAGAAAAAGTGAATAACACATTGTTTGTAATTACAGCCTTATGTCAAATTAGTGTTTCTCACATAACTTCTGAGTCAGAATGAACAACTTTAACCACTTGCCCACACACACCGACGAGACAAAGACGTTTGCCAGTCAGTGACAGCGAGGTCGCCCTCGCCAAACCCAGGATCGCAGGGTGGCATTGTCTGTGGGTGTGTGAATGAAAAACATGAAGGCTCCATGGTGTCAGACATGTGGAGAGGAGTAGGAGAAAAAACACCAGCTGGTCTCCACTTTCACATGCTCTCCACTCACTTGTAACAGTAGTAATTATAAGACTTTTGAAACCCGTCCAGAACCAGAGAGGAAATAGAGGTCCTGTGATAGGGGAGGATATGAAACTTCCTGCACAGACGAGAGTTGCAGGTGCCCGGGTAGGGTTCGTCTGGCTGTGGAATCTTGGCGTGTTGTGTATAAACACGCACATATATACAGTATAAACCCTTAAACCCCCCCTCCTTAGCTCCCCCCCTCACACCACCCCACCTCTCGTCCTCCCCCTTTGAAAAAAAAAGAACAGAGTAGCATTACATATTCCTTCAGCCGTTAGCATCTGAGCTGTGAGAAGAAGCAAAGAGCCAAACAGATGTTTTGTTGGCTGCAGAAAATATTTTGGCATTTCTTCCTTCCCATTACACTTCACTCCGAAAATGAATTATCACAAAAAATCACGCAAAGTTGTGTTAACATAAAAAACTTAAAGACATGGACATTTTGCTCGGTGTATCGTGAAAAAAATCTCGATTTTTACATCGAGTGACTGAAACTTTTTATGACGGATGGCGATTATTAAGACACCTGCATCAAATGGCCAAATTAGCAAACTAACAAAAAAAGCTTTGAAATGTGTTTGTGCACATCATGTGTCATCTTTTCATTATCCCCATGGCCAGGCTCTCTCCAGATGATGTGACTGACAACTTTTGCAGAAAAACTTGGGAGTTGCTAAATGTTTGCAGCTGCCCTGTGGCCCATGCAGAAAGTCTTGACCTATATGCTTACTGCTTAGCTCTAATCCACATCAGGCCTCCTCGTTATGCGTCAGGCATCACAGATCACAGCTTTTTGTCTGCTTTAATGCGTTTCTGAATTAATGCAGCAGCACAAAATGTTCAAAACTTTATCATTTAAAAGTTGAACTTAAATGCCTTCATTGCGTGAGCAGAAAGTAGTTTATTCTGAACATGTTGTCATCTCTGCTCTTAATTCTAAGCACTCGTTGGCAGTGCGGGTTGTTATGAACATGAAACTATCATGTGAAGTGATAGTAACAACCCGGCAGGGAATGGGAAAGAAAACACAATTTGTCATTTGAAAATGTGCACCCTTGCACTAGCTTTTTCATTCTTGTGTTCTTTGCCCCTCGTCCAAATGATCCTAAAAGCAATTTTAAGAAACCTCGAGAGTTGATTTACGACTCGGCCCTGTCATCTTAATCAAGTCTCTCAATGGAACGAGACAAAAGTCTAACACCAGTCCGAGCCCAGAGAGAGGGCCGAGCCAAACGGCGGCTGACAGTTGTCCTTTTCTGGCCGTGATTTAGGTGGCGGCCTGCTCCACTGTTCTCGTGCTTCATCCGTTCTCCTTTAGCAGCGTCTTGTGAGAGGGGTTACGCCATGCATAAAGCTACCCATGGTCTGCATTCTTGCTCAGACTGTTGAGGCTGTCAGGGGGCTCCTCTGATTTAGGGCGCCCCACTTCAGTGGCCCCTATAAATTTAAAAACTAATTCAGTGCTCTACAGGACTTTCTGTTTTTGTAGCTGGCCCTCTGCTCCTTATCGTTACTGACAATTTTATGAAGTGCTCTTAATGAGCGTCAGATTAAAGGTGGCCTCTGATGGAAGGCGCCTGAGAACACTGGGCGGGGAGAAAGAAGCCACTTCAGCCTTGTCTATCTCTATGTGTGTGTGTGTGTGTGTGTGTGTGCGTGTTAAGGTGTGTGGGGGATGGTGTGTGTGACCAGTACAAAGGAAACGTCAAGGAATGAGTCTGTAACGTATGGTTCTGCGGGGTGGTACACACAGATACTGAACACCTTAAACGTCTGAATGTGAGTTATTCATACGCAGAGAGCACATTATGAGCCTGTGAGCCGTGGGAATGAAGAGGAGGAGGGGGGCAGAGTGATGTGTTTGCTGTGACTCCAACAGTTTTCAGACTCCCTGGCATTTTATACCAACCCGAAAGTAAACACGGGTAACAGTTTACAGCCAATTAAATAGTGCTTAAAGCCCAGCGTTTATGGAGGTAAACATGTTGGAGAGTTTAGGGAGGCTCAGGCCAGTGGGATACTTGAACCCTGCTCTCAGTTTTGCTCTCAGTGCATCTGAACTCCTCTAAAGTAGAAGGACGGTAAGAGCATATGTATACACAGAGGGATTTGTGCCAGCAGATGTTCTCCTTGCACTCTATCTATCAGGCAGACTGACAGCCATTAAAAACAGTGTGTGAGTAGTCTGCCTAATGGATCTAAACATGTCAGCGAGGAAGGAGCATTCTCTTATGACTTAACTTGCATAAAAAATGCAAGTTCAGTTTTCAAATTTTCAAATTGTCAAATCACACCTTGCCTTCTGTTCCACTTTTCATCAGCTTATGAGGCGTTCACTTGTGTTTTTTGTGGTGTAATTCCCAGCTTTGTGGCTCTGTAAACATTTGTTTTTCTTCTGGTCTTAATAGATGTTGAATATGTCCTGTTTGGAATCCCAGGCGGTTGTTTAACGGAAGACTTGCTTTAACGCATCACAGAAAACCAAGCACGGCACGTGTTTTATGATCTCGTAAACGAGCAGCGATGTTGTGAAACGTGTGTCTGTGTGCTTGGGGGTGGGTTGGTGGGGCTCTGGTGTCTGATAGGGATTTATCTGCCCCCCCACAACCCCCCACCCCTTTGTCTGGATGGTGGAGCACTCCCCAGAGAGCAATGCAGGACAGGCAGGAATCTCTGTCCAGATTTCCAGAGATTCTCCCATATCCCTTACACAACCGCCTGGAAGAGCTGGGACTGTTGGTCTTTCACAGCCTCGGCTACAAGCATGTGATGAAATGATTACTTAACATAACAAATATTTAAAAATAAAAAAAAGTCACGATCTCTCACTCAAGCTCGGTTGGTTTGCAAGTTGCATTTAAATTGAATTCATACAAAGGAAACTACATCCATAACCTAACATTCAGATCCGTTATTGCATCTGCTCACTGAAATACTGATAACTGCATTTTTCCCCTGCAGATCTTCATCAACAACGAGTGGCATGACTCTGTTAGTGGGAAGGTCTTTCCTACCTACAACCCGGCTACTGGAGAGCAGATCTGTGAGGTCCAGGAAGCAGAGAAGGTAAATGTTCTGCAGCATGGCATCTTCCATCTGTCTTTTTCACTGATATTCAACTATCTTACATATGAGTATCAGTGCCATACTTTATAAATACTCCAGGTAAAAGTCCTGCATTCAAAAGTTTACTTAAATAAAGTAAATATTAGCAACAAAATGTAATTAAAGTATCAAAACTAAAAGTACTCATTATGCAGAATTACCCCAGTCCATGTTATAATGTTATACTTTTGGATCATTATAATTAATGCATTAACATATAAGCAGCAGTACTTTACTGTTGTAGTTGTTAAGATGAAGCAAATTTTAACTTCTCCATAAACTGCTTAGTGGTCTAATCAATAACAATGCATCATATTTTGTAAACTGAGCATATGTTCTGTGTGTAAAGAGTATAAAGTACAATATTTCCCTCTGAAATGTAGTGGAGTAGAAACTGAAAAATACAGTCTGGGGTTTTCTTCTCATGACAGCCTTAAATCTCACCTTTTATTATGTCATACATGTGTTAGGTAGTTGCTTACATTTTGCAGAGCTGCCAGTTGTTCTATTCCAGTACTTATTTCAGTGACATTGAGTACAAAAAAAAAAAAAGTGTGTTTCAAAGTATGCTCCTTGTCTGATAGGCTGATGTTGATAAGGCGGTGCAGGCGGCTCGCCTTGCCTTTTCTTTGGGCTCTGTATGGCGAAGGATGGATGCATCTGAGAGGGGTCGTCTGCTGTCCAAACTGGCTGACCTGGTGGAGAGAGACAGCATCTATCTAGCTGTAAGTCAACCGGATATTAGTATTATTCTGAATCAATTACTGTGAATAACCCTTAGTTGTTTTTTAAGTTAGGCTAAGGTATGGGTAAGGTAAGGTAAGGTAAGGTAAGGTAAGGTAAGGTAAGGTAAGGTAAGGTAAGGTATTTCCAACATGGATATACCTCTGAAAATGAATTAAGGCCTCTTATCCACTTGATTATTACCCTATTTATGTAACTGTTAACAGTATAACATTTATTCTCATGTTTATTTCATTTTATACCATCTGCAAAGCACTTTGAGTGCCGCTGTGTTTAACAACACTTACAAACTTGCTTTGCCTTACAGAGAGCATACAGCTGTAACCAAGAGCTATACTTATAGCGTAGTGTTATCTTAGTGTCGCATTTCACCCATGGGACAGTGTAAAGACTGGAACAGTATGAAATTATGTGAGGATCACAAGGTTATATCACATATTTCTCAAACGTCTCCCCCGTCTCTCTTCAGACTATTGAGTCACTGAACAGTGGGAAGCCTTTCCTGCCCACCCTGTTTGTGGACCTCCAAGGAACAATAAAGACACTGAGATACTTTGCTGGATATGCAGACAAGATCCACGGCACTTCCATTCCAATGGGTAAGATCCCTCTTTGAGCATGATAGCAGAGCTGTAGTGACGTGGACAAAAGGCCGAGTGTTGGTTTGAGACTGTAGGTAAAAGAAAGGAATTGTAGGGTTACACTCTAAAGAGACATTTTTTACATGAACACAGTTGATGGTAAGGTGAAATCCCTGGCTTGTTATTGTTAGGGTTGGGTATCGAACCAAACTTTTTTGCGTATCAATTTCACTAAGTATTACAGTAAAAACTACTGAACAAAAGTTTGTTTCTTGGTCAGATTATAATGATCAGGTGTTTCTCAGGCAAAGTTCTTGTACAACAGTTTTTATAAAGACATGAAACACGGACACATTTCAAACATAGACTGTATAGAATAATGGATGTGGCCACTGTGACGTCACCCATTGATTTGTGAAGTCCTGTTTTGAAGCCTTGACCGTCATCATCTTTGATTTTTAGAGCCACAAATGACCATATTTGGACAAGATGCTGGAATTAACCATAACGCTAGCTGCTAACTCGGTTAGCATGGTGCATTTACTTAATTTTCATCTGCAACAAACAGGCTTAAAATCATTAAAACAAAATGTTCTTACCAGTAAAAAATATACATCTGACTCTGTAGAGATTTGAGTACAACTAAACACGTAAGACTTTTTTAGGCTACCAAAATGTCATAATTAAGCTTTGATGACTTCAAAAGACACTGAAATAGCGACAGCTATGGCTACGCCTACACTCTGTAAAAGTGAGGTTATGTCTTGGTTAAGTTACCGAGCAGCGTCGTTGCCGCGGTAACAACTTGTCAATAGACGGCACCTACTTGTCACTCAAAGCGACCACACCCTTAATTATTCTTATCTTTAAGCCTTTAAACATTATAAACACATATCTCTGGGGCGTCGGTAGCATAGTGGATAGTGCTGGCGCCCCATGTACAGAGGTGATGCCTCGCTGCAGCGGTCGCAGGTTCAACTCCGGCTTGCAGCCATTTCTGCATGTCACCCCCCACTCTCTCTCTCTCTCTCTCTCTCTCTCTCACCCCCTTCACTCTGTCCTATACAATAAAGACAAAAAAGCCCAAAAAATAATCTTTAAAAAACCCCACATATCTTTAAACATTTAAACAGGTGACTTACACAAAAATTCATCCCCATACAGTTGTCTTGAAAAAGGATTTTAACTACACGCCAAAACTGTTTTTAGTACAAGGCTGTAAACATGTTCACTTCTGCTGTAAAGTTGGGCATGTTAACATGGATGTCTGTGGGGACTGACCGGCTTCTGGGGCCAGCCTCAAGTGGCCTTCAGAGGAACTGCAGTTTTTGGCACTTCCATACTGGCTTCATTTGTCAGCCCAGGAGGTTACCGTTCGATTTTAAACCTGCAATAAATTATTTTTGGGGGGCTTCTTGGGGGCATTTGAAACATGATGCAAACTCAACACTGACATATGATCATCTTTGATATGCCATGTTGCTATATTGATAGCAACAGTTGTTCATTTACACATCCAGTAGTTATGGAACATCATTAGTATTTGGAGTGATGTTTCTGTCCTCCTGATACATGTAAGCCCAATACTCTCCTTTAGCTCTGTTTTCTGTCTCCACCAGGGGAAATATCTGGCTCTTTAGCTGCTAAATGCTCCTTGTTCCCCTTCAAAAAAAGTTACATCCATGACCCTTCAAGTGGACAAAAATGTCCATTTTCTAGAAACTTTTGTAGTGTCCAACAAAAAGTCACAGGGGGGTGATTTTTTGCATGGGGGTGTCATTCTGGGTGAAATTTCAAAATCCCAACTTTCAGCATGAAAATCCATTATTTGAACCTGTAATGCATTTTTATTTCTATCCATGACCCTTCAAGTGGACAAAAATGGCCACCTGTCATTTAGCCATTTGTTATTTTTGCTGGGATAAAAATGCATTACAGGGTCAAATAACGGATTTTCATGCTGAAAGTTGGGATTTTGAAATTTCACCCAGAATGACACCACCATGCAAAAAATCACCCCCCTGTGACCTTTTAATTTGTCTTGTGAGGGAGTTTTGAATTTTGGAAATGGACAAAAATGTCCAGGGGTAACACAAGGGTTAAGTTCACCAGCTAGTCACTAACTGTGTCTGTCTCCTAGGCATATTTAAGTTAGAAATTTTTAAGTTATTAATTTATTTAAGTAAGAAAGTTTTTGTAGAAAAAACACTTTCAATAAGCAACGTAAGGTATCAAATTGGTGATCAATCCCAACACTAGCATTACTCGTCCTGATGAGACTGTCACCAGTGTCGCCTCTCTAAGGCAGTTGAATTTGGGGGGGTAGAGGGGAAAGTTGGCTGTCTGTTTCGACAGGAAGCACGAAAGAGGAAAATAGAATAAGAGAGAGGACATGAGAAACCTCCTGATACCGCCGTATTGTCCCTCTCAAAGCTTCTCTTGTACACTGCTGCCAAACCAACCGCGGTGAGCATTTTGCCAGAGCTTTGGTTTAAAGCTTTATTGCTCTAGTAGACATCCAGAGGAAATAAACAAGGTAGCCTGTAGCCTGTGTGATGTAAGGCTGTCAGTGATCGAGTTTGTTCACCTGTCAGGATGAAGTCGAGGACATCTTTCATCAACAACCCTTCAGCATCAATCTGTCTTGCACGTTATGCTGAGATGATTGTGTTAAATCTGTATCACAGACAGAGTGAAATGAATGGGGAGTGACATTGTGTGGAGCACCTTTGGCTACACACTTTGGTATAGTTTACACTGCTTGTTCCAAATTGAAATATAATTCATCTTGCAGGAGACGTACTTTCAAACAAACTTCGCAGATACTTGAGCTCCTCCTGAAAGTCTCACATCTAATAGGTTTAAAGTTTCATTCTCCAAACAATAACAGTTTGGAAAGACCCAACATCCACTTTGAAATTAAGGAAAGAGGTTGACATATGAGAATCTGTACTGCAGGTCTTTGTCCATTGTCATACTTCCACTGCATCCCATTGAAAATGATTATCTGGCTTGTTATCTAGCATCGGTCATTGCGGTCCAAATCCAACATGAGGCAATGTTTCGTCAGCTGACGACTGTTGTAACAAATTTATACACACATTTCTCAATATCAATTGTTTTTGTGGAGAATGAACAAGCATGGCACACCCTCAGTAAGTACCTCCTTTTACTTAAGTAATGCAAGAGGAATGAGCAAACATTTCCAGCATAACACCCATCTCTATGACCTAAAACAGTTACACACATGCCTGTGCTGTAGGAGGCTCGAAACGAAATGTAATCTCTCACCGGGGTAAAGCAACCAGGAATGTTGCGTGTGGATTCATTTACAAATTAACATGTTGAGTCAACAACACCGGGGGTATCAGGTGGTGACATATTTCATCTGTTTCAGGCATTTTACAAGCTTTAATCTACTGAAGCATGAAATAAATAACCCTGTTTCTCATTTGTGTGTGTGTGTGTGTGTGTGTGTGTGCTGCACGTGTGTTCCTCCACAGATGGAGAGTATCTGACATTTACCAGATATGAGCCCATTGGAGTTTGTGGACAAATTATCCCTGTGAGTATAACCCTTCCTACAAGTGACATGCATGATGGATACGGACGGATGGGGGAAAAAAGGGGAAAAACACAGATAACAATGAACTGGCAAAGTTTAAAAGACATGTCGTTGGTTGTTAGTCTGTCCTGTTTGTTGAATTACATTCTGCATTTTCCAGTAATTCCCTGACAGTCACTGTTTATGTGTGTAAGTCCTGCTGGTAAGCCCCGAGATGGCTGGTGCCAGTGAGTTTGACTAATAGAGAACGAGAAGTGAGAGGCAAAAAGAGCGAGCTGAGGGATTTCACAGAGTGGGTTTGAGGAAAAGAGAATGGTGAGAAAGGAGGAAAAAGATCAAGGAGAAAGAGACACTGTTGATTGTGCAAGAGTGCAGAAAGCGTGTGGTTCTGCGTTGAGCCCCATGGGCTCCTGTGTAAAGCAGAAATAACACAGGCCTGTGTTTTGTGCAGTGATATGGGTCTATTGCACATGTGTTGCAATTTCCCGGCTTTCTCAGAATACTGTGGGAAGAGAAAATACTGTACAAGTGCCGAGAACATTTTCTCACTTGACTATGTTTAGACAGAGTGAAAATGAGAGTAAGTGACTTAAGAGCGATGAGTTATTGAGCTTGACTTGTGACCACCCAGTGTGTCAGTCAGATGCATGATGTCTTTTTCCGGTGTGTGTGTGTGTGTGTGTGTGTGTGTGTGTGCGTACGTGTGTGTGTGTGTGTGTGTGTGTTTGTCATGCACAGTGGAACTTCCCCCTCATGATGACAGCATGGAAGCTGGGTCCAGCAATCGCATGTGGAAACACTGTTGTCCTCAAACCTGCTGAGCAGACGCCGCTCACCTGCCTCTACATGGCGGCTCTTGTCAAGGAGGTAAATGACAGAATCTCGTTGCCAACCGCACATATGTTCACGAGGCAGTTTGCCAACATTTTATTCGGGCAGTCCAGCATTAATACTCCCAATAACTGAATCCGAATCACTTACAGGCTTCAGTTTGCCAAGAACACAGTGTTCACTATGAATCTGGCCAACACTTTATTTGGATAATCCAATATTAACGTAACCACAAGGCGACAAAGAACAGATGTTTAACAAAGTGTCACTTGTCTATCTGGCACATCTTTTCAGAGTCTGTAATCCTAATTTCCACCCTGAGATTAACACCACACAACATGTTTGCGAGAGTTAAAGGGTCAGTTCACCTAAATCACAAAAAAACCAAACATATTTTGACACTCACTCACAGTGATATGTAGCCACTCAGATAGTTTTGATTTTATCAGCTTAAGTGTTGAGATTTTACTCTGCTGCTACCCCAGTTTTAGTGGAGGTTAATGGAATTTTTTTGTGGTCTTAAAGCATTGAGAAATTCCACTTTAAAAACTCAACAGCAACATGCCTTGATGAAACAATGCTCTGGTTTTATTGGGACAGAGATGAAAAAAAGATTTTAAGTACATGTACGAACAAATCTTGTTAAAAGCATATTAAATGACTGTGAAAGCCACAGAAACAATCATAATGTTATTACTGTTGCAAATAGTTGCTGACTGAGATATTATGCTGCTTTCACGTCATGTTGATTCAACCAAAATTACAAGCAGCTGAGTGGGAAAAATATGTTTTCGCCAGTCTTTGACTTGTATTGGGAATTTCTGACACTGACGATATGTCCTACTTGGTGGAAAGAACTGCAGACGTGTCAACAAATGGTTGGCTGCAAACTATTGAAATAAAAACCAATATTATCATTGATTCAATTGATTCAGCTGATTTTATTGGGGCTGTACAGTGTTTGTTTATATCTAGTTTCACTTGGAAATAAACTGTGACAAATACGTAACACAAAAAGTAGCTAAAGGTTAGCACTTGGGCTAACACCTTGGAATAAAGCTTAATCCTGTAGGATTATATAGGTAAAGTTTAGCACCAAATCGAAGTCTGAATTAGTGTCGAACGTAGCGACCGTATACAAAGTCGTCACTTAATGATCGACGTCCTGAAGTACGTTTGAATGGTGATGTGATAAAAAAGCTGCTTAAGCCTCAGTTACGCTTTCCGTACTGACATAAACTGACACGGAATTATGATAAGAAAGCATTTTGGATTGTTTAAACTCCTTGTGACAAACCAGTATTCTCCCAAACTGTAGGGGCCAGCGTATTGAAAAGTCATGTCCACAGCATGACTTTCCATTTCCTTAACCCGTCTGCGTAGTTATAAAATGTCTGATGTGCACAGACAGGCGAAAACCTGTGGTATATCCCCTAGAAGGGGCGTGTCTAATGGTGTGACCTCACTTCGGGTCACACCATCAGACATAAATCAAGCATTAGTTGGTAACTTTGAACTGAACGAAACATTTGGAATCAGCAAAGTTTAATGTCAACAGGAAGTTTAATGTCAGTGCTGACACATTACAAAAGAGCACTGACACACAAAGCAGGATAAAACATAACAGAGCTTTATATACACTGCAGCAAAGACAGTCAACACAAAATAAGACTAATTCAAGTATTTAGTAAATCCAGATCCAAAATGTGGTGTACCAGTGCATTGTATTGTCTTAGTCAGTGGCAACAGGGTAAGCACGTTGTGTACAATAGAGGTAAACACATGAGTAAGTTAAACAAGATAGGAACAATGCAGCGTTATGTTAATGTAGAAAAACTTAATCATCTGTACAGATCTCAGTGTCCACATCCTCCCTGTCTCCCCCCTGCCCTCTCTGGCCTCGCCTCTTTCTGGAGACTATCTGTCTGTCGCCTTCTTCTTTTTGATGTTCTCTCCGTTCTCTGCTGGTAGGGAGGTTGGGTTGGGTCCGGATTCCCCCACACTGCCTGTGGTTTTGCTTGGCTCTGCTGTCATCTCCGCTAAAGCTTGTTTCCTCTCATATTGTTTTGACAGGCCGGGTTTCCACCGGGAGTCATCAATATTTTGCCAGGATTCGGGCCAACGGCAGGAGCTGCGATTGCTTCGCACATGGGCATAGACAAAGTGGCTTTCACAGGATCAACCGAGGTACTTTTCTTTAATAATGTGACTCAGATCAACAGCTGCCTACTGCTTGCTTTTGTCAGCGAACACAAGTGACACAGTGACCAACATGTGCAGAGCATAAGAGCAGGCTGGGTAATTAGGGGACGTTGTGTGCCTGTATTGAAGTCTAAATGACAAACAAATGGGGTCTTATATAAGCTGTGTGCCCTGTCATTACTACTCATGACAGGGGGCTCCGATTTTATCTGGCACACATGCACATATTTGCGCTGTCGAGAGTATACAAACACATCTCTGTGAAAACACTGCCTCTCTTCTGTTTTCCCTCCGCTGTCTCTGCTGTATTAAAGCACCTCCACAGCGCCTGTCATTGAACTTACTATCAGGATAAACCCTGTAACTCTGCAGAACAGCATAACAGTTAATGGAAAGCTAAATCATCAAGGACATACCATGTTAGGTGTTGAGTGCTAGGAGGTGTTGCGGTCAGAACACATTCCTCAAGCCAGAGGGAACAGCCAGAGCGACAGGAGATTATTTTACTGTAAATCATTTATAAACATCTGTTATTTCTAACTGCAAGCTAACCCAACTGGTGAAACTGTTCACAGCAGTCCTCATGTAGAATTTATGTTTTGATGTGACCAGCCTGTATTTCATATGTGTTGTTGGTAAATGAGCCAGTTTTATCTAATGTTCAGATTAGCCTTGTGGTTTATGCTAGCCTGTTTTTATTCCCAGGGCATCAAATATGGCAGCTTGGTCAGGGGTCATCAATGTCTGAGTCTGACACGCATTAAACTCCAGTGTAACCTATCAGTGGCAATGACGTAGTATAAAGAATGAGAAAATCTGAGTAGGAAAAGAGGGGTGGTGGATGGGTCAAACAGACACAGGACTTTCATCCAGGAGACCACTGTTTGTGTCTTGTGTGAAACTAAAGCCCTGTTTCTACTGAGCAGTACTGTACAGTTCAGTATGATACGTTTCTTTCCGTTTCCACTGCGAAAAGTTGTGGATGGTACCAATGGAACTGTTCTGTACTGTCCCCATTTTTGGTCACCCTTCTTTTGGGGTACCTAGAACGCAGATCTGGTACTAAAAGGTGGAGCTGTGAACATTGCAGTCCATTGATTGGTCAATAGCAGATGGTCACTCTGCTCAGGGCTGAGTTGTGGCTGGTTTTGAGGCTCATGTAACCATTGTTCATACTGTGGAAAGTTTTATTAGTAGACTCTAACTACTACTCATCTATAAGATGAAAGGATGTTTTGCTGCCTCTTGCAGCAAAATAACTTAATTCACTGGGCCGACTGCTGGCAACCTTTAAGGTGGAACGTTAACTTGTAATGTTACTCAATGCATGAAATGACGGTGTGAATCAATCGACACACCTTAAATTTCACTGTGACGACTTTAACTATTACGCTAGGGTCTAGGTACCATGTCTGAAGGGTTACTTTTGGTTCCAAAGGTACCATACTGAATGTGTTTGGTGGAAACGGTGCTTAAGTTGCTATAATGATTGATCGCCACTGCACAGCATGCATTTAGGGGTGCGGTGCCTTGCTCAAGGGCACCTTGGTAGTGCCCAGGAGGTGAGCTGACACCTCTCCAGCTACCAGTTCACACTCTGATATGAATCAGCAACCCTCCAGTTCACAAGCCAAGTCCCGACAGACCAAACTACGGCCATTATGTAGATAACTTCATGTGTATACGTTACATATGTCACGTGACACAGTTCTTAACCCACATATTACGTACGTACGTAACAAACATCCTAGTTTTAACCCAAACCATGATCTGTTTTCTAAAGTAGTTTTGTTGCCTTAACCCAACTTAGTTTTGGTGATGAAACCTACATTTCCTGTGAGCATGAGAGTTTATTTTGGCACTGCATGTAATAAGGCCTGTCACGATAATTATATAATCAACATTTCGAGGTCAGAAAAATGATTGAGGTCATGCCCATATATTGTACAATATTGCCCTTGTGTTTACATGCACATTTGTTTACATCAGAATGTCACCATAATTTAAGCCAGCATGATTCCAGAATAAACAGTAGGGTTATTCTGACCATTATAAGACTTGTTGTGAGAAACCTCCGATAAACCCACACAGGTATAGAAGTCATAGATTACTGTTCCTGATGAGCTAAACACACACAGTGATGAAAGCAGAATTGGACAGCATGATGATATACGTATATTTATCCGGTGTATGAATGGCTTTAACATTGTGTCTTTATGATTTTCCAGCACAGTGTAACATAAAACATACATTTTCCTATTCTAATCTCTCACACACACAGACACACCCAATCAGTGTGTGCACGCGAGCTTGCATAAATGCACCTTCTAACACAAACATCTTCTTTGTTTTATCATCCCGTCTTGATTGAACATTTCCTTTGTGAGTGGCCCAGTTTTTTTTTACTAGTTTTCCTGTTGTTTCATGTGATCTGGAGTCAATTACTGAGAGAATGAGCCAGTGCTGTAAGAGACTGCTGATGCCCAGACAGTGAGTCACCACGCTGTAGTAGCAGCGGTGAAGGGGGGATACTAGCCACCACAGCATCTTCGCACATGATGGAAGGTGGTGGTGTAGCTACAGGTGGATTTTAGGACCACAACTCATCCTTGTTCTGACTCACATGTGGCTGTGACTCCACATGGTGGAGTCTCGCAGCCCAGAGTATTTCCTTTACCCCTGAATAAACACACGCGAACCTCCCCTTAGTCAGCCGCTTTGTGTTTCTCATCAAAGACAGACAAAACACATCAGAAACATTGAAGCCGAGCCAAATATTGTGTTGTATTTATACAGCTTCGGTACCAGCCACAGCACAGCAGTTGATTCTCCTCTTTTCTATTATGTCTTAGTATCTTAAAGCGACCCATACACAAGAGAACACAGAAAGAGAATATGAATCTTTTCCATGTTGGAGGTGGGGTTTTTTCAGTTGCACACTGAGAGGGTATTTTTCCGCTTTATCTTGTCAGTTATCTTGGAAAATAAAACAGGCTGTATGAGTAACAGGAAGATGAATACTTGTTTAGGGTGTAGGGTTGTGAGAGAGGTGTGTGGGGTTTCTCAGGACTGTTATCTTTTGAGTTGGTGCAATATTTTACGACATTAAAAAAATACAAGTGAAAGCAGCTGATTCAGTCTACTGTTGAGACAAAGTAGACTCGTGAGAACATATTTGACAGCAGAGAAAATATCTTGCATGGAGGCAAATCACTCACAATGTCAAATCACATGATTATAAAAATAATTCTCACTCATATGACGTATGAAAGCGGACTTATAATGACCACATCATTACTATGACTACTATCTTCTGTCATAAAGGAATAGTTTAACATTTTGGGAAGTATGGACTTTTGCTGTCTTGTCAAGAGTTAGATGAGAAGATTGATACAACTCTTCTGGCATAGAGTGATATCAATCTTCTCATGTAACTCTGGACAAAAAAGCGATTTTCCAGAATGTCAAACTGTTGCCTTAAAGAACAATACTGGTGGTTTCACATATTTTAGCCTACAGTATCTGCTACAAGTTACTCATACTTTATATGGTAACTAACTAACAAGTTTGAAAACTGGTTAGGGGAATTTTGTCTACTGTTTTAGGCATCCATAAGTTCCATTAATTTCCTTTTGTCTTTAAAATCTATCAGCAGACTCCTGAAACTTTGTTGAGTTGTATTATCAGGAACAGTGAATCTCATATCTACATTCATTTTTGTTTATCTACTGTAACACACTTCTTCCTAACATACAGTGAGAAAGCAAACTCTGGTAGATGGAGCGCAACAACATTATTCAGGGAGCCTATCAAGCCCTGACTGAACCTAAGCGGCAACTTGTTGTTGCCCTGAAAACAGGTTGGAGGTGCTTGCTCGCATCACAGCCAGTTAGCATTAACATTGTGAGTAGGCTTGGGCGGTATCTACTTTTCCATACTTAATTTCATACCTTCCTGACATTTTCCTGGGGTAATTTTTCTTTTTTACTAGTGTAACGTTATCCCCACCACTCTCAGTCACCATCTTTCTCAGCTCAGCTTCCTGTTCCACCTGTAGAGACTGACCTCTGGTGGCAGGTGCCTTGCACTACATCACCTCAATACAGCATCTCCATATCAGTTTAATAGGAAGAGGAGTGTCTGACTTTTTGACAGTATTGAAAATCATACCTTCAGGATTTGAAAATACCGCAGTTTTCCCTAATACCTTGATACCACCCAAGCCTAACTGTGAGGAAACAAAAAACATACTTTTCTGCTCTTAAACTGCCTCATTATGATGACGATGATAATGTCATTACATTGTAACGTAACATAAATGAATGCAGCTCTGGTGTTCGCTGTGATTGACATTTCAGATTCAGCTTATTTATTTTTCATACCACAGGGAAAAGAATGAAAATCAATGGCTGTCAGGAACAGTAGAAAAAACATTAAAAAAAATCTGAAAGTATACATGATTTACAGAAGTTTAAACCTGCAAAAAGCACTGGTATAGTCCCTGAAGATGAGTCACACATAAGATTCCCTTTAGTGACCTTATCTTATTGTTTCAGTTTTTTTTTTTTTTGCATCATATTAAGTAGAAATAAGTATGTAGGAGGATAAAGAAAAACCACAGAAAATCCCCCTTCTATATTGACACGCCAGACCCATTTTATACCAACCTCAGATAGTTACGTCACCACCCACACACCTTGTGGTTGCTTCTTCCTGCCCTTCATTAGAAATCAGATGCTGTTCCCGTCTGAAACATCATTTTATTTCCCCGTTGCTGTCTCCAAAATCCTGTAATAGATATTCATTCTGTCTGTTTGCAGAACTCATGTTTCAGCTGACCTACCGGTGCATTCCCTGTTCGGAGCTAACCAACCTCTTTAAGCTATTTAATGGCTCCAGCTGATTTACTGATCTGGCCACGGGCCTGCATTTCTGTGAGTAAACCCCAGATCTGTTTCCTTCGCTAGGTCGGCAAGCTGATCCAAGAAGCAGCTGGGAAGAGTAACCTGAAGAGAGTGACGCTGGAGCTGGGAGGAAAGAACCCCAACATCATCTTTGCAGATGCTGATTGTAAGTTTTCAAGTAATGTTTTATTCAGCGCTCCATTTGCCCGTCACCCTCACTAGGTGGTCCGTCACTATCACTGTTTTGTTTAGTCATGTGTCCCTCTCTCAGGACCTCCAGTCTGTGGATAAACACACACGGACGGAGATTCTTAAAATGCTCAGAAGCTTTGTAGTGCTATGAAAACCTGTGGATGGATGGGTTTCATATAAATTCTAAGTGGCTCACCAAACTGGGGGTGCAGAGGCTTTCAAATGCTTTCAGCAGCCGTGAGAGGGGCTCCCTAAGGTCTGTAAATCAGGAGAATGGACCCTGACTCAGTCGGGTGCTTCAGCCGAGACCCATAAATCACAGGGGTCCGTTAACCCTTCGTATGCAACAGCAGGGTCCTGTCTCTCAGGTGTCAGGTATCAGATTTGCACAGGATAGCTCCAATAAATATTGGGCCAAATTTTGTAACAATATACTACACACATTCGTTTTAATCCAAATGAAGTTTGTGTGTGTAGATGTAATGATAGTTTCTGTTAACGACACATTCTGACTCATTTAACTTTCAAGCAAGATTTAATTTATTATATAATAATTGACCTTTAAAGGATATTCCCATGGTGTGCTTTTCTTTGATGAACAAAGAAGTTTTATCCAGCACTGATTAAATAAAATCCCTCTTTTCCCCCCAGTGGATCTGGCTGTAGAACAGGCCCATCAGGGCGTGTTTTTCAATGCAGGCCAGTGCTGCACGGCAGGCTCTCGCATTTATGTGGAAGAGCCCATATATGATGAGTTTGTTCGGAGAAGCGTGGAGCGAGCCAAGAGGAGGATAGTCGGCAGCCCCTTTGATCCCACCACTGAGCAGGGTCCACAGGTGAGGTCAACAGATTATAACTCCCCTTTTTTTCCACCTTCAAAATGTTTGTTTTTCCAACGTTTTTTTGATTTGTCTTCTCTGTCATGGCCTCTCATATTATCTCTGCCCTCTGCCTCCACAGATCAGTCGGGAGCAGCAGAATCGTGTGTTGGAGTTTATCCAGAGCGGCATCAGTGAAGGAGCCAAGATGGAGTGTGGAGGCAAAGCTCTGGGCTTGAAAGGGTTCTTCATTGAGCCCACTGTTTTCTCTAACGTGAGGGATGACATGCGCATCGCCAGAGAGGAGGTACAAAGATAACAGAGATTTTCATAACTCCAGCGCAACTAATGCATGTATACCTGTATAATACCACAAAATGAAAAATGCTCCATTCAAGTCAATGTCCTGCATTCAAAACTTTACATGAGTCAAAGTATGATTTAAGTTTCAAACGTAAAAGAAGTAATTATGCAGAATAACCCTTTTCAGCGTGTTATATTATCATGTATATTATAGTATTTAAATTCTATTATTAATGTATTAATATTTAATGTTATATCTGGTTGACGCAGAGCCACTATATACGCAGTTGGGTCATTGAATAATCTATAAAAATGCATTACAATTTATTTGTTGTTCTTATATTTTGTATGTAAAGGAACAGTGTGAAAGATTTAGGAAGATTTAGTGACATTGTCTGCAGAGGTCTCTTCCTCTCAAAATCAAATAGACCTGCTGGTTTAAACCAGTAAAAACAACGATTAAAGCCGTGTCACATTAAAAAAATCTGTGTTTTTCTGACATTGCTTATCACGGAGGGGCTGCTAACTATGATGACCGATAAACAAAAGCAAAAGCATGAAATTCAAATGGCTCTTTCTAGAGCCAATGTTTGGTTTGTCCATTCTGGGCTACTGTAGTCACATAGCGGTGCAACAAGGCGATCTCCATGGATGAGAACCCACTCCTTATTTGGATAAAAAACGGCTCATTTTAAGATTAGGAAAACACAACAATTCTTATTTTCAAGTGATTATACACCAAAGAAAACATACTTATTATATTATAAACCATTTCTGCCCTAAATCCTCCACACTGTTCCTTTAAAATGTGGACCTGCAGAGTCAGAAGTAGCTGAAGTTGTCAAAAAGATGTAAATATGTGCAGTAATTCTCTTTGAAATGTGGGTGAAGTTTAGAGTATAATGAAATGGAAATACTCAAGCAGAGTATAGGTACTTCAAAATTGTACATAACTATAGCACTTGAGTAAATGTACTTATGTTACTTTCCACCAGTGGTGAAAATACATATTGGATAAAATTTAAGTCCAAGGTAATTGGTGGTAACCCTATCCTTAACTTCTTTATATGTGACCGGTAATATATAAATCTAATGTATATGAATAAAGAAGGTGAACAAATGAGCAGATGTTAAAAACCTTTATATTCTCATCTGTTTCCAGATTTTTGGCCCTGTCCAGCAGATCATGAAGTTCAAAACTATCGAGGAAGTGATAGAAAGAGCCAACAACACAGATTACGGTTTGGCTGCGGCTGTATTCACCAACGACATCAACAAAGCCATGACCGTATCCACAGCCATGCAGGCTGGCACTGTCTGGTAAGCTTAATCTGCTGTGTTTCTTCAGCTGCAATCAGTAATATTTTTCATGTGGGAAGTATCAACCATCTCAGACTCTGGCATCCAGAAACTGTAAACTGGCAATGTGCCACTTCACTATCATTACACAAGCCACAAAGAAATGTTTTCCTTCCCTTTTTTTCACTTCTTTCCCTCAGCTCAGACATTTGAGATATAAAAATACCAAAAGCAACGTGCCAGCGCAAGACAACAACGCAGAATGTAAATTGTAAATGTAAACTGACACCCTAATTTTATAATTTGTATAAATGAAATGGTCGTAAAATGTTACTTCTTGAGTCCACCTAAACTTGTTTTGTTTCTTTTGTAATTACCTGCAGATGGCTATGAGCAGGGGTAGAATTATAGCTAACATACAGTGTCTGCCAAGAAATTTTCACCACTTGTCATACAATCCTCTGCTCGCTGAGGAAACATTTCTCTACCTTGTCCTTCACTCTTGATGCCGCCCAATCACCATCCCACTTCTCTTCCTCTGTTGAGGGTTTTGTTCGGTATTCAAAGAAGGACCAAACCTCTTTTCATACCAACTTTTTTTTTCCTCAAAAAAGTACCGTCTATTCCAAACATTATCCCCTCACAGCTGATAACAACCACAGTGACCACTTCTTATATTATAAAGATATTTGGCACTGACCGCAGATAACTAGAAGTTGTCTCCTGATTTTACAGATATGACTTTTGCACTCTCTTTTGATGATAACTTCAGGAAGTCAGTGGTCATAACTTCCCATAACACAGCAACATACCGTTTTCACACTTCGTTTTCCATTAACAGATTACATATAACATGTTAATTATTGAGCTTTGTTACCTTTGGACAGAGCTCCTGTTTGCTGTTTGTCCCTGCTCTCAGCCTTTGTGCTAAGCTGACTGGCTGCTGGCAGTAGTGTCATATTTATTAGGCCTAAGAGAAAGACAAGGAAGAGAATAAGCATATTTTCAAAATAATGCTGAATTCCTTTAATCCATCAATGAGAAAAAAATGTTGACTGTCAATTTTTCAATACAAAGCAACAGATTAACTCCCTGTGTCTCTTGAACAGCCACATTTACTCAGTTTGAATCTTTGTTGCTCTATGTTTGGGTTTGCAGCAGACAATGAGATGCTGAGTGACTGTTTGAGCGTCCAATCAGGACATCCTGTTATGGCTCAAAAATAGCTCCAAAATGAAAGTTGTGCTGATGTCAGCTATGTTACCCTGGCTGTCAGCTGGGCTTCCTTCCTGCATCATAGCAACCTCGAAATAGGACGTCAACTCAACCAAACAATAAACTAATGCACAAAGGACTTGAACGCCAGTCTCCTGGGTGAAAGTCCTGTGCTTTACCCATTCAGCCACCACAACTTTCTGTCAGAATGGACTTTGAAACTTTGTAAAGTACATCACCTGACTTTCTGGCATAAAGTCCTGAAGGCTAATTCTCCCATGCGCGATCAAAGATGGCTCAATTGGCTCTTAGGAACACCACAAACTTAAAAGAAAAATGAGACAGGAATATAATTTACATATACATATTGGCTTTATAAATGACATAAATGTCTTTTTTATATTTAAATATTGGGTACCAAGTTAGTCTTTGGAGGGGAATTGGACATCACAGTGTGGACGTCTGATCGCAACCATTTCGCAACCAAACAAATAAACTGTCAGTAAAATGTTGTTGTATTCAAAAAAATAAATAAATAAATAAAAAATCATCAATCATTAGCTTTTTTTCTTTTCCTAATTTGTAAGAGAGGGTCTTACTGGCCAATTACTAGACGTGGAAACATTACCATCTCGCCGTCTGCCTCATTACCGCATTGCAATCTTTGGCGTCCATCAGGGACCATTTTTGGCCAGGGACACGACGTCACCGTCTGAGCAATGTTTGCTGGGTTACTGTCAGGAAATGCTTTGAAATAAAGTGGCCATTGTTCTATACACCACTGAATCCTTCTCCTCCTCAGGATCTTCTCAGTCAGACGTTTGTCTCAGTTTCTCAGACTGAAAATTCTTTGTCTTCAGGCTGCTCCTTTCCCCAACTCCCACAGTACCAAAGTTTTCCCTTCCACCCTTCCTCATCTTCATTCTTCTTAGCATCCATTCACTCCTTTCTTCCCAGGCTGCTGCAGCTAGTAAAGTCACAAATACACAACCTGACAACTTTCAGCTGTGTTTACTAAACAATAATGGAATTAGGTTGTTAAATCCGGAGGGTTTCAAGAATAGCAGCGATGATGACAACAGTAAATCAGCCTTACTAAATGCAACTTTAATACTTTGGGACAGAATTATGCCCCATTTTACAAAAGCAAACCACAGGAGTGAAACGCACAAGAGTGATCAATGTTTTGTATATTTCTCAGGATAAACTGCTTCAATGCTCTGAGCACACAGTGTCCATTTGGAGGATATAAAATGTCTGGGAATGGACGTGAATTGTGAGTATGACTTGACTGCCTGCCCACTGAATATACACAAATTAACCACAATATTACTAATACTGACTTTATGTTTTGAAAGCCTACTTTCCAAAATTGCTTAACATCCCATAAATCTTAATCTAAGAGGATACTGCAATATTTCTGCCTCCAGCAGTGTATACACTATATTTCAGTTTATTTTGTTTAAACAAAACGAGCAGCATTTTTATTTTTTCCTGTTTTATGTTTTCAGGGGAGAGTGCGGCTTGAAGGAGTACTCAGAAGTGAAGACCATCACGATGAAGATGGTCAGCAAGAACTCTTAAGGCAGCAACACTTTTTTGGGAGGAGGTAGCGTCTTCCTCATCACTGACCCGCCTCTTGTTGGTCCGTCCACGGTGGCAAACCACATTAACCATCAAAACTAGTTATCTCCAGGGTAACTACAGGCTGTGACCACTCGCTGCCCTCCCAGTTTCTCCATCAACTCTGCATTGCTCGCCATGGACAGTCAGCCAATCCCTGTCCAGCTATCTCCACCCAGCTTGAGTTTGTGGACTGTCTCCAGTCTAACCGACAACCACTGAACTACCCCCATAATGTATACCTCCTCCACTAACTACACTAAAGCACTCACAGAGACGATGGGGGAGGCTGCTCTGACTGCAAACCCCAATAACAACCCCCTCCCAGCCGCTACACCCTGATCCTCAAACCCCCACCCGATGCTGGATGCTCAGAGACTCAGTTGCCGCTCTTGCAATCAACCCTTTACTAGCAACTTTTCATGTGTTGGGAGGCAGTTTTTCTTTGTACTGTGCGGTATGATCGTCAAAAAACCTCATGTGTCATTGTCTTGGTAGAATTTATGCAAGCATGTCAGCTCATTCAAGACCACTGATGTTGGCCGCCTCAGATATGAATGGATGAAATGTTAATTCAGAATTAAAATGGATTTCTAATTGTCTTTGTTTATATTTTAGCTTGTATGACTTTAACACTGTATGTCAAACCTTTGACTGATGTAAACGTGAAGATTTTAACCTCTTAAAAAGCATTTTACTCTCACCTGCTAAAAGAGGAGTAGATGTATTTTAAACATTATGTAACTGATTTTCATTGTTGTCCATCTATGTTTATGTTTATACAATCATATGCTATAAAATTATAAAATGACCATAGTTTTTTTCAGTAAAATCTTTTTTTTTTTTTTACTGGAAAACTCTTTTTCCCTGAGTGTTCACTACATTATTAGGACTCAGTGTCCACAGTCACGTCCCAGCCTCCTTTGCTGCTCAGTAGTTCACACAGTTTACAGTTTTTGATTCAGGACTGAGATCTTTGTGGACACATTTTATGTTCAACAAATGGGAGATAGTCTGGTCAATATTATTTGTATAGTCCTATATCATTCATTACTCCATTTTCTGTAACCGTTTTTCCTGTTAGGGGTCGCAGGGGGGCTGGAACCTATACCAATTGACATTAGGCAAGAGGTGGGGGTCACAATATCAACATTCACACTTATGGGCAATTTAAAGTTACCAATTAACCTAGCCTGCATGTCTTTGGATTGTGGGAGGAAGCCAGAGTACCCGGAGAAAACCCACGCTGACAAACAAACTCCGCACAGAAGGGCTCCCCTGTCCTGGGGTACAGGAACCCTCTTGCAGGAACCCAGTGCTAACCACTGCACCACCGTGCTGCCAGTCCTGCATATCACAAAACTATCATCAAGACGCTTTGCAATTTGTAGGCATATGACACCCTCTGTCCCTTTATCCTCACTTCAAATGAGGAAAAATTCCCCCAATAAAACCCTTTAACGGAGGAAAAAATGGTAGAAACCATTAGGAAGAGGAGCTGAGGAAGGATCCCTCTCCTAGGACAGACACTTTTGTCTGTACAGAATAACCACAAGAGTAAAATTACAGTAAAGCCAGTCCACATAACAATTCTACATAGAATGTAAACATATATGAATAAAATGGTAAAAAACAGACCTGGGTCAAACATATCGATTATTTAATTCGTCCTACTTGAAAATACTTGTTGATGCATCTTATTTGGAAATAAACAGGCCTGAAGAGAGGACTTAATTGAAATATTTGTCAACACCGAACACATGTATTTTAATTGCTGTAGAAGTACTGAAATACATATGTAATTAGCTACATCGTTATAAATTCTCAGACAACCTATCGTGCAGGTTAACTAATGACACGGAGGTAGTATCCGGTAGTAGGACAACAGTAGGACCAGCACAGATGACAATAATAAAATAAATGGTGGCTGAATTCCATTTAGCTTCTTCGGGTCCAGGGTCCTGGTGTTATCAGTTTTTCTAGTAACTCATGTGCTTGTTTTACTGTGAAACGCTACAGTAGATACAATTACAAACTACAGAGAGGTTGAAAAAAATGAAATGAAAAATGAAATTGAAATTGAAAAAAATAAACATATTTAGAGGATCTGCAACAAATAAATTCAGATCTAAACATGCAGCAGATCAGATACTTTCACAAACATGGCTGCTTTTGTGTCTACATCAGATAGACAGCTCATCAAAATGTCTGACATTCTGTGGAGGGTTATGACCAACAGAAGGGAGGAGGGTGGGATGAGCAACTTCCAAGGCCACACATTGCTTAATGACAGCTTCTGACATTTACAAGCATGAAGTAAAACCTGGTTACATAACTGCACCAGTGTCTAAATTTAGACTGTGTCACAGCCACCGAGTAAAGTCAACAACTACTGTAAAATGAAAGAGTGGAGGAACAGGTACAATGAACATTGATAGAAGGTGTAGATACACAGATTTACTGTCTCCTTAAAATGCAGTTTGAAATATTTGGAAGGCCAAACAAACCAACATTACAGATCTTTGTTCACAGTAGATATTACAGGATAAGCACAGGTGTTGCTTAAAACATTACAGAGAAATTCTGATATTTTTGAACCTGTACCCTATTTTCCCATGTTTTTGTGTGTAAGTGAATAATGGAGAAAACAACTTTTCTAACAGTAGTCCAGTATTGTGAAAGAGAGACCACTGCAGCTGTAGTGGCAAAAAAAAAAAACTGCACTGTAATCCCTACGGTCAGTTGTGTACCTTCAGTTTACATCTGTTAAAAGTGGTTGTTTTTGCCACTGACAGGCTCAGATTGCTATTGGAAGTGTCTGACAACATTACAGAAGAGGCCCTACAGAGTGTTTGTTATTGTGACCAAGTGTCACTCAAGGAGAATCTCGCTCTGAAATCTTGCCAGGGATGACTTGTTGCAGGAAAAACAATGGTGGAAATGTTGGTGAGAGTTGGAGAGAGGAGTACTGGGAAAATTTTGTTGTGCTGGAGCTCAGAATGCATAGCTTCATGTTATCTAAAAGATTTTTACTGTCATGGCTGAATATGTAGCTGATCTTGACAATGTCAAAAAGTCCGCAAGACTTCTCATTGAGCAAGAAAGGTAAAGAAAAACGTTTTGTTTCTTAGTAGGGTCTTTTCTGTAATATTCACTTTTGAATGGACATAAATTGACGGTGCAGTTTTGTCGCTACAGCAGTAAGGGCTCGCTCCATACTGGACCACTTTCAAAATGTATTGTCTCCATTAGAGACTTAGACACAAAAATATGGGAAAATAGTGTCCAGGTTGAAAAATTATGAATTTTCCCTTTAATGATGGCTCTGTTCTGTTGAATTGCTCCAGTAACAGTGAGCCAGCATACACATCACCAGGATTTTGAAACTGCAGCTAAAAGGAATTAGCCATCATTCATTTTATTATTTACACCTGTGCTTTCCCTACTGTGTCAAAATGCCAGCTGTGGAAAAGTCCTATGGAGAAAAACAATTTGCTTTTTTTAGTCTGCTGATTGCTCTGATTAATCTGCTGCACGTGCTGATTTCATGTGTAGAAATACAAGCATGGTTTCTGCTGTTGAAATTAAACTAAAGAGACAACAAACTGTTAAAAACGGAGGAAATTACATCAGTTTAAAGTGATATCACTTTTCTACAGTATATTGTATAAACGATTATGATCAGGGGCTCCTCCACATGCATGTTAGCTTATATTTTACACACACACACACACACACACACACACACACACACACACACACACACACAGTTACATTAATCGACTGCCCTCTCTGACATATTAAGAGAGAGAAGTGTGGATATGTGCCCATTGAGAGGGGCTAAAACAACAGAAATATGAGTCAGCCTGGTGTTGGTGTTCTTGTTGGAGATGAACAGATATGAAGACACTGCACTGGAGCCTGTCTTTAGCAATCAGCTTTTAAATTATCAGGGTACATTTTCCCACAATTCCCTTCCCAGTTGGTATCTGCATTCTTTCCAAAGAGATGAAAAAGTGATCTCCTTATTGCAGCACTCTGTTAACACAACAGGGAATGTCAGCGCAGACTATGAACACACACTCTCAAGTTTAAAGTGCAGCCATGAACCTTCATGTGTCTTGTAGCAAGAGAACTAATGAAATAAGGCGGCACTGGGTCCCACACCAGAAAGGCCACAATAAAACTAACTGTCCTATAGTTTCATATCTATTTTAGGTGCCCCATGCTGCTTTGACTCTTCAGCTCCTTTGGGTATTTCACTGCTGTAAAGACGCTCTCTTCATAAAACTAGGCTGTCCATGCCGTAGAAAGACGCAAATACTTTTGAAATTGGTGTTTCATGACCAGAGAAAACTGAGGAACAGTTTCATGGCATTAGCTTTTGTTCATAAGGAGGAAAACCTACAACTACCAGAATGCACTACCCCACACAGGACCAAAGCTAAAAGCCCCCACTAGTGGGTGATGTAATGTGAGCTGCCAGTCTGAAAACAATATGGCGGTGGATTTTAACAAATGATCTCTTGATCCTAATTGCCTTGTTTCACCATTTGTTTGGAATTTGGTCTGAGTTTGAAAGAGAAAGAGAGAGGGATGGCTCTTTCTCGCTCTCAATCCACTTCAATAATCTTTGTGTCCTTGGGCGCCTGTGGCTCAAAAGTTAGGGCGGTCCGTCTGCATGTGGAAGTTCCCATGGGCAAAATACTGAACCCCAAGTTGCTCCCAATGGCTGTTCCATTTGTGTGTGACTGTCTGTGAATGGTTTCTGAGTAGCAGGTGGCTCCAGGTATGGCGCCAACAAACACACTTCACCTGGGAGAGCAGTGTTTACATCCCATAAGATTCTAAAGCTAAACCCTGTTCTTTTTTTCCTTAACCTAACCATGTGCTTTTGTTGCCTAAACCCAACCATGTGTGTTTGTTGCTGAAGGGGGAAAAAAAGCCAATTTGTGGTGTTGTACCAACGTAATGCATTTATTTTGAAAGAGACTGTATGCAAACATTAAATTTCCTGTGAAAATGGAAGTGTATCTTGAAAGAAGACAATGCATGTAACAGAGCTAGACATGGTGTCCAAGAACGTCAGCAACCAACGCACCCAGGGTACCTTTCACGTCTTGTCTGGACGTGGAAAGTCCATGACCAAACCTCAAAATGTAACCAGGTTGGAGTAAGAATTTGTTGAAAAATTACTATACTAACACAGTCCATTTACTATTTACGAATAATCTTTGTGTCACACAAAATGGGGAAGGACAATCTGTAGATCGAGCAACAGCCCCATAGCAGGGAGCTCTATGTGCTATGTGTCCCTTAAATCTTTGTTTTTACTAGTGCAGAGCAGGACAATGTGGCATGGAGGTCTGTAGCTGATGCACAGAGGTGTTTATGCTTATTGTGTTGTTCAATGCAATATTCTCTGAAACGCCAGGTAAAAAAAATATCAACAAATGTTACTGAAAGAACGATACTCAAAAAGTAGGCTGCCTGAACACTGACCATGTGATATCACCAAGTATTATATTTGTGTACTATTACAACTGTCCTTACCCCAAAGTCAAAATTATGTTATACTGCACTCTTTTCCCCGGGTGGCCACTCTTTCCATGAGGCCGTTTGTTAGCCTGTGCTATCGCTCATGTTCTTCAATACCCAAAGTCTCGTCGACTGCAGTCAGACGAGACTGGGTTATTTCTTTTCAATAATTTAGGGCCATTTGACTGAGTCATTATTAGAGATCATTAGAGATGTCTGTACAGGGGAACCTGCCAGTCTTCCCTGTTGAGCTGAAAAGCGTAGAATGTGCAGTGGGAACCTTGTGACAGCAATTGAGAGGTGCATGACCAAGCAGCACAGCAACTTTCAGAGCCTTTGTGCTTGATGGAAAATGGGTGATTACATAATTTCCTGATGCTTGGGGCACTGCAGAAAGATAAACCACGCATTAATCTCCAGTAAGTGACAGCTTTCTTCAGAAGCCCTGAGAGGCAAGTGAGAAAAAAAACTGTTTTCTCTCCTGTGTTTATGACTGAAGAACAGCTGAAGCAAAGGTTTGGCCAATATGACCGTTTTTTCCACTTGTTTTCAGAGATGAAAAGAAAAGTAATAAGTAAAAATGATCTTGGCAAAACTTTTTTCCCCCATCTGTTTCACAGATGAAAAAAAATCAAGGAATTTATAAAGATTATCCCGGAGGAACTTTTTCACCTGTTCTTAAGTCACAAACACAGGAGAGAGCTCAATTTAGATCAGACAAATGAATTGCACAATTTTTTCTCATTTGCCTCTCAGGGCTTCCGTAGATTCTTAACTTTTTTCCACAATCTATTATAAACATATCATAGAGACTGCAATGTTACACATTAGAAATAACTGAAATTTAAAAACTGATTATCAGAACATATAATTTAACCTTACTGGATTAATGTTTCAGTACTGAATTGAAAAGTGCTGTCAAACTCTTCTTTAAATCTACATTTAAACTTCTAAAAGGAAAAAAAAATCAGCCCAATCAAGTCCACATCTTCTTAGTGAGAACCCTTTTAGAAAGCCTTATTTTCTGAGTGTGTACAAGCATAACCCCGCAGTTGAGGACATCAGCTTGGAAACAGACCACACACTGACAAGGACATTCACCCTTTGTCCAGATGGACCCTTATCCTTCAAAAGCTGTGTTTATAGCTTTAGATAATGTTCCAGTTATATGGCGTTGCTATTCTTATTATCTGTTCTTTCATTATATTTTCTCACATGAGTTAACTGACCAACAAACAGACATGTCCCCTCTGTGTTTGTTGGATCATGTGTGATGTTGTCTGGTCCTCTTCATTTGTCACTAAAAGGGCATTTGCTCTTTAGTTTGTGTTTGTTTTCTGAGACATTTTACAGACATGTATTGTGCTGTAGCACCGTGTGTGTGTGTGTGTGTGTGTGTGTGTGTGTGTGTGTGTGTGTGTGTGCTTGCAGGAGAGGTCTGACTCTTTTCACTGAAATGTTGTGCAAGCGTCTCTTTACATGCTTCTCATTCCAGTGTAGTGTGAGTCAGGAAGCTCTGGGTGAACAGATCTGGAGAGCAGAGACTCCTCCACACAGTGATGCTGTGACAACTAATATCTGCACTGGAGCTGACATTACAGGAGATAAAAAATGTCTAAGTCAGTGGATCTACAGCCCCTTTTTAGTGCGAACCCAGTGTAGTCCTCATTCTGTGGTTAAGTATATTACAAGTTTGGCAAAAGCTAAACAAGACAATAAGTGCCAAATAAGTGCAACTTCCATAGCTTCAGTCTTTTTAGCCACACTAACAACAAGACTCTATGGATGACAATGCTGGTCTGATGGTCAATCAGTCAGTCCTGGACTTTGGTCCAGACTGAAATATCTCAATAATTTTGTACAGTGCCCCCCGAGGACGTTGTCTCCAGACTTTCAGAACTTTTACTTTAACATTAACAAGGTTCATATTTGTGGTTTTTACTTAAATATTTAGACAACTATTAGGGGCCATACACATGCCCAGCACATTCTCACTCCGACCTCATCACATACTGATGTTTGGTTTCCACGTCTACATATGACGCGCAAGGTACTCTTGGTGTCACTGCCCAAGTGCCGACTTCAACAACTTCAGAGTGAGACAGGGCTTACATGCCACATTTTTGGCGCCCTCAAATTCATTGTTTTTCATGTAGACGTGCGGCAGGCACACATTCTGGAGCGCCCTGAGATAAACTGAGTTCATCATTTGGAACGCAGCAACAATCACAGTATGTCATTTGACGAGGACCAACCAATCACAGCTGACAGATACCTTTCCGTCTTCCATAAATATCAGTCTGTTTTAAATATGGAGGAGAAGTTGATCATCACTCAGGATTTCAGGTAAAACGGCTATGATACAGTGCTTGTTAAGGTTGCTTAGCAACCTCAGACATAACCTGCCACTGTGCTCTTGAAAGCTGGCACAGAAAAGGCACAAAAGTAACACCCAGTGCCCGACCTTGCATTTTCCAGGTGATAAAAGACGCAGCATGTGTCTGGCCACTAAGACGAATTTTAATGAGATTTGGTACAGACAGTCATGATGCCAGTTGTAACTTCTTCAGTGACCTCTCAACTTTTTACATAACTTCATTATTGGGTCAAAATTCTTATTGTTTGGAGCTTTATTAGCCAATCAGATCCACAGGCGGGATGAACGCAGCTGATAAGATGTTGTCAAACAACTTGCTGGATTCAATGAGGAGTAATAACGATAATGGTGAGCACTATAGACAAGATAGATGCTGCTATCAAGGCTGTTCTAAATCACTGTATCTTCCTCCAAAACCCGGGCAAAACAGACATGTTGGCATGGCTACACATAAGTGTGGACTTAAAATGACGTTAGATTTAGGTGGATACGTTGGTCGCTTGTGATTGTTTTGGGAAAATCAAATACTCTTCACCCATGGAAGCCACTTAACGTGGACGCAATGTCAGACTGAAGATGAAAATGGAGCTTAAACTGACAATTATCTCTCATATCTGGCAAATGCTTACATAATGTATGTTAGCATTGTCATTATAAGCATGATGACATATGAGCCTGTTAACATGCTGATGTTATCATACACTACTGTGGCTAAGCTCAGCCTCACAGAGCAGACGTAGTCATGTGTTCACAATATTCCCTCTTTGTGTTTCCATGGACAGTGTTTCCTCACTGAAGCTCCAGTCGAGACGGATACGGAGGGATGTAGTGACAAAAATTTCCAAGGAGGAAATTTAGTGCTAATGAGACGGAAACTATTAGATTCAGCTGGATGTGAGAAAGTGTTTCTGCACAAAATGAGGACTGTGATTTTTTTTCCCTGACTAACAGCAGATTTATGGGAATGGGTTTCGCCATGGTTCATATGGAGAGGAGGAATGATTACAGCAGCCATTAACTCTCTCAGTGTACAAATGAGCATGAGAATATTGTATTAAGAAACCATTGTACATACAAAAAACTACCTTAAGTCAATGATTGTGTGACTGACTATCAAAGTAAGAATATCGATGTTCAAATAAAAAGACATTGTGTTTCTGAGGGATCATGTGTGAGACTGAACTTTTTTACACAGTGTTTTGTAATGAAACCCTTCAAATATAATTGTAGCAGGCAGGGTCAGGGCCAAGTGTGGGTTTGGAAATGAGAGCCAGGTCTCCGACAAGAGGCACATGATGATAATCAACCTTCATATATTAGTGTCCTGCTTTGTTAGTAGGCAGAATCAAACCTACTGAACCTGAAGAAGGTTTGAGAAGCTGGTTTTGAGAATTGTTAAATTAATCCTGAACAGACAACATAAAGTTTTTTTGTTGACTCATATCCTGTGTGTCAGCCACCAAAGGTCAAATTAATAATAATCATGAGTGGTACATACACTACCAACCTTTTGAAAATAAAAGGACAGTGATGCCCTGTCACGTGTACATCTATGTGATTAATAGGTCACTAACACCTCCAGTTTAATTTATCACATAAAACACATTTTGCATTAAGAAGTGATATCCTTAAAGACTGGTCAAGCCGTTATGGGATACATAATGTATTGAATGATTTAAGCGGTGTCTTGGAATTACTCCAAGGTTAAGTGGTAATCCCATATCCATCAACACTTGAATCCCAATACAAATGACCTGGACTATGTATTTATTGGAAGGAGCACTTATGGAGCTTGATAAGTATCATTCACCAGCCATTACCCTATGCTCAGAAAGATGATCTATGAGAGCCATTTGCATGCTAATCTCTCCATCTGCTCGATAGCCTCAAAGGTTCAATTTTGCAGCGCAGATTCTCAGACTCGACCACGGAGACATAACTTCCTTAAGAACAGAATTACTGAAGTGATCAATTGGTTTTCCATGGTGTGCCAAATTCATTCTGGGACTAATGAAATGACTCATTTGTACCTTAAGGACTTAAATGAGATGGTGACATTGCGGCTTTGAATGTCATCATAAAATTTGTGCTTGACATGTCTATGGCCACACTTGAGTAGTGCTTCCTTTAACACAATGGGGTCAGAGAGGTAGAAGATGACGCCTATCAGACTGACCCAGAGGGAGGTTTCAATACTTCCCTATACTCAAGGCGGAGACACCTAACTGTGTAGGCTTAGCTGGCTTAGGAAATAAAAGTGCAGCAGCAAAAACAGCATATACATCATATTTTAAATCACCAGGAACTATTTCTGAAAGTTGGGAGGGGTGTCAATTTGTCCACAAAGAATATCCAAAAATAAATGCGAGACTACGTTCAGAGTGATGTCAGTGTAATGATCATAATGCTCACAGTCACTAATGATGTCGAAATAGTTTCCATCTGTCTATATGATCAACTGTGAGAAAGAAGAAGAAAGAAGGACGTCTGAATGTGATGTAAGCTACTCCTTTTTTCTTTCTCTTTCTCTAATGCTTTTGATTGCAGAACCCGTGGGTACATGGAAACATGTACAATACTGACGTTTTGTTCCCAGGAAACGTGCAACACATTGATAAGTAATGTGATGATACCATGACTTATTCCATTGCAATATCAGCACTGAAACCAATTTACCAGTTTATCTGTCTGCTACTCTGACAGTACCAGTGTATCCAGTCATTGTTAAAGATACACAATGCAGGATCTTTGATTACTGTTTGTAAACTCTCTTACCAGCCAATCCCTGGTCGCCACCTTTTCATAAAGCCCTGACCTCACCTGAGCACTGGACACATTCATAAACATCCCAAACACACACAGCAAGAACAAAATAAGAAAATACAGGCAGAAGTCTCTCAGGAGTCTCTGCAGAAAAATACACCATGACACACTTCTAGTGAGTCATAAGTGATGACTGAGGGGGGTTACTGCTGTATGAGTCTTTACATTCTTTCTAAGGAAAATCCTGCCTTTAAATGTTGCACCCCAAATAATTGTGCTGTAATTTGTTGGACGTAATCTAAAGCATTGCTTCCTCTCTCAATTTTCACTTCCAATTTCAATTTCAATATGCTTTATTGGCTTGAATAACAGGTGAATAATGCTGCCACAGTGTCGAGAATCATACAATTCAATAATGGCATGAGACAAAAAAGTGTATATACTGTATACAATTCATTAGAATGAACAAAATAGGTAGATATATAAAGGATATAAAATATATAAAAGTTGTTCTTTTGGTAGAAAAAAATAACACTCCTTTTGCGTTTGTGTGCATGTGTGTGTATGAATGCATGCGTGTGCTGTGCTGTGCTGTGTGTGTGTGTGTGTGTGTGTGTGTGTGTGTGTGTGTGTGTTTGTGCGTCTTGGTCATTCGCTGTACATACCTCACTTTGTGGCATGCTTATACATATCAGGCAACAAGATATGCTCTTCAGCCTACTCCTAGGAGTACTTTTTAATTTTGAGTGGTCATTAAACTCTTTGGAATATGAAATCACAGAGCTTGCTAAAAATGAATGCTCCTTATTTCAGTAAATGTTTTACATTGTAGGTGAAAGTTCATCTCCATCCCTCACCTGTCAAACAGTGACCACATATTCAGTTTTCTTTTAGTTACCATGATTTTTTTGTATCGTCCTTTTTCAAGTGCCAGTTTGTGGTTACTGAGCCTGTTGTTTTCAAAGGTGTTACCGATGTATCAATGTAAAGTTTATTTCTATTACCAATGCAAGAAGAAAATTAAGTCCAAAGCTTCCAACAACACGTATAATGCGCACACTTTTGTCAAGTACAGCAGCATCAGTCCTGGAATTTGACACAGTCAGGCTTAAACAACATCTGTTTATATATCCTGTTGTCTCACTCAGCGAATCTATTTTATGAATACTTTCTCTTCCAGCTTCATTATTATGGAAACAACATGTGCTGCAATATTTCAAAACTGTATAAGAAAATATTTATGGATGTTTTCGACAAGCTCAGAAAAAGCAAACTGAGTAGAAATACATTTTTCTCTAAACCTAGAAAAATAATCAAAGTGTACAAACCCTACAGAAACTTCGAAATGTTTACAACAAATAAGTGTTGTTTACATGCCTGGATGTTGCAACAGGCAGCATGTGGGCGCTAAGCTCCAGTGGAGATTTTCTGTACGCAGAGCTATTTGTTTCTATTCATAATAAAGTGCTACTGGAGTGTATTATAAAACCAGGACTGGTTTTACAAATAGAATAACAGAAACCATTTGGAAGTTCAACTGATGCTGATTTGCACCATTTGCTCCACTTAAGTTGGTTCTGGGAAGGAGGGATGGTCGATGTGCTGCCAGTGGTTTTTACACAATTTTATTGCAGTCTGGTTTTTAGTTTCAGTTCAGTATCTGTTCCTCTTGTACTTGTTTTCATGACAGATTAATGACCAAACATATTTATCCTAAACTTTATGTCATAAACAATCTGCTAAATCATGTCTTTCTCCTAAATTCAGTTTGATATTTTTTCTGGTGTGGTGATGCACCCTCTGCTCAGTAAAGATAAAGAAAATGTTGAATTCTGTAAGATCTCTCTCAATACAACAGCACAATAAAGTTATTTTTTCTTTTACATCCCCTCTCCCTCTGCAGACAGGACAGCACAAGCTGTGAGCCATCAAAATTAAATAAGGGAAGTCCAGTTGGCTGCAGAGCAGACATCCATCAACATTATCTGCTTACCTTTGAAACCAGCAAAACAAAGCAGCAGTTTTCACACAATATGTGCTTCATTAAAATGTCCTTTTAATGACATAAGTTTACAGCATTGAGACAAGGTAGTTGCAGGAAGTCATTAAAATCTATGGTATCAAGCCTCTGCAGGGCCTGAAGAAAGTTAAAGTACATAATAACTGCGACAGCGCTCCCATTACTCCCTCCTCTCCACCACTACTGCTCTCTGCTGCTCTTTACACTGTGCATGCACTTAATCACAACTTGTTGCACGGCATCTGAGGCCTTTTATGGTACAAGACTCAGATAAGAACATGCCCAAATTACAGTATATTCTGCCTGCAGGTTGCCAGAAACCAAACATTAGGCCTCTGCCAGAATATTACTGCTGGAAGGCTCCTAGCGTTTCAGTTGATATTGCATTTTCCAAACAAATTAGCATTTAATCAAATTACCAGGTCTGACAGAGACTTGGACAACCTGGGGCCATCTGGACAGTAATACAGGCTAGTGTATCTCCAATGCTATACAGGTGTACTTCCTCTGAGTCAATGGGTTACTTGGCTGAAAACATTTTATTACCCAATAATAGAATCTCACTTTATGGCCTCAGTTTAGCATTTTATTTCTTATGCTGACACATTTCAATAAACAATCCTATCTGTATATCTGTCGCTATTATACATTGAGGCCCAGACACATCAAACCGACATCAAAGAACAAATGGTGCCAAAGGCCAACTGTTGCCTGTGTCTCAGCCAAAAAGTTGCATTTGAACACATTGCAAAGGTTACAGCCAATGACCAGCTAGAACATATGTTCTGCGCCTGCATGAGAGGATATAACTCTCCATACCAGCAGGCGGCAGTAGTCTGTATTTTGCATTAAATGGATTCAAGAAGCTAGTTAGCCAGTTAGCACATTAACAACACAACATGATGTTAAAAGAATAAATGATATTCACCACTAGTTGACAACAACACAAATGATTATGAATGGCTGCTGCTGAAGAGCTCAGTGGCTAAAAATGTTACCTCATATAACAAGTTTGTTTCTATCTCAGTACCGCCAGTGGCGTAAGGTAGTCACGATGAGTCCCAGTGCACGATTTCAAGATGGGCCCTAGTGTGCTCTAGTTACTAGTTATGAAGCGCACGCATACACACACACACACACACACACACACACACATTATAGTTTTTATAGTTTATGTAGAATAAGCATATATTTTGCTATAGATTGATTCTACTTTACAAGAACAGAAGACCATGACAGGGATGGGTTTGCCTTTTTAAGGGCAAATATAGAAAATCACACCATTTTTGATTTAACACAAGTTCTTCTTTGAATGCCGCGTATTTCCAGGTGGTAATCGGGCCCCTCCACCCCAGGGGCCCCAGTGCAACCGCATTGCCTGCACTGTCTATATTTCCGCCCCTGAGTACCACCCCTTCACACCTGGCAATGATTGCTTAATCTCATTAAAATAAGATAAATACCAATCTCATAGTGCTCTGATTAAGGCTTGTTGGCCAAAAAATTGTCAGTATAAGAAATAAAATGCTGAACTGAAGCAATCATGATTTCTTTGTGTTTTTGGAATGCTGTTATCACACTTCCTGAGAGTTAGTGTACATTTTATAAACCTCAGTGGATATTTGTTGAACCTCAAAGGAGGGAACTGTGGATTCTGATGTGTGATGCAACACTGAATGTACAGATACTGCCGTCTGGAAGTCACTACTGGCCCAGTCGAGGTTAGAAACTCCTTCCTACACACACTCATACTCTTGGAATCACTAAAATTTCTCTTCTCGTAAGACCATTACTTCATATTCCCATAAAAAGTGCTGCTCTGAACTTATAGAGCAGGTGTGCCAAAAAATGTATTCCAACATAAATGGTTATCTGTCACCGCTGAGGAGCAGGGCTGAGTCATCATACTGCCACAATATAGCGACTAAATAATGAAGCTGCTAAATGGAAAAAAATGCATAGTTTGACACATCATGCCTGGTTTTTCCAGCGATCAAAGAGTAGCTGTTGCAAGCTCCACTGTGATATATGACACATTTTATTATAGAAAACTCTTTCCTTCCCTCCTCGAGACGGAGAATTGAATTTCTAAAAAAGTCTGCTTTGATCCCTCCCTCCAGAGGAGCGATACAATGTGCACATCCGAAGGACACAAAACGATCTTTCACATAATAGGTTAGCTGGTGTTGATTTTTCATTACAGATGATGAAAAGCTCGCGTTAATGTAGCGAATGGATTAGTTTGTCCATCCATCCATTTGTCTCGGCTTCATCCATTTACAACAGTGTATTCCATCAATGCAGAGCCATCTCACAGGATGTTCCATTTAAAAAAGCTGTTATCTTTAACCCCAAAACGACAACTATTACTCCATTATGATAAATCACAGCTCATAACCAGATATGCCAAAGGAAGCAGCATCCTGTCCACGCAAGCCATTTGGACCAAGTGACTATGCTTTTAAGGAAAGCAAAAAGGAAAGAGAATAAGGAAAGTCTTTAAGCCAATCTGGGTCTCTGCCAACCTGCCTCTAACCTTTGCTCTTTTGGTTTGGGAGTTAGCTAGTTTCCTTTTTCCTCTGACATCACTCTCCGGGATTCACACAATGATAACATGGCCCCGATTGCATGACATTACTGCTTCCTTGAATGCACATGGGAGAATTGTGTTAAAAATCCCTCTTGACTACAGGCTAACTGCAGTTTCCAGCGAGCACCAGCTGCACAGCTGGTGTCTATGGGAGAGACAGAACGGATACACAAATTCCAGACTGTTATGAGGCAGGGAAATACATTTCCTTGGGCAAGATTTCTCTTACAGTACACTGTGGTGTGTGTCCTTTATGGTATCATATGGCAAATGTTACCCCTTCATAAACCACAGACATGCAACCATATAAGACCATCAAAATGTGAAGCTGAGTATATAAATTCAGCTACATGTTTTGATGGTCTTATATATGTTTATGTCTATTTAACAGTGGATCAAAAGACTCTAGCGTTCCCACAGTGTTACTTACAATGCATTTTTCCTTCCTAAATAAATATATTGGGCCCACTATTTGACGTAAAGGTCTACCTTCAAATGAGACACACATTGGAAGGGATTCCACGTTATTTACAAGTCAGTGGATTTAACTACAAACAAATTGGAGTCGTTCCTTGCCAGCTTTGAGAACTGAACCCGCTGTTATCTTTGTAAACTAGCTTTACATTGCAATAAACCTTACAGAGTGCTTTAACTCCTGCGTTTAATATGTCCAGAGCCCCAGGGAGTCTGGTTCTGAAATTTAAAGCAAATTGCTGTTCAATATAAGTGTTTTTTTCCTCCGTGTCTCAGATCTTAATTTGTTGTTGTAGCCTATTTCAGAAATATAAGCCAAATACTAAAGTAAAGCACACACAAAGAGGGAAGAAAAAATGCACCTTGTGTGATTTTTTTTTCTTTTTTTCTGTAATGCAAGCCAGATGTGACCGGGACCATGGAAACAGGTGATGATAGCATTACACTGGGATTGCAAACAGATGGAGAAGGGCTTGAACCTATTCTTGTGTCATTGTCGGGGTCATAAATAAAGATTTTTTTTTTCTGCTCTGATGAAACGATTTCTGTATAAATAACTCTACAGCAACTTTATGTGTTGTGTAAACAAGAAGGGGCCTCTCTCTGGGGTCAAATCTTTTTGTAAGACCCAAAAAGTGATTTCAATCCTAACGAAAAATAGGGTTATTTCTGCTTGGCTGGTAGCTGTGATTGTAGTACTTCACAGTGACAAAGCTGAGGATCAACTCAACAAGACTTGTGTGCCACCGTGGTTCAGTGTATCTGTAAGTTCATAGTGTGCCCTGTGTAATAGTGGCTGCAAGTGTGTAGTTATCAGTCGTTGTCAAACTCTCTCGACATGGTGTTTCGCCAAATTGGACCCTCCAGTTCCCACAGCAGGGAGACTCCTCTTGTTTCCCTGCCTCAGTGAGTGTTCAGGACACAGGCCTGCTTCACATCAGGTGAATATATCGCTGGGAGAGGAATGTCTCCGGCAATCAGCCTTGATGAAGCGGCTGGTGGGGCTGTCCTGGGAGACAGGGGAAAGCCACTGTACGTGTTGGAGTGGCCTCAGAGCAGGAGAGGACACTGTGCAGGCCTGGGCTGAATGGCAGGCTGGCCACCCCTGAGAGATGGTTATTTAGTGAGCAATTACATCTCGCAGCACCGAGCAAAGCAATGAGCCCCACCCCCCCAAAAAAATACTGGCTGGAGTGTTCATCTTGTGACCTCATCTCAAGAAGTAAAGTTTTGCATGATAAGTGCGAGCGCCCAAAACTGATCGAACATCTGCGGTTACATAAAAAAAGTCCAAATGCAGCTAAATCAGGACCACTGAGTCACAACAACATGTGTGTTTCAGAAGTTGTAAAGTGTTTTTTATATCAGTTTAGAGAATTATGAACAGATAGAGAGGCTTTTGTGGCTTATAGGAGAGGGATTTTACATTTGACGTTTTCCAGGCTATCCCTGGAGCTACCACAAGAGAGCACAGCTGGCCGACTCTCCCACTCACTGCTGAACCTCCCCTGTGTCACACACAGGTGTAAAAGCCCAGGCCTTAAGCACAGATTCATGCTGTCACAGCTTCAACCAGCCACCCCAAATGGGGCCTCCCATTCTGCCATTTGGGAGAGTGGACTTTCACAGTAATGGACACTTAAGAAAGCGACACCTCCGCCCAGCGTGGTGCCACTATGTGACAAATAGTGAGCTCCTAAATCATTACATTACAGACTGAAATGATTTATTGGCCCCTGTAGCAGACAGCGTTATCCGGGGAGCGTTAAAGATGCACTCTGTTTTAGATTTCACACATTCTGTAACATGTTTATGCAGCTGGATTGTTTTATTGGAGCAATTGAATTAAGCTGTGATAAGTGAGCTGAAGTACCATGCTCAAGGGTACACTAGAAATGCCACACCTGTCAGTGTTGTGTGGATGGGTTTGGCTCCATGTTATGAAAGCTTTCCCTCCACATCAAGTCAAATATGTTAACAAAACACAAAATTCTGCCTGTGAGATTCATATTTCAGTTTCCAGAATTTACTTTACTTTGCAAAAGCTTGGGGATTTCCTTATTAGTCTTTATTAAAGACTATTACCACAGTCTGCTTGGATCTTACAAGGCCTGTTACACAAATTCATTTTGTTCCCGAGTTTTCCCTCCTCCTGGAGCTGTGGATTAAGTGCTACTACGGTTTTAAAAAAAAGGCAAAGCTTAGTTGCGGTCTGCTCGAGAGGATCAGCTCATTTCCCTTACCACACAACACAGTGTGCTGAGAGCAGAGCTTGTCTTGGAAGATCAATGTCTCCTCTTTTGTCGCATCAGTCATGCAGCTTCTGCGTCGCACAATGGCATCAGGGTGGTTGGTGGGGTGGTGGGACGCTTGACTGGAGAGCACAGAGGGACCACCTGACCGCCTACTGGTGCCCGGGGAACACATACACACACATACACACACACACACACACACTGCTGATTGTGTCTTTATCTGTTTCGTGACAGCAGATTGTTTGAATGTTTCTTTATTTCTCCGCCCCCTCCTATAGAGTGAGTTAACATGCTTTATTCTACTTTGACATACCAAACCACATACACTGTGGTGTGTAATAGGCTGCTACTTGCTCAGAGGATTATTTTAAACACTAAAGTGCAGACTTCTTTCTCAGTCTTGTTGAAATGATAAAGTTGTTGTCCATTATTAGAGGTCCAGTGTGTAAGATTTAGGGGGATATATTGGCAGAAATGGAATATAATATAATAAGTGTGTTTTCTTTAGTTAAAATCACCTGAAAACAAGAATCATTGTGTTTTCGTTGCCTTGGAATGAGCCGTTTATATAATAGGGAGTAGGTCCTCAGCTATGGAGATGTTGCACCTCCATGTTTCTACAGTAGCCCAGAACAGACAAACCAAACACTAGCCCTTTTGAAATAGGAATTGCGCAAATTTGCAGCAAAGCCCAATCAGTCTTTTTTCAGCATTGGCAGTATAAAAACAAAATTGGGGAGTGCGGCAAAATGCCACCTATCTACTTTTGTTCATACAGAATGTGCCTTTTTCGGGGCAATGGGGGGCGAAAGCAAGTAACAAAACGTGTAGCTCAACATGTGCTCCAAGGGATGCCGCGGCTGGTCAGTCCGTCGGCGATTCTCTCATAAGTTGGCCCGTCCTTCACCATTCCCGTCATTTGACAGTTAATGGCCTCTTCGTTTGCGAGGGCAAGGAGGGCGCGCAATTCCTTGTCTCCCCAGTTGCTCATCTTTACAGTGTTCTTCAGGTTTGCGTTTCCCTCTTGCTACTAGCTGCTCGCTAATTCCTGCTATCAGCCGTTTCTGTTTGTCCACCTCAAGTGGATCGCACGTGCGGCGTCATCAACAGCTCCTCCCACAAATCATCAACAACCCCTCCTCGTTCTTTTTAAACCAAAAAGGGTTCCGCCAATACTACTACCCTACGAGGCGGAAAATTGGGAACCTCGGATCAACTCGCCAATCCGGCTCTGTGTGTCTAAACGCTCGCAGCTTGCTGGCAAAATGGCCCAACATTTGCCAAAAATCTGGCAGTGTAAAAGGGGCGACTGACTCTAGATAGGGCCATTCTTGCTCATTATTGCCCCTGCTGCTGAGGACATTTTAAATTTCCCCCCTGGGGATTAAATAAAGTATATCTATCTATCTATCTATCTATCTATCTATCTATCTATGTTTTTGGCTACCATAGTTAGCAATCCCTCCGCAATGTGCAGCATCAGAAACACACTAATTTAGTTCCTCTTTTTTTAACATGAAACTGCTTTATTCAGTGTTTTTACCAGTTTAAATCACCGGGTCAATTTGGTTTGGAGAAGAGACCTCTGCAGATAATTCACTTCCCGGTGAAAACCTCCTGAACATCCGGATCTTAAGTTATCAGAGAAAAAAGGTGAGTACACATTAGCAGTTGTTGGGCTAGTGTCCTGTCTGTGACAAGCCAAACAGCACAGGAAAAACACTAATTTGTAAATGAAACTGCTTTATTCAGTGTTTCTACTGCTTTAAATCACCTGGTCTGTTTGTTTTGGAGAGGGAGAGACCACTGTGGATGATTTGGCTCCTGGTAAAAACCTCCTGAACATTTAAAACTGAAGGAATTCTAACCAGGAGAAGTTTCAGCTGGTTGCAATCTGCAATCCTCAGTGCTAGAAACCACTAAATCCTACACACTGCTCCTTTAAGTTCATTATCGCACCTTTTTTTCATTCATAAGACTACCCACCCTTATATTTCCATCCACCTCATCTGGCATGTTATTATAATCTGTAAATGTTTTGTCTGTTCATAATACGTGTCAGATATGAGGTTTGTGGGTGTAGATGGTTCATGTTGATTTGTGTAGTCATGGGATATTCATGACTCATGTTATCGCTGCAGTTCTGAAGAAAACTTTTAAAAAAGATTTTCAAATGAATTTCCAAAGTAAAGACATTTGGACTGGATAAACAACTAAGTAATTTTAATTAAGTGTTTTAAGTGTATTTTTGTTTGTGTGTGTGTGTGTGTGAGATTCCCAGCTTTCCACATTTCCAGAGTATTTGCTATGTTTATCTTTCTTTTAAAAAGCAGTTAACAAGAAAGGAAGGGAGACCAGAGCCTGACGTGCAACTGCACATTCTCATTAAAGAGAAGTTGCTAAGACAAGATAGAGAAACAAAATAAACAATCACCAGTCGCACCATTCTTCATCCAGAGCAAGAATGTAGAAGCTGTCGGGCCACTGGGATCCAGGGGTCTGTTAGTGATGACACTTTGGATCTATTTTTTTCCGCAGCCTCTCAGCCTTGACAAAGTCCAGCATCTCTCTCTTTCTCTCTCCCAGACCCACACACACACACACACACACACACACACACACACACACAGGCCATTTGTTTTGTTAAGTGCTTGCTAAATGCTACAAGGTGATTATCAGGAAAGGTGGTGATCTTCCCCATTTTCTGCAGGAGCCAAAGAGGTTTAATGACTCTGGTAGGAAACACCTCAGCTCGGGGAGTTCTCAGCCCTCCTTGAACTTCACAGAAGTGGTTTCAGTGTTGATGAGCCCACCAGTGAGTCAAAAATGCTTTAAGATAACATCAGATAGGACAGAACTTTATTTATTCCGAAAGAAATTGCTGTGCAGCAACTGTGATATAAGTGCAGTGTAAAGAGTGCAACATACAAGGGACTAAAATAACAAAGCAGAATATAAAAGCAAATATAAAAACAAGATGACAGTAAAGTTCAAGATATAAAAACTAGAGCTATTGGTCGCAGAGCATTTTGAATAAAAATGATTAATAAAAACATGAACACACTTTAAAAATCACTGCCTCTAAGAAAACTACGCTTTATCTTTTTGAGATTTTTCTGTTTAACAGTTTCTCCTGATGAGATTATATAACATTTAAGACTTCAAAACACTGTTACAAAGACAAGGACATTGTAATGGTTGCTGTCATGGTAAATTTGGAAATGATGTACCTTCCAGAAAATGCAATGCTTCTTTCATTCTGTGAATTGCAATGTTTAACAGTGCCAACTTTACAAGGTTCATTTTCGTAAAAACATTCCAAGAAAAGCGATCATTAAATTTCCTGAGCTTTATCCTTTCTGTTTGTTTGGGGGTTTTTTTCACTTCTGAAAACTGTACAAGCCAAATTTCACCGGATGAATCTTTGAATAAACTGGTGGGAATTGAAAGTTAGATAGATTAGAGTTACTTCTATTGCCCGAGATGTTTAAAGACATTAGTAGTGCATGGGAGTCCAGTGCATGAGGCTGCAGCTAAAACAAGGCTCCCAAAGAACTTTTTTTTCCTCCGTTTTTTCAAAGTGCATTTATTCAGAATTGCCAGCGTTGCTCTTTCTACAGGTCTCCAAAAGACTGGTTTTACACTGTCTACACGCATTACTCCCATAGTCTGTTGAAGGCTGATCCTGTCACCCACATCTTTCCTGCAGCCGGGCCACCCAGCCTGGATGTGCCTCCAACATGTCATCCCTCTGTGTGGTCCTTAACAAAAGAGAAACAGAGAGACAGAGGGAAGCACAGCAGTGCCAACCAAGAGAGAGATGTTTCAAAATATGACAGTGTCATCTCTGGGAAGGGAGTACAGAGGAAAGAAAAGGGAAACGGAGTGAGGAAAAAAGTGTGTGGAGAAAGGCAATAAACTGAGCGGAGCCTGAGGTAAGTTTAGTGTGATGTGAGGTGAAGTTCAACCTTTTAATTGATGAAAATATTAAGTACATAAACGTTGAGATATGTTGACTTTCATGTGTTTTATTTATCACTTTTAACCAAATATAGTATTTGGTCTTTATTGTTTTTATTATGTTTATTCGCACAATAAAACATAGAAATGCAAAGTGGGGAAAAAAACAATGAAAATCAAAAAAGAAAAGCAACACAAATGCCAACAAATACATGAAACATGACTTGTTGCTTAATGCCAAGAAAATGTTTTGTAACCAGTTTTGCTCATGCAGTTTTTATTTATGATGAATTCACTATGATTTTAAGCCAAAGAACAACAAAGAATCCTCTTAAAGTTTACAACTAATACTAAAATCATATTACAACAGATTTACAATCACAAATTGTCTCAAAAAGAAAAAAACAAAGTGACTACAGCGACGTGAGCCAAAACTGTCATGTACTATGTTAAATTTGTGGTGCTCTGTTGCACACTTTTGCATTTTTGTAGTGATTCCAGTGTATTTTGTGGTCCTTTGTGGTTGTTTCTGCTTGATTTATTTGTCAGTTGATGGATATTAGATAACCTCCACTGCCATCAGGCTCATTTGTAATTTGCAAGATAAAAATCTCCAGGTCACAAGATGGATATCCAATGTCCTGAACGTGTTTTGTGTTAGGGAAACCATTTTTGGAGGCTGATTGATACCAGCCCACTTCTGTGATTTACGCAACACTACATTATAGCATGGAAAGATAAGAGTGGTGGAAACAAATGATCTGCAGGGCATGTAGATCGTCCAACTCACCATCTGAGTTCCAGTGCTGCATCGAAAAGTTATTCTCTCATTATTACTGCCTGTAGCTGAGGTACTGTAAGTCTGCAGAGTAAAGTATACACATGACACTCATGGTGATTACCAGTCCTCAGAGCCTCATCTGGCTTTCTGCTTGGGAGAACATTTGTTTTCAGCCTACTATCACTGTATTAATCTAAATCAGTACTTTAATTACTATTGATTAACTTTAAAACCTGGAAAATAAGTGGTTTGATTTAAGTCAAGTGTTTGTTAACACTTCCATGCAGCATATGAGTGTTTTATAAGATAGCTACAGACTTTGATGAATTTTGTGGTTATTGAGGATGTGCACAATTAGTCGGCAGTCAGTGTTCACCCAGTAAAAATGCTCTTGTAATAATCAGGCATGTTTCCTTAAGATTTATTTTCCTAAGCTCCTTCAATATGGTTTGAAGCAAGAAAATTTGCTTCACGCATTAGCGCTTACATGAACATTTGTGGAAACACAATCTTAAAGATTTGGTTTGGGTTAAAAAAGAAGTCATATTTTTCATCACTAATTTCTTGTGGTATTTAGCCATGCACTGTTGTGGTTTAATCTATCCAAGTCTTATGATTCAATTTAATTCAGTTCAATTCACCAGAACTTTATTTATCCCAAAGGAGATTCTTAAGCCAGAGAACGCTTCAAATTACAGTAACCACAATTTTAATATTTCACAACCAGTACCAACCAGACAACCAGTGGGTTCCCCAGGTCAGGGTCACTCACTGGGCCCAGTTTTAAAACAATATCTGGCAAAATATGCAAATGTACAAGTAAAACCAGTGCCTAGTAACAATATAGAGAAAGAGGGGAAAAAGTTAGCTAAGTAACAGCAGTATTTCAAGTTATCTGTCTCCGGGGTTTTTCTTTCCATGCCAATAGAGGTCAACTATATTTCATTTGTGCGGCTCAAAAAGCAGCAGAATAAAATGCTGGCATGGTACGTTTCTAACCAATATGTTTCATTTTTATATTTCATACGTATCATATCAACATTTCTGAAGTGACGTTGTTCGAGTTTCATGTATCTGAGCTGAGTTTCTCATCAGGAGAAGGGGGTCAAGGATGGGTTGACATCTCTGCGAGACAGCTGCCAAGCCTCAGACAGCAGACCACTGTTTGAGACCAACAGAAGTGGGTATTTTTTTTAAGGAGAGTTCAGGACATTTCTATTTGTGTTTGTATCGACCAAACTGGATATGTTTTATGATAGTTCAGGACATTTCCTGATTATGTCATGATTATAGTGATAAAAGAGTATTTTTTAACAAAACTTCGGGACATTTCCAGTTATGTTTGTAGCAACCAACCCATATGTCTCTCAGTTATAGTTCGGGACATTTCATGGCGTGATTGTAGCGACAAAAGGGATTATTTTTTAATGAGAGTTTGGGACATTCACTGCCATGTTTGTAGAAACAAATTTTTAAGATAAAACACTTTTTTCCAAATCCTAACCAAGTGGATTTTGTGCTTAGACCAAACCACAAGTTAACCACAACAATGACAACATAAAGAAACGTAAAGTTGGGGCGCCCAGTGGCTTAGTGGGTAGAGTAGGCGTCCCATATGCGGAAAGGAAATGTCCCAGCCACAGCAGCCACGGGCTTGACTCCAGCCTGCAACCAAGCCCCTTAATGCATGTCAGTCCCTATCTCTCCCCCTTTCACGCTTAGATTGTCCAATCTAACAAAAAAAAAACGAAATGTAAAGTGTTAACATATCCGGCTACGTCTGAAACGTACAACTGTAAAATATTTGTGGTTTGCAGAAACATACAATGCCAACATTTATCCTGGCGACATGGTTGCAAAAAGTGCACTGCTCAGGAGGTAGGTGGTTACTGGAGCAGCTAGGACTGAAGGAGCTGGCATGATGTAGGACACACAATGAGCTGTGCGCACTCCACAGGTAGCGATGCCACTGGAGCCAGAGGATCTCACTTTCAGCTCATTCTTTCCCCCCTCACCTCCCGGCTTCGAGTGAGCCGAGTGGCAAATAAAAGATTCTGCACATGATGTGTTTTTCTGGGCAGACTCGGAGGGGTCAATGTAACGGTTGGGGATTACTATTAAATGGCACTCTGCTGAGAGAGGAAAGCTCTTAATTCAGTTCCTTAGTGTGTTTTTGTTTGCCTTATTGTTGACTTTTTTCAGATTTAGTGGGCAGAGAGGCTGAAACCTGGGAGAAAATATCTGTATGAAAAAATGCAATTAAAAAAGTACACTCAACAATAAATAACAACGTAGTAATGTTTTCATGATATTTGTAACAGGGCAGAAAACAATAATGTTAGCCTAGTAACTGCAGCATTTGAAGGCAATGATGAACAGTAATCATGTGCGTTGATGTCAGCTCAGTTCCACAAAAAAATGAATTCCTCGCAGTCTTGGGGAATAACTGTGTTTGTAATGTGCAGACACAAACTCCAAAATGTGTTTAGATAGGACAACTCAGCTAAATCCTTTCACCACATGTGAACAGTGTTTGTCACAGATAATTACTGCTGCTACATTACACAATACAACACATTCAGTATGTCCAAAATTAAAGTAATTCAGCATGTGGCAAACTCACACACAAGTAACGACATGAGAAAGTGAATGGATGTAAACAATACCATAATACGCAGACATTATGGGTGAGCAGCTGGGCGACTTTTCAGCCACTAAACGGTGCTGCTCTGGTCTGCAGAGATCCTGCTAATGATCATTCATGTGAGCTCCATATCCTGTCCCAAAACCTCCAGCCTATTTATCTTTGCTCGGCTTGACTCGCTCTCTCTCTCACACACACATATTCATTCATTCAGTCACACTCTCCTCCACTCTCCTGTCTCTTCACTCAAACATGAGGCAGTAAGCACATACATAAATACAACAAGCATTCATACAGTCTCCTGAGAAGCCCATTTTCTGTCAGTGCTTTCATTGTCAGATTAAGCGATCCATATGTTTGTGAACAACAAACTACAAATGCCTGGAACTGCAAGAAAAAACAGTGTGTTCCTCATCATTTGTTGTGAAAACAGTCCCTCTGGTGGCCTCCCTGCCCCCAGCCTGCATTTTCCCCACTGTAAATCATGATGAAATGGCTTGCAGGTGTCAGGATTAAAGAATACTCTCAGAGGAGTTTGGGCCACAGACACAGTCACAGCTGCTTCTCTCCTTTTGCCAGGTCCTTTATTGCCATTTGTTTTCTGTTTAGTGTGATGGTCTTGTAGTACCAGTGCCGGGGTGGACGAATGGCCCACCTCCAGAGAGTTGAGACCACAATGCATGGAGCTCTGCCATAACTGCTCTGACGAATAGACCTTCAAGCTAATGAATGAAAAAGCGTCCAGCCATCCCAGAGTGTTTTTCATATCTGCCCCCTGTCAGAAAACTGTATGTAACTGTAATTTTCATGAGAACCAGCTCTGCCCTGTGCCAGTGCCTCTGGAAGCAGTAAATACCTGCCACTTCTCAGTAGAGAGACAATTCATCATTGTTGTCCTTGTGTGATTATGGTGCCCCATGTACTGACTGGCATCACTGAGAATCAACCAAAATGCATCTAAATGTATCATTATGTCTCCCTTAAGAATCCCCCCTGTCTGCATGACATCAACGACAGCAAGAAAAGCTCTGTTGTTTCTTTAAATGCCCATTTATAGAGACCAAACTATGGTTTATTAAAACTTGGGTTTTGTTTTTGTAGCTGTGGACATCAGCTTCTCAGCTATGATAATATTGTACTTACCAATATTTATTTGGAAGAGAAAACAAAGAAGCAGTTCTTTGTAAACATCTGTCACAGTTTACTTCCTGCTTCAACTTTGACCTGCCTCACTTGCCATAGTTGTGCACACTGATGGTTTTCCTCATGTCATGCTGTCATGCAAATGTCATCTTGACGTAGAATAACAACATTAAGTTGTAAGGTATGATTAGCAAAACATCATCATGCCAACACACTCTCACTCCGACCTCGTCACATATCGATGTTTCCATGTTGAAATATGACGCTCAAGGTACCCAGGGTGCGCTGGTTGTCGACGTCTTGCAACACCATGTCAACTTCAGCCTGTTGCATGCATTGTCTGTTTTCAAAATACACTTCCATTTTCACAGGAAATTTACAGCTCGCATTCTTTCAAAATTAACAACTACGTCAGTACAACACCGCAAAGTTTTTTTCCTTCAACAACAAATGCACATGGTTACGTTTAGCCAACACACATACAGGGTTGGGTTTAGGAAAAAAGAACTGGGTTTGGCTTTACATTCATGCAGGAGGTGAACCCCAAGTCAGTGGTTGCTGGACCCATCCACCACCCCTCTCCCCCGTCATAGACTTTTGCACCCTGAACTACGTTGTTGTCCAGCTGCGTTTCCCCCATGATGCCGCCTGGTGCCATCACAGAATAATGGCAACCAACGTCTGACGAGTCATCCAACGACATCATATTGACTTCCAGTGCCATGTGGTAATTCAACAGAAAGTTCCAGCTGCAGCCATCTTGGTTGTTTTTGAAATTGCCTTAACAACACTCCCCTGTACTAAGATAAGTTTATGCTAGGTTTATCCTGACACGCGAGCGAAAAATGATATCATCACATATTTTGCATGAAGCTCAGAGGCTCCTCAAGTTGTCGGTAATTGTCTGAATCCTGCACAATATAAGTTGTGATTGGCTCGGCATGGGCCAGGTCGGCTGGAAATCTGTCTGAACGTGAGGAGGACCTGAAGTATCTACCAGAGCAAATAAAACATGAGCTCGCAGGTTTCTCTGGTTCCCTGACTGAACTCTTTTTGCTCTCCACCAACTCCTGTGGGAAAAATTGACTCTCACTCTTTATCTGTTAAATGTTGTTGTTAACTGTGTCTGTCTCTGGTACAGTATAGTCTGTTTTTAGAGGGTTTTTTAAACTTTAAAACAAAGCTCTGTAAAGCTGAGGGAAAATGCAGAGCCACTTAATGATTCTCTGAGGAGTTCATCACTGCAAGCAACTCTTTTCATGTGTTTATAATGATATGATCTATGAATGATACAGAAACAGTGATTATAGACTCTTTTTTTTTTTTTTTTTTTTTTTTTTTTGGTAAGTCAGTTTACAGAAACACGTAATCCAGGTTGCTTATGAAGTAAATTTTACCTGATCACACCTTTCTCACAGTCACTTGTCAGGTGTCGGTATCATTAACGATGGCTCTTTTCCATTAAGGTGCCCCAGTCATGCCAGTGAGCCAACATGTACAATAACAGGACCTTGGCACTGAAGCAGCTAAATGGAACACAGCCAGTGTTTATGTTGTTAACCATTCCTGCGTTTGACAAGTTGAAGTGCCGTGAGAAACATCCAATAAAAAAGATTAGTGAGCATAATTACATACGTACATAACACAGTGTGCACAACACGATGTGTATTATCATACACTGTAATCTTTAACGCCATTTACCTGTCAAAACACAGAATTAACTTTGATTACATTATGAGATCTCTAAAGAATATAGTGAAAACAAAATCACCCTTAATCAATGAGACTCGAAGAAACATTTCCTTCAAAATCTCACTGACACCAAAGCCGGGAGGAAATATAATAATTTGTTGAGGGAGTGTGTGTTAGTGTGTCGATGTGCCAGTGAAATGAAACTGTGCAGATCAGGCTGCTGAGTGCAGCTTGTTGGACTGCTTGTATATAGTGTAAAGTTGTTCCAAGCACGTACCAGGCACACTTCACATGCAAGTTTGACGCAAAACCAGTGTTTAGAGTGCCTGCCCTAGTTTTATCACACTTGGGCAACATAGCATGATTACGATTACCTTGCACCTTGAGTCCAAAACCGCTACGAGGTATTATATGAGGCTGCTGAAGTGTGATGAGCACCACTGCTGCAAGGCCAAAGAGAAACTGGATACCCAATGGGATTAGATAGGGTGAGTCTGAGGTTTCCTTCAGTATACATTCCTCGCTGCTCTCTGGACAAAGTGTTCTTTATTTATTTAAGTGTCCATTGTCTTTTTTTTTTAGTTATTGTAATATATTTTTTCCTTTCTGTACTGTCTAACCTACTGAGAGTTACCACCCGACTCTGCAGCTCAACACTGGTTTTATTGCCTTTTAGTTCTGTTTTTTTTTTTTTGTTTCTTTGTTTGTCTTTGGTCCAGCTAATTGGTCAGCTGATAATCTGAACCCATGATCTCTATTCAACAGAAGAGGAATGGAAGATTTCATATTTCACAACACATGCACAGGACTGGGACAGGACAAGTTGTGCGTGGTTTTTTTTTTTTTTTTTGTGGGAGCGGGATGAGAGTGATGAAATCTGTTTATGGGAAATGCGTGTTCTGTCTGAATATTACACCATATCCTATCAGCAAGCACTGCTCTCTGTCCACACCGTTATGTCATGTAAACCATGTAGCCTACCTATCAGCTGTGTGCTCGATTGGAGACATAACCACCCAAAAGATGGGCGAGTACTTTCCATCTCTCTACAAGGCTGCCACCTTATTTATGTTTTTGTGGTGAAATAAGGAGGTGTTGTTGAGAACCCCTCATTTCAACTGCATCAATCAATTGTTCTTCGTCCATTGTGGTGCTGTCAAAGAAAGTGACAGCAATAAATACAATGAGGGCATCCAACAATAGTTTAGCTCGAAACAGCTACACTGCGTCCCTCACAGCCAGTTCGAACATTCCAATAAGAAAACAGTGCAATCAAACTGATGCATGGTCGTGTTGCATTCAGTTAGGACACAGTATCAGAGCAAATAAAACAAAACAAAGTAATATCTTTAAGTAATTTATTTTGACATGACCTATATCTAAATACCACCAAATTAAACTGTAACTAACTGAATCCAGTTACTTGTATTTTGTTACTCCCCAACCCTGTTAATTAGTGTGTAACATTTCCTGATACAAATCTCCAGGTTACAGTTAATGGAGAATGAGGCTTGGCCGTACTTTAACTCTGACAGTGAAGGATCAGACAGTGTTTTGGAAAGACTGTTCTCCACGTCGTCTTCTGTCTCACCAGATGGGGATGGGCTGAGCTCTGACACCGATCATTTTAAAGTGAGCAGCATTTAGGATTCTTTCCAGCTGTATGAAGAAGTTGTCACTACATCTTCCTCCAGTTTGTCTGCTGACTCAGGTGGTGCAGACAGGGAGATGATTAATGCAGATGATACAAACCATTTACAGGATGGAGATACAGAATCTGCATCATTATCTTTATGAAAATAGTTTCATTTTAGGAGAGGCTGTCAGTTAACAACCATTATCAAATGGCAGAGAATTGGAGGATTTCACATGTCTAACATCCATTGGTGGGACTTTCATAGCATCAGTGTTTGGTAACAAATAATACATAGTGTTTCCAACACTTGAAATAGTCTCTGTTCTTCATATTTTCTTCTACGTCTCTATCTTCCAACGTCAGAATTTAGTGACGACAAAGGGCAAAAATGTCCCTAGAAATGTCTGCCAGTTTAGGCCAAAATCTTAATCCTACATTAAGAAGGGATGTGCCTTATCCTATAATAATAATAATAATAATAATACCAACAAAACTTTTACTATGATAACACTTAAATCAAATCGTGATAATGGTTATATTCCAACTTGTTGAGTTAATGACGTCACACCATTACACACAATAACAACAAGCATGGCTAAAGGTAAAACTGCTACTGGCTCCATGATGTGGGGGTTAGTGGTAGAGACAGAGGGTCATTTTTGTATTTGGCGGCTGTTTGGATGTGTGGGCTACTTTAGAGTTTTGTTTGATTCTATTTTGTCGTACTAATTATTTTTTTTATTCAAGATCCGATTCTCACCCTGAGTAATTGTTGCTGTTGTTTACAAACAACAACAAAATACATGAGAGATAAGATTTGTTAAGATTTATTGAATAGTGGAAGACAAACTGTGCTATGCTGAGATATAAAAGCATAACACTTATTCTGTTGCAGTTGCATGATCTTTCTGTATTTGGTCATGCCATCAGGCAGGGTTTCCCACATATTCATTTATTTGTGGTGGCCTGCCATAATGTTAGCATTAGCTGCAACATAGTTTGTATCTTTAGACCTGAGGCAGTCATATGGCACGTCATATAAGGGATGAACAGCATAATGAAAAAACCACATGAAATAGGACTTTGAAGCGGCGACATCAAAATTACAAAGGTGATTACACAGCTGAGTCATGTTACATTCACTGTGTATTCCCAGCATGTGTCAGACCTGACAGTCATCACCTCGAGACCTTCATGTCCAAAAACACAGATAAACTGCTCCGTCACAGCAGAGCACCTGTTGTGAGATGAAGCTCGTAAAAACAAAGGCCTTTAGAATTACCATGATATTGACTCAATGCAGCAATAAGAGACTTGATTAAAGCAGTTTGTCATGACCTGGAATTTATGGCTGGGATTTTAAAAACCCCATGTACCCAACAGGACAAAGAACAAAACCACGAGCACTACATTAAGCACAAAACCAGAGTTATTAAAGACCACCCAACACGCTAAACATATTCTATACATGTAGTTATACACTTAATTAGGCACACCTGTAGTGCGAGGCCTCTCTGTGAGGCATCTCTGCCTTTCCTAGGCCTACACAGAAAGCCTCTTACAAGCTCCTACATGGAAAGCCTGAGGCAAAGAGAGCAAACCTTCCTGCCCTTCCACACACCTGCGTAGAAAGCCTTAAGGCAGAGAGAGCATACCTGTCTACCCTTTCACGTGCAAACACGGAAAGCCTGAGGCAGAGAGCAAACCTTCCTGCCCTTCCATGCACCTACATGGAAAGCCTAAGGCAGGGAGAGCAGCAGCAAAGACCCCTCAGGAACAGAACAGAGCAGCATCAATGACAAACAGAAATGACATTGATAAGTCAGACACAACATGAAAAGGAGGAGCTGGGGTGGAGGTGGGTTGCAAAGCAGCTTGCAGAGGAAGCAGCAACAGTAGGCAGACCAGAGCAGTTTAAATAGGGCGCCCTGAATGAGATTTGCTGATTGGTTGCATAGACAGGAATCATGTGATCTATCAGCTGACTCCCTTCCATCAATCAGCTGCTCCATCAGTTGACTGGGCTGTTTGAGATCAGCTGATGTGGCTGGGATGTGAGCTGAGCTTGACATTATGTCCTGCCTGAACTAACTATGCTCAATTTTTACGAAGCCTATACGTTCTCAGAATATTAGAAACATCTTTTATAATGTGCTTCAGTACAACACCACAACCCACTACTACCTCAAAAATGAACACATTGCTGTCTGTACTGAATGGCATTAGATTGATCAGGTGTACCTAAAGTGGGCAGGGAGTGTAAATGAATACAATGCTTTTCCATACCTAATGGGAGAAAGATTTCCTGATGTGGCATCAAATATCTGACTAAAACAACTTGTATGACCACATCCAAAAAACAGGACTGAAGCTGAAGGATGGTGGGATTGATCATGGACAAAAGAGTGAACCTGTCAGAATGGAAGAACTAAATCTGACTATGTGTTTCTCTGTAGTTGATTTTAACTAACATCACTTTAGGTTGCAAAAAAATTCCATGTAATTAGCAGGCATGAAGCAAACGGAAGTTTTTGGCCTTGTTTGGATACTATAATTGAAGGGTGACAGAAAACGAGGGAGAGAGAGGGGGGACAATTTGCAGCAAATAGCTTCAGGTTGGAATTGAACCAAGGCCGCTGCAGTAAGGACAGATGCTGCCTTCAAATGGGATTGTGTTTACCATGTTCATGAGATGAGTCCATATGAACGGACTGCTGTTGTGGTATTCATGACTTTGTAAGTGGACAGTTTCTGAGGCCACTGAAATCACAAGCTCATGAGTTTCATTTGAATACAGCAACAGCTCAGGTACATGGGGAACATGCTCTATGAGGTGAGCTACTGGGATGCCCCAGGAACTATTTCTTTCTATTTACTATTGCTGTCTGCCGAACATCCGTCAACTATATCACCATGCAGAAGGAGGTGAGTATCTACTAATGAAGCTCTAGCAAAAGTTGAGTCAGGAAGACAATATTTTTCATGCTCAGGCTGTGAGTTTTCTTTCTCACCCTGCCATTCACTCCTTGCACACATGCTCACCCACTATCTCTAGGTGTCAACCAATACCACGGCGACACACCTTCTCGCCTTACTCCTTCTCATTTTGAATATGGTTCTTTCTCTGCCGTAGTTGTTTCTTGCTGCAGTCGTGCAAGCCCTCCACCCAGTCTTCACAGATTCATCAGCCTCATCCGCCTCAGCAGTCAGCAGCCTCAGAGTCAGCAGCCACCACCACCAGTGTCTGGACTCCATTGGGGGGAATTATGTTGCTGCAGGTCAGACGTCTCTAGATCACAAAGTGTCTCCCTCTGGTGTCCAAGTGCCAAAGACTTCTGTTATATCATCTGTTAATTTGTACACTCATATTCAGTACTTAACATTATCCTTACTTCATTCTTCTGTCTCTCCTGATTGAAATGGATGAGAGGATCATGCTCATGACAGCACGAAATGCAAACAACAATGGCGTCCCCCTCAGCTGAGCTGTGACATTAGCTAGCTTGGTGATGCTAGCAGCATTAAACTAAGATGACCACTTCCATCCTCACAGTGATAAGACTGATGGGTGTAGTTTCGTGGAAAGAAAATAGTTCCTACATGAAACTGCTTACAACAAGGTCTGTGGATTATCTTGAGTGACAAGATCATAATTTCTGACACTGTGGTTGAGTTTTTCAAATGTGTTTTTTTGGCACTTCGAGCATCACAAGCCAAGTGCCATCAAGTTCAATCATGTTTGAGAGAAGGCAGACATCTCTACAGCTAATTTCTCCAACAGTGTGCAACTCACACCAAAACAATTTACAAAGAGGAAAAATATATATACTTTTTCATTCTGGGTTGAGCTGTCCCTTTAAAAAAGCATGGCTGTTAAATCTACAGCCTGACTAGCAGCACCTGTCTGAAGAAGCACGCCACACAGCATGTAAAACATGTCACAAAGGAGCACAGCCTTGTTCTCTCCTCCACCTCTTCCTGCACCCACAGCTCCTCCACACTCTGCTTTTTATTACCCAGTGCCGTGGCACCTGTAGGGGCTGAGACAGGGATGTATACACAAGTCAACCAGGACCATCTGCAGCCTGTAAATGTTTGCCAGAGTGTGATACATTCTTCATTGGTCATGGCCCTCTTTGTAATGTTGTTATGTTTTATGCTGACAGAGAAGAAAGAGCAACAGGAAGACAAACAGCCTTTATGAATTTAGTTAAGTGACTGTGTAGATGACACTGTACCCTCAACACAAATGGATAATCTTCTGCCTGCTATCACACTGATGTTATTATTGTTATGCCAGAGGAAATGTAAATGGGGTCTGATTGTTTTGAATTCCAGTATTTGATTGATAACTTGGTGGGACATTTGTAATGTAAAGAGATTTTTTTCTTTTATCTAAAAGACCATAACTACATGGATCACACCCTTTGCTCTGCACTGTCATTGCTTTGGATGTGTAATGGTAGTATCACTGGCATCAAAGTGCCTGTCAGTTATAATTTAAGTTTACGTTTAGCTGTAAAGGATGAAGAGTTAAAGAAATATGAACCTTATACATCTCCACTTCCCCTAGTGCAGCAGGCCAAAATTTATTTAGACAAATTTAAAAATACATTTTCATTATACAGTTTATGCATAGCATACATTATAATGACTGACAAAACTGAAAAAGGGAATCATTTTGTGGCTATTTTCCATGTCCAAAACGAGTCTGAATCTCCTCTGTTGTATTCAGCAACAACAAATACGTAAGAGCAACTGCAGAATTTGATAAACTGATTAATCAGGATTTCATTTTAAACTTCTAAAAGTAGCATAAATTCACATGTCATGTGTAGCTTGGTAGTTTATGGATATTTCTTATTTATTTACCTGCAGCCAATCACTGAATAAAATCCTGTGAGTCCTTGGACATGGTAACCTAAGTTACAAAGAATGTCTTCCTGCCTGGAACACATAAACAGGTCTCTCGGTGAGTTGCACTTTGCCACTGCATGATGTGTTTTCAGCCTAATGGAGCTTTTTAGCCTCTTTTGGCTGATTGTTTTGGTCTCACTGCTCTTTTGCCTGTTTCTTTTGGGGCCAAACTTTGTACATTGATAGTAATGCATGAGAAGGTAATGACAAATATTCAGATGTGTTGACTTTTGGTTTTAATGTCTAAATCAGTGGTTTGGATGGAATTTTAAAAAACTGTCTGATCATTTGTGCTATTGATCTCTATTGGACTTTGTTCAAACTGTGGCATTGCATCCCTGCAGAGCCTATAATGTCCTAAAAGATCTTTTTTTTTAATCCTGTGGAAAGAAGTTATTATCTTGTGTGCACGAGACAATTCACTTGTGTGCACAAAGTAAAAAATATCCCCTTTCAGGACTTTAGGGGCTCTGTACATCCTTACAACTCTGCAAAACCTGGTAGTAAAATGTTAATAAAATCTTTAGGAATGTAGAAACGTTGGCTAAAACTATGAAGACAAGTTTATTCTTTTATATTAATATGTTGTATGAGGTACGTCTCTTAATGAAATTAAAGGGAGTGTTTAAAGGGGCCCTGATTAAGAGATGGGACCACTAGAGGGTGACACTATCACGTTGTCTCCCCACAGATAACACTAACTTTTAACTATTCACTGGATCTTTTTATTTTTACATGTTGCTCAGAGGACTATTTTCACAGCAGGTTGTTGATTGTGTAGCTACAATAAAGACAACGATTGTAGTAACATCTAAGATATTTACAGAAAACAGCAACCAGGATGGGGCGAGGAAGAAGAATGTTGGACATCCACTGGCAAGGAAATTCAAAGTTGTTGGTATGCAAACCAAATCATCCAGAGAAAATTTACAGATTGTTTTTAATAGGGTGAAAGTGAAGTCATTGCTGTGTCTAGTCTGTTATGTTTTTGCCCCTGAAACAGATTTTTGTGCTATAAAATCCAATGTTGTCCTCGTCTGTAGTTTATCCAAAACACTTTGCACACTGAAATGTTACATCTCAGCTGGAATATATTTACACAGTGAAGGAAGTCATCTAATAGGAGGGTGTAGCTGCCTGTCTGTCTGACAGCTTCTCCCGGAGAAAACAAAACATTAATAAATAAATAAGGAAAACAGTCTGGGCCTCCCACTCCCACTCAGTCTCCTCTGGTTTATCAAACTCGTATCCAACCATCCTGTGGGGCCAGGGCCGTGCTGCAGAGTCTGCGCTCCAACGTGCTGTACTGCAATCAAAAACACCTGGCTTCGGGGCTTGGAATGGTCACAACATTACAGCATATAAACGAGCCAACTACTCCATATAGAGGCCCCATAATTGTTGGACTGAAGAGGATTTCTGCTTTTTTTTTACTGCACAGTTTTACTATTGTTGTAAGACACAAGACCCAGGGCCAAATTTAACCATCCAATACTGACTTTATGAACATAATTTTACAAACAAATAGGGATTACCCAGAAAGCTATACTGCGCTGACTCACCAGAGCTGTGAGACTCTGCCTGGCATGAGAAATAAAGTGAGCTGTCCTTCAGCGTTAAGTGATTCCCAACACCCACACATATCTGTTTCACACCTGCAACACACAAAAAAAGAATTTGGCATCAACACTTTTCTTTATATTTTAGATGTTACTTTTCCAGATACTCATAGTGGAATCTGTAAGATCTGTCAGGGCTCCGAATGGCTGAATTTACACTCCTGGTGCTTGTTAGTTGGGATGTTCTCAAATCAAGGGGCATGATTTCACTCAAGCAGTAATGAAAAACAATATTATGTTGTTTTGGTCCGCCCTTGTTTCTGGACAGCTTTAGATTGATGTCACAAACAATGCTGGCCAAGAAATTATACCTTAACACACTGGTACTCTGCTTGATTGCCACAACTGACATTACCCAGAGTTTTATAATCCCTCCACCAGGCCATTACTGAACACAATACACTGAGATAATCAACAGTGTTTTCCACTGGTTTGAGAAATGTGCATCAGATTAATGGAAAAGGATGGCTCAGACATTAAGTAAAGAGTTCACTGAGAACAAGCAGATTCATGTATCAAGATGTATAACTTTAATTAGTACAAGAGGTACTTCTATCACAGTGTGGAAGCTTATGACATAATTTAACTATAAAGGAATATTCAGGGCTCAGATTTCACCAAATGCGAGTTGAGGGGCGTAAACAAAGATAACGTGTAGTATAAAAATGCTTGAGGAGAGAGGAAAAAAAGTTGGACAAAAGTGCATTGTTGTTGTAACATTAATGGGGATGCAAGAATAAGAATTTTCCTCCTCATTATGACCAAGCTGCCGGGCAGGGTCTCTGGTTTCTCCCCCCTGCCGTGCCCTGGCACCCCCGCAGCATCCCCACAGAGACGGCTTCCTTGCCGTGATGAGCTTTTGACAGGCCCCAAAACAGCCTGCTTAATGCTGTGCCAGGCCAGACATGGAGCGGCTGGGATGCTGGCAGCTTCTTGGCCCACACCATGCATCACGGGCCTCAACCCATTTTACCCCTAGTTTTTCTCCCCTCTCCCTCTCTCCCTCTCTCCCTCTCTCTCTCTCTCCGCCCTTTCTTTCTAGTGCCTCAGGATTGTTATGCAAAGCTTTCCAAGCAGGGATGTGGGAGTTCTTGCGAGCACAGATGTATCCAAATCATATTTGTACAATCTCCTGTCATGGCGAGAGATGTACTGTAGCGTCCCGGATGAGAGCTGGGTTATCTGTGGCTGAGCGGCCAGGTGCAAGGCCGTGGCCTCACCTGGGACACGCACCACACCTTTAAAACACAGAGACTCACTATCTGGAATCAAACAGTAATTTTAGCTCTTTGCCGCAAATAACTGCTGACAGCTGCTGATCCTACAGATTCCCTCGGACATGGTGCCTCCAATCCATAACAATCTTTAGGTTAACACAAGCTCCTTATAGTTGCACTGCTTTTGAAAACATGCACAACGACATATAAGAAACATCCACAAATTTACAATCTCATGTCAGTCAAACAACAGTTTTGTAAAGGAAAACTTGACATGAGAATAAAAGCTCAGGTTGCAGAGATAAAGAACAAAGATACACTACTGCCATCCAGTGTTGAAACATGACCACTACCTGCAGAGGGTTCAAATAAACATGCAGTCCATCTGCTATGAGACGTGACTACACAAGGATAACTCATTACAGCTATACCATGCCTTTTCCATTTGTGGTCAGTTTTATGGCTTTTGAACTGTAAACATTGTTCCAAGGAAAAGGAAACACATAACGCTTGTGTTGTGACATTCTTATCTAACTAAAACTCTCAGGGCTGCTTTATTGCGCTCACATTAAACCTGGTAGTCACTTAACTGTTGGAGGGCAAAATGTGTTGGTGGAAAAATAAGCACAAAACTCTTTCTTATAATCAAAACAGCTGTGTGTGCAATAAAAAAACAGTGCATGTGCAATTTATTGTGCTCTACAGGTTATTGGAAACACATGTTCAGAAGCCCTGTTCACTCATTTCTTATTGATTACACCTATTTATCCAAATTCATGGAGATGAAGGAGACTCTTTGAGGAGGGTGTTAGACTGTTGTTATAAGGAACAGATAAATGGACCTTTCTATTTGAAAGTGTGAAATGAAGCAGGGCCACTGAGATTCTCACACTCAGCAGTTTACCATGTGTAAAAACAAAAACATGCATTGGATACGGTTGCCAGTGACCACACAGACTTCCACTGTGTTCACAGATAATCAATGGTTGAAAGCTCTGCATGTGTCGAATGAATCCTGGTACGAGCAGGAAATGGAAAACTATTAACCTCATGCTTGTGTCAATTTATAGAAATAGTTTAGAATAAACTGCAGATGAGGCGTAAATGTGATATGTTCAACTCTTCCTTATCCAGATGTGGAACATGACAAAGTACACAGATTTCCATTGTCTGAGACCTGAAGCTCTTTATGGGGAAATACTGCACACATTACTACATTAGTACCACAAAGCAATAAGTAACATGAATTGGTAACAATCATGGAAGGAATAGTATATGGAGATAGCAACAGGTATTTGTGTGCAGCAGGAAGGGGGCTGTAGGGAACAGGGAGACTGAGCAGCTCAGGCTCTTTTTTGTGTGAATACAAGGCAGTAATTAAAATCTAAATTTGAGAGGCACATCAGCCCCCAATATTTGAATATGGGTATACCTATGCTATGACAGGAAACCACGCACCACTGTCCAAACTGATCGATTAATCAAATGTAATTATTCATTAAAATTAGCAAATTGCCTTTATTGTTACTTCTAGTTTAAGTATAATTGTGTACTGTAGTTTTGTGTGTGGTTCGTCCAGAAGCCGTTGCTCAGCTCCTGTGGGTACAATTAGTGTCAATCACTGTACTGTCTCTATTTCATTACTTTCAGGTGTATTTAAAAGTGGAAAACAAGAATGTAATGTAAGTGTTACATAGGCTGTGTCACTGCTGATTGTGATAGTTTCTGTAAAGTGATATGAAAATGATAACTTCATGAACTGTTATCTTCTCGCAATGTTATGCTAAAATCCTGTCAGTATGTTAGTTAGCGAGCATACATTTTTTGGATTAGCCAGCTAACAGCTGATCAGCATAAATTCTGAGCCTATTTCACCTGCTAGCTTTGCATAAAGTTGAGTCTGTTAAGGTTTGCATCAGTTGTTGATAAAAAAAAACGTATTATTGTTAACACCGTACAAATAATTGATTTTAATTATTTAAAATAACGCTTCACTTCAGTCACAACACTCTCATGCTGCCACTGTAATTGTGAAAATAAGCTTAAAAGTGTCCCCCTGTCATCAGCACATTTGTGCTCCACAGTGTTACACAAAGCTACAGCCCTGGGTGAATATCTGCCCTCTGCTTCTTGAGGTCCATTTACACTGTTAGCATATTTCTGTAGAAAAGCTTTCACACTGTCAACCCTGTGAAGAGAGGTGGGACCAAGTAATTTTTTTTTTTGTAAGTCACAAGTATGTCTCAAGTCTTTGCACTCAAGTCCCAGGTCAAGACTGACAAGTCCTGAGTCCTAAACTTTGAGTTTTGAGTCCTAAACAAGTCATAATGCACTCTTCACCAAATGTAATGCCATTTTAACTACAGAGTAATAACAAATTAATATATGAAGATCATGAATGTTTTTAAAAAGTTGCTTTTGAAATTTTCAACCTGCACGTTTTGCATACTGCAGTTAGTTTTTTGTTGTCCACCCCATTGTTTTTGAACACAAAAAAAATTATCTTAAGCATCATTTTTTTCCAACTGGCGCTCTGTAACGTAACAACAGATCTTCATGGTTCTCTTCTGCTAATTGGCTGGACATTGTCAGATTGGTTCAAACAAAGTGGATCTAGGAAATTATGTGTCAGCTTGCTGGGAAAGAATACCATTTATTTGGATGATTCAGGATATGAAGGGAAAGAAATGTATTTGTGGCACACTTTTTAAATGACATACTTTGGGCTTGGGGGAAAGGTATTAAGTATTTTCAAGTCGAAGGCTCAAGTCCAATTGAAGTCATGAGTCATTGGTGTTGAAGTCCAAGTCGAGCTGCCAGTCTCTTTTGATTTTGTGAAGTCAAAAATGATCAAATTTGTGACTCAAGTCTGACTCGAGTCACAAATTTGAAAATTTTGATGAAATTAAATTAATCCCATCTGCAAATCTGATTAAATTGGGTTGAGCATCCACTTACATGTACCAAATCTCTGTAAAACACCTGGTGCAGCTCAGGCCACAGTGAACAGAACATGGTCCAATTCTAACATCCTGTAATGCCAGCGTCTGAGTTTAGTATTTAACAGACAAACAGGTTCTGACCACGTTCATGTGCAGTAACCTAGCAATGTCTGGTGAATGTAAAGCAAAACGAATAAGAAAGCTTCATCTTAAGAATGCAAAAATGCAATAAATCATCCCCAGAACTGTTTTACAACCTGCACTCAGCTCAAGACAGATTCATCCACCAGTCTGGGAGCATTCTCCTATCGGCACTGCTGGTGAGACAGCTGCAGGACTCTCATGAATGTTGCAGCCACATATCATGCTTCCTCTGGCAGTCAACAGTCATGACATGAACTATGTGCGAGCTTCCTCTCACACACACGTTTCGCGGTGAGATAAGTGGAGAGCTCAGCACAGTCCTGTCAGGAAAGTATTTACTTTCCTCGTCGCCTCGTCAAGAGAAGACACCCACACATGCGCTGAAGTCACACACGTGCAAAGGTTTGTTTCTCATTCACAGCTCGTGGCATTTACATATGAAACATTTGTTCAGCTTTCACCTTTGAGACAAACACAAAGGAGCTGCATTGTTTTCATCTGACCCGCTGTGAGGTTTGTCTTCCACATGTTAGCATTAGTAAAGACATCTTAACATATCAGTGAATGAAATGTTTAAAAATAATTTTTTAATAATAATTTTTTCCATTTTATGCTACTTCGTACTTCTACTCCACACTTGCACTAAATACAAAATACAAACCACTGGTTTCCAACCTTTCCAGCTTGTGACCCCACATGTGAAACTGGTGTCCAATTGGTTCTCTAGTTTCAGATGTTATGAGCTGTTAGCAGTTTCACAGAGATATTTTTCCTTGAACTTTTCCAGGTGATTTCCTAAACAATTGGCAAGTGGCAACCGCCAGGGCTTAAAAATGGAAGCCAATACAGAAGTGCCAGAAACTGCAGTTCCTTGAATGACCACTTGAGGCGAGCTCCAGAAGAGGGTCAGTCCTCATAGACCCCCGTGTTAAAATGTCCAGCGTTACAGCATACATAAACATGTTTGCAAAGTCCCTTCCTCAGACCGCCTTTGCTTTTTTATGCAGAACCAAACAATGTCGGCATACAGCTTCCCCAGTGCGTGATTTTTAGGTAGCATGATGTAGGTCAGAAGGCAAAAAAAAAGGTGTGTTGGGTGTGACGTGTAACACAACGGGGTTAGCCTCTAACGTGACATATGCATGTCTGGCAGTGCATTCTTAATAATAGCAATGGCATAACATGAGAGTAAAATTTACCTGTTTCTGATATATGGAGGCTGATCTCATCCTCTGCTTGGAGGGTCGGGAGCTCCCAGACCTCATTGCATACCCATTTTACAAACATTTTTTAGCTTCAGTTCTTCATCTTTAAGTAAGCTGCTAACTGCTAGTAGCTGCTTAAAAAAATCTCCTGGTGATGTCACACTCTATTCACAGTCCCGTCCTAACAGCTGTCCCTTTACACAGACGTCTATTCTGCGCTTTTATTACCTGTGCTGCCAGCTTAAAGGCGAGATGATTCTATACCCCGATTCTACATTGGTAGCGTTTATAAAGAAGGTTGAGGTGAAATATCGGCGCAACAATCCCGCCTCAAACAGGATAAAAATAAGGAATTATAAAGAATAACGGGCATACAAGTCAGATCCATCCCTCGCTCCTCCACAGCTCCATGTTCTCACTCAAATATGGTTCTTCTTCTATACTTCTGGCTCCTAAAAACAAGATGCCGTGGCCAAAATGCCAAACTCAAGGCTTCACAGCAGGAGTCCACAAACCAGCGGGCAATATCACAGTAGCTACAGCCATTATTTTATACAGTCTGTGATTGAAGCCCAAAGAGATAAAAATGACCCAATAATTTACGCAAAAAATAGAAAAAAAGTCCCATAAATTAATCGAACTTTGTTTTTCCCCTTTCTTCTCCCATGATCATCTTCTGACAACCCCTCAGATTTATCTTGTGACCTTTTAGGGGCCAGACCCTCAGGTTGGGAACCACTGGACTAAATCCAGCTCCTCATTTACCAGTTACAGCAGTAAAATGCTGCTTACACAGTAATGTCAGATATAACAATACTGTCACAGGGGATATTTTACTTCAGACCAAGTACTTTCAGATGATAATATTCCTGCACCTTCCTGCATGTAGAGTTTTGAATGCAAACCTTTAAGTTGTAACAGGTTATTTTTTGACATTGTTGTATTGATACTTTTACTGAAGGAAAGGATGTGAAGTACTCCCTCCATCACTGGTTCCAGTGCAGTAAGAGGTGGGAGAGCTGGTTCTAATTGGGATGAGGAGAGATAGGCTGTAACCTTATCTGCAGAAAGCTGCTGTGTGCTGCATTATTTCATCTCCTCATGTGCCCTGAAAAAAAATATGACAGAAACATCAGAGAATGGAAAAAGCATGACCTCAGACTTTGTAACCTGGCAGGTATAATCCAATCATTCTGCTGAGGGCCTAACTCGTGTTTAACGCCAGTCTATACATCATACTGTATATCTAATTTAAGGCTGAGCTGACTGGTCTTTGAAGAGGCAGTTTTGAAATCACATTCCAGTTTCCCCTCCCAAACAGCAAATTATTTCTACTCCCACGAGACGTGTGATTTCGGACTCAGAGTTGGAGCAAATCACTTGCAGACTACTTCACGAGGAGCTTATTAATCTGAGACAAGGGGTCTGGGATTCATGTTGAAGTATCAACAACCTCATCATCAATGGACAACGCAAAAAAAGAAAAGCTTCAGCTAGAGAGAGTGTGCTTGGTTTCACCTCAACAACATCAACATACGTTCAGAGTTAGGTTTGACGCCAGATACCACAGAGAAAAGCTACAGCAAAAATGTGCCCCATAATTGGTAACAGTCTCTGAATTTATGTAAGCAAGGTAGGCTGTAATTAATCCCAGCACAATGAGGATCCTCTGCGGAGCGTGCTCATGTATTTGTTATTGGACATCACCACAGGGCCACTCTGGAGCCCATCAGATACAGTGTCTAAATACACAGCAATCAGATGGGGTTTTTTTTCCTCTGAAACTACTCCCACCAATGCCTCGGCAAATATTACCAAAGGTTATCAAGGGGCATCTCCCACCAGACTCTGACCTACATGAACCCACCCTCATTTCCCCCAAAACGTGCCTCATTTCTCCCTCATTAAAATCCCTGAATCAGGCTGTTTAAATTAAGATGGCCTGCAGTCTTCTGCGAGAGTTGGAAGAGAGACGATGGGAAAGGCAGTTTGGAAATATGCTGAACGTAGCTGGCACTTCTTATCTACCACATATTAGCAAAGTTGAGAAATGGTATTTGCCATGTTGCATTAGCCTGCTGCCGTCCCATCATCGCCTGCCATTCCCAGCAACAACATGATCCAAATGCGGTCCAGATGTCTCAGCCATCAAGCTTCAATATTTCACTACCCCTGCATTAATCTTATCAAGTGTGTCACAGATCCCAGCCTGATAACATCTCGCAGGATTTTAGAAAATCAGTGCCTGCAGCTGACCACGGCTTCATTAGAAACTGATATCACCTTGCAGATTTATGTTGCACATAAATGAGCTAAATAAGCTGGAAGTCTAACAATAGAATAGTTTGCAACTATTTAATACTCAGAAAATAGTGAAACTTAAATGCTCTGCAGAGAAAGAGAGAACCTGGGTCTTTTGTTTTATCTGAATGTACGGACAAAGACCTCCAAATATCAGCACTGATTACAAATATTCAGTTTACAGAGAGAGCAGATAACATATGAGAACTGTTCATGTAAAATTACCTCACATTTCCTTATCAAGATTTGGAGAGTAACAAAAACATAACTCATGTACTTTGGCACAATTTTCTCCTGACACTGGAAATACTGCTCACAATGTTAGATTTCAGGGGTGTGTTAAGCCTACTAAATACAACACAGTATAATACTCTGCAATGAACATTATTACAAAAACCCTTTTTCATGGTTTCTCTTCTTACTATTAAAACTAATGAACAGATGGTGGCAAATGTTTTAATTAAAGGTCTAGTGTGAAGGATTTAGTGGCATCTAGTGGTGAGGTTGCAGAACTGAAACTTCTCCCATGTTCCAAGCGGGTAGAACTGCGGTGGCCAACACCAAAACACAAATGGCCCTATCTAGATCCAGTGTTTGATTTGTCTATTCTGGGTTGCTGTAGAACAGCAAGCATGACAGACTTTGTGGAAGAGGACCAGGGGTCTCTTTTATAAAACAGTGCGTAGGATCTACACTAAAAATGTACATACAGACAAAAGCCAAAATTTGCGTGCACCAAAAAATATTCAACAATTTCTACAATCAGGCTTCCACCTCACCATCTGCATCACCTATTTCCTGTCTCCATAATATTTGCATGCATGGGTCAAAGATTTTTCCATCAAGTCGGTTTTAACAGATCACAACTTCTGCATGGGAAGTGGCATACATCTCTTTCAGGCCTTTTTGTTTTGTGCGTACGCAGTGTTTATAAATGAGACCCCAGACCCCCAGAAAGTGAAGCCAATTTGACATACTAGCCTAACTACAACTTTCAGGTCCATCACGGGATGCCGTTGGACCCAAAAAGACTATTTCCCACAGACTTACTTTGTGTCATCAGTGAATGCATTTTTTTAGCGCAAAATGACTCGTTTCACTATCAGAATTTCATTTATTCAGTCCGATATCTATTTGAAAGTCCAGAAAAGCAGAACATATAAATTGCTTTACTCTTTCAAATTAGCAAAACACTAAACCAGAAGGTAGCCGCTTGGCAAGCCGAAGTCTCAAGTGCACTTGCTCTATGGGCCCCACAATGCAGAAGATCTGGGTAATTTTACATCTACGAAGTCAAGCTTTTTTGGCTTTATGCGCCACTGAGTGACTTTCATATGTGAACGGGGCACACCTCAAACTCTGTATCCAGGTCTCTTAACACATCCGTGAAAGAGGACCCACTCCATATGTAGATATAAAAAGCTGAATCTAAGGTAACGAAAACACAATTCTTATTTTCAGGTGATTATGAAATAATTCATATGATATTCCGTTTATGCAAATATATGTCCCTAAATCCTACACACTGGACCTTCATATAAATACTTACAGATTAAGGGAGCGATCACACCGAGATGAAATGCTAGAAACGTGACGCCAGTAAAACCATTGTTTTCCTATGATACGGCGCATCTGACCGGCGTTCAAACGTCTTTTTAGACGGGCATTTTTCCGGCGTCTTTTTAGACGCACGTTTTTGTAGACGCTTCTTTTTAGATGCGCGTAGACACTGAAAAGTTCAAATATTTTCAACTTTTTTGAGCGTCAGACACCAGTAGCTAGCGCGCATCGAATAAGCGCTTCCAGCGTTCAAGCGTCTTTGAAGCGTCCGCGTCTCATTTCTGTATGATCAGCCCCGAAGACTTGTAGTTCAGAGACTGCGAGGTTTTGAGCTGTTTTTATAGATTTAGAGTTCAGCCCTCAGACTCCACTCAAGCCTTTGGCAGAACAAGCTTTTTCTTGATGACACGTCTCCAAGACATCACTAGAAATAACAGCACACTTGTTACAGCCAAGAGAAAACAGTTTGTGAGATTGTGAGAAGCACAGTGACCTGAGGCTTCAACAGAAAATCTTACAGGTGTTAAAGGCCGTACTGCTACTTCCATGTGTCAGAAAAAAAATCATTATTGTTATATAATTATTAACTTTGTACTAATAAAACTAAAATGTCACGTAAATTAAACACACAGGTAAGGAAACAGTTTTCCTGATCCCCTCATCAACGAGCAGTTTGACTCTAAGGAAGAGAAATAAAAGACCATCTCTTACAGATCAGTTTTCAACCGCACTGTAAAAGCTAATGAGGGACTACACAGTACCTGGAATGTGGGAAAAAATGAATTGTAACGTGAATTTACACAAATACAACCATTTGGGAAATCAGATACATTTATTGAACTCTGTCACACATTCTGCAATAATTAAAATTTGATAAACCACTGCAGGCTCATGTTTATTTTTTTTTAAACAAAGTTGTAAACAATCACCTTTGTGCCAAAACAGTCTGCTCCGCCTGCTGATGGGCTTTAAGTGCATTTAATTTTTAATATAGTAAAATCTCAACATATAATACTCTCAGGTTAAAACAGTCCTGACAGCATCAGTCTCAGTATTGTGACGAGTAACATTCCCCTACATGCTTTAAATTTAGCATTTCAGACTCCCGCTCAGCAGCAGGTATTATTATTCCTGCAGGACACTGAAACAACTGAACCCAATACGAGCTGAATGACTGAATGCCCGCCATTCAATTTCCTGAGCTGAGTCTGGATAGCAACTCTGCCTTCACATGCTGCAAAGACTCTTTTCCTCTCTTAAGAATTCTTGTCCTTGGAGCTAAAATCCTGTTTGATGGGTCCTGATTGCGAGGTCCAAAGCTTGTTTCCCTCAGGGCCAAGGTCACACCGGTTTCCCCAGCTCCAGCCTTCCAGGATCAGTCCTCCTCTGAGGAGAGCTGGGCTCCTTCATCGTGAACCTCTCTGTAGGCAGCCATGGGGCCACTGTCAGGAGTGTAGCTCCCCATAGAGATCTTCAATCCCTCAGACAGTTTCTGGGCTGCCAGCTTGGCCTGCAACTCCTGAAATTAAACACAGAGAGAAAGTTGACATGAATAGGCTGGTAAACAGAAAACAAGAACATTATTATAAAGCAGCAGAGCCATAGCTATTAAACCCTCAACAAAAGTAGGACTGATAATGAGCTTAACAGGCCTCCTTAAGTTGACAACAGCACACTGTTTGACGTTTGGCTCTGAAGTCATTACTTTAGATGTGAAGGGATACACGATGCCTTCAGTGCCTGAACGCTGCCCTCTAGAGATGACGGAGGGATCTGATGTGGACTTTAATAGAATTCATGCTTGGATTCATTATTAATTAATTCCACACTTGATGAAATCACTGCTGCCAAATAAATATAAATAAATTAGTTTGTTGTAATAACATTTCCATAGAAACTGAGAGTTGTTTTTTTTTAAATTTCACTTTTATTTATTTTTTTTTTATTTGTGGTTGATAAAACAACAAATACAAAAAATAAAGAAAAAAAATTCTTGTTTCTCGCTCACTTTACAGGGTAGTTGCATTTCTTTTTCAATCAGTTTTCTTAGTGTTTTTGTTAACAGGAAAAAAAATATATAATAATAATAAATAAAAATAAAATAATAAAATGCCCATATACACCACACTCACATACTTCAGGGTTGCTATTTTAATCTATTACTCTGCATATTATGATTGTATTTAAGATGTTTTGTTTTTTAGCGTTTAAAATCAGATTAAAATAATCAGAATAAAGTTTATTACCAAGTAGGTTTTCACCTACAAAGAGTTTGCTTTGCTGTTTGGTGCATACAATAAACCTATTAAGAGAAAAAGAAATGTATAGTAATGCAACAGTCAAGAACATAAACAGAACAGAAAAATTACAATAAAAACATGAAAAAGATATTTTAAAAAATACTGTAACATAACAAAGCCAGTTGTTTCAGAATGAGAAAGCTGTGGAGTTTTGTGCAGAATGTGCAAAAATATTTATCAGAGGATGTGGAAAATTTCACAGTACAGATAAGACGTGTGTTGATGTAGCATACAGGGATAGGGGGATAAGAGTCTGTGTCAGTGGGGCCTTTTTGATGAGGCCATCTGCAGATGGAAAGAAACCGTTTCTGAGGCGTAAGGTTTTGGTCCTGATAGACCGCAGCCTCCAAAACGACTTTGGTACTGTGTGAAAAAACGCAGCACTCCCATTCATTTGAACGGGCGGGGTTTACACACAGAGGGCTCCAGAAAATAAAGTGGGGTCCAGAAAAATAGTTGAACATGCACAACTTTTGTTTGACCACAACACTATGACATCCAGTAAGGCGCTGTGGTAGCCAATCAAATATGTGCAAGTGCACATCTCCGGTAATTACTTTTTCATGCAAATGTCACATTTCTATTATTTACACGTATAGATAAAATTAAGCTGATTAAACCACAGTGAGTAACATCCCTTCTCATAATATAAACCAAGGGGTTCTGCAGACACTTAAATTCAGTGCTTTTTAAAGACCTTTTTAAGTAAGAAGACAAGATTTTCAAGATATAAGACAGATTCTTTGGGAAAATCATCTTTTTCTTATTCAAGTACTGCAGATAAGAATAAAGGTAAGTTGTGTAAATGTGATCAGAAGTATTATTTCATGTAGGGAATATGGTTATTAGAGTGAGTTAGACGATCTATTTTTACCAACAGGTAAGTGCAGGGGTAGATTTTGGATTTTTAACATCAGAGATGTGAACCTTCAGGCAGAAGAGCTTGACTCATTTTGACAAAAAGAAATTAAAAGATGGATATATGAAAGTGTCTGTGGCAATTAAGACCTCACAAATTCAAATTTCTAATATTAATAAAATTGAATTTAAGACACTGTAAGATATTTTAAGGACCTGCAAACACACTGTATAAAACATTGTTCAGTGTTTTGCAGACTGATATGTCCCCAGAACAAGTATTTTTTACCTAAACTGGATTTTCTGGATCACAATTTTATGCATTTCTTAACACAGGGCTGTTTTTGGTCTGAGCTCCCACAGAATGTTAATTATTTTGCCATGACTGATTGTAACTAAGTCATTCAAATACCTTTACCTCAACATGCGGCCACCCAGCAGCGTGAGTAGTCTTATTCATTTTAGTCTGCCGAATGTACACGCTGGAAGTATAAGTGTGTGGAGGACTCAGCTGCACTAACCTGCTGCTTTTTGGTTTGTTCCCTCAGGAGAATGGCCGACTCATCCAAAGACAGAAGCTGGACCGGACTGTGGTGGAGAGGAGGGAGTTTGGCTGCAGTGATGTCATCCAGGTGTTTTCTGTCCCGCTCCCTCCTGGCCTGAGCAGAAAGCGGTGATGAGCCTTCAGAAGACTGGCTGGGTGACGAGGATCCTGATGGAGAGATGTCACTTCTGTTGGGTAGCCTGAAAACACAATTGAGAAAAAGTTATTTACAATAAGAACTTTGGGAGAAAGCAAAATGACGCACAATGTGAATGAATGAAATTGGCACAAAGTATTTTTTGTATTTATATTTACACAAGTAATCATCACATCATGAAACAAAGTCTACTCACTGATTTGGTTTGAATTTTTGCTTCCTGGTAGCTGGTGTCTTCTCCGTTTTTTCCAGGACAGTTACATAGTGAGGCTTCTTTGGTGTTTGCTTTCGGAGGAAGTAATTGTCTCTTGCTGTGCTGTTTAATGCGTCTTTGGACTCGCTACTGAAACCAGTACTAGTTTCAGACACTCTGACCCTTTCCAAGGCCTCCACAAGGTCATTCTCTTTTGTCCCATCAGAGTTCAGAGAGGCCCCAGCAGCAGCCGTCTCCATGGTTTCACCAGCAGCTGCTCTGGAGACAAACCGGTCCTGTTGCTCATTCAAAGTGTTATTTTCTAGCACATGAGCTGAGACAGGTAATGTCTCCCTGTCCTGTACCGCATTGCTTGCAGCAGCCTCAATTTGCCTGTTGAGGTGTGAGTCTGCTGGTGTGTTGGGGATATCACGCCGTTGCAAAGTGAAAGCTTGCTGATACTTGGACTGTAACTCTGTCCTGGCAGCGGACACCAAGCCCTGTCTCCTCTCCTCTTCATCATGATGTTCAATGGCAAGGCGCAGTTTCTCTGCGAAGTCCTTTATTTTTTTCCCTTTGTCAGGAAGATTCTGTACAAACCTCCTAAGAAGAACACAAACACGTCATTTCATGCTGGATTCAAAACAGTCACACCAAGATACAGACAGGAGACAAACAAAAGAGATAGATACTACAAGTCTCTCAAAGTCTAATGAATGAACACCTTCTTCAAAAAGTTTTTTTTCAGTATGTTGCTTTGATGATGGGGATGGAGTCACACCAAACTCATAGGCGTTCAGATGGGTTGAGACAGCATTTCATTCACATCATTTTCTTTTTCATGAAACCATTCGCTGACCCTGTATGAAATGATCTGCACTTCTGTTTTTTAAGATTATTTTTGGGGCTTTTTTATGCCTTCATTGGACAGGACAGATTAAGTGTGAAAGGAGGATAGAGAGGGATGGTATGCAGCAAAGGGCCATGGGCTAGAATTGAACCTGTGGCCGCTGTGGCAAGGACATTGCCTTTTTTACATGAGACACCAGCACTAGCTACTGAGCTACTGGGCACCCCATGATCTGCATTTCTCAAGTTTCTCTATTCTTTATTGAGTTTTTTCTTTTTCACTCTTCTGTGTTCTCACAGCCAACATTCAAATCGTTGTGTAATCATACTAGTATTGCAATATTGTATATTCTATAGGACTTAACACTGCTGTAGAACAATAATAGATGTGCTGGGCTGTTTTGACCATAGTCTGTTCCTTCCTTGACATGCTTGACATAGTCACATTTGAAACTGTTCAATTTTAGGGAATAAATAATCCAAAATGTATAGCACACAGACACAACTGTGTTCAAAACTACAGCCAGAGAGAAATAAAAAATCAACTTTTGCACATCTATGTATGCATGGTCAAAAAGGCATCATAAACATAAGAAAGCCTTGAGCTACTTCCTCCCAGAAACACTTTTGTCCACCAATCATTTCATTTAAATGTGACAGAGTCTTATGCTTGCTTACAACACAGTTTAAATTTATGTTATTGAGCACAGAGATGATTAGTGAACCTGTAGATCTACATTTTGTAGTGGAAACCAACATCTGTGCTTTACTGATGGGCAACAACACAACAGTGTAGTGGCTCTGTCACAGTAGATCTATAATAACTTCATAACCAGCTCTCATTACAGCTAATAAAGCTTATTAGTGTGGCTAGTGTCTCTTCTGTCACACTGTTACAATAGTTTCAAACTACGCCAAGAAGTGCCACCCTGAACTTAGCCCTCAGTTTTCGCCTTCTCAGGTGTCACACACTGGTGGCACAACTGTTTCCTGTACATGTATTTGTATATTTGTGTCTAGTAGTGTGAACTTACTTGTTAGAGAGTATCTTCTCCTGTCGCAGGAGCAGTTCTTGGAGCTCCTCTTTGCTCTGGTGTCTCAGGTCTCCCACCTGTCCCTGGCGCTCCGTCCACGACGAGGACATCATCATCACTGTTAGCTAGTGACGGTTAGCTAACGGTCACAAACAACATGAGCTAGCGTCTCTGTTCAGTTTGCGACATTGAAACTTTAGTCATACGTTAACAAGCTCAAAACTCCGTCTGTTAACCGAGTCTGTCATAGTTAGTGAGTTTTAGAGACGTCTAATAGCGGCAGGTTCACTTCTTCAACGACATGAGACAACAACATTTCAAAGTGGGTTTCTTCCTCTTCTTCGTAGGCGGAAGTGAAACGTGAGGTGTAGCTCTACCGCCCCCTCTGTATAGGACAGTGTACTGCACCTCTGCTCCATGTCACAGCCAGTGAAGGTGATTTGCTGCCCTCTGCGGGTCAAATGTAGTCAAGAGCCGCAAGTTTAGATTTCAAATAGTTGTCTGTGAACTTGTGACAGTTCCTTATGTGAGATATTTCTGTCGTCTCTGTGGAGTCACTTTTAACAGGCGTCACGTCTCAGATTTTCCACAGCTGCATTCACCAGTCCGGATGTTTTCCACCCACTGTGACAACCCATTTCTCACTGAGCGCAACAAACAATGACCCTACTTCAACCAAGAGGTTACAGCTGTGTCCTTTCTGTCTTCTCTCCGAGTTCAAAGTCAGTTCAGCGTTTGGCTGCACGCAGCTGCACAGTTTGAATAAAATCTCGGTAGACTTTATCTCACTAGTTCTTTTCAAAAAAATATATTTGTATTTGCTTTATTCACCTTTATTATCTCCTCTACAATGTAATGCATGTATTAGGCATTTATGTCTTACGTACCATGTCTAATCACACCAGATAACAGTGGTGGACCTTGCAATAGAGGACATGGACGATTAATCTGTTCATCAGTGAGGGATCATCACAGTCAGAGTATGCTAGAGGAGGGCTGCCCAAACTTTTTTTTCCCATAGAGGGCCAGGAGTAAAAATTGATGGTGGGCCAGACACCTAAAGTTAACACCTACCATATCATATTGTAATATTTTGTATCGTATCGTATTGTATTGCACTGCATCGTATCATATCGCATCGTATCGCATCATATCGCATCATATCGCATCGTATCCTATCCTATTGTATTGTATCACACTGTATCAAATGGTAGCATATTGTATCATATCATATCGTATTGTATCATATCTCAACACATTGTAGCATATAGTATCGTAGCATATCATGCCGTATCGTTTCTTAAAGATGTTTCGTCACTCTGCTGGCTGTGCTCAGATTATGGAAAATAATTAATAATAATAATTCGGGATTCTAGATACATAAAGAAATGAAAACAGCATAAACATATACTGTATATTAGAATTTTTTTAAAATTAATTTTAATTTTTTTTTAAAGAATCATCTGGTGGGCCAAATCAAGGCTTATACTGGTAGGAAGCTTGCCTAGAGTGCCGAATGTGTTAGGTACGGCACTGCCAGACAATGTTAAACATTGATGGCTTTGTTATATATTTTTTGTTTTCTTGACATGTACCCTCATCCCCTCTTCTAATCAAAATCCCACAAACTAATGGAAACAAGTGCATTATGTGTGCTTCATGGTTATCAAAATCTGAAGCCCAGAATTGGATGTACTTTACTGATAATATCACTGAGTGCACACTTTAGATTTTGTTCTTTTAATCCTGATCCTAATTCTGCCAAATGTCTATTTCTACCTTTTTGTTTTCATGGACTACACACGGCTTGAGAACCTAAACATCTTCTGCAACATTATTTACATAAACAAATGCTCTAACACCATGTCTTACCTCATTTTGAATTAGTGTATCGTCATTGCACAATAAATGTAAATTACAATAACGAATAATATTTTGTTGAGTGAAATAGCAGAGGTAGTTTACAGATGTCTACAGATAGAAGACACTGAGCTTTTCCATTTTTAAATAAAGCTTGTGGAGTAGAGTTCAGTGTGAATGCATGACATGTAAGTGTGAAAGTGAATCATCAGAAATGGAGGGAACAGAAGACATTTATAAAGCTCCTTTTGTGTTTCTTACCAGCTACGATAAACTCAAACAATGAAGTAGTCACAGGCTTCAGGCTTTCAAGCGCTGACACAATCACGATGTCTGTGTGCTTATATAGTAAAGTCTTTATTATCCAAACATACACTGGCCTCTTACCATTAGTTGCAATATGATATGTATCGTTAAGGAAAAGGCACATCATAAAGCTTTTTCAAATACAGTCGTGGCAGTGCAGATAACAGCTGGATAATACTTGTGCCTGTGGCTCAGGAATGGCAGTCACCTCAATAAGGTCAATATCTTTAAAGTGATTGAACAGTTTCATCAATAACTGAGAAATTTACGTATATTACTATACTACCCTGTTGCCAATTCAAAGCGATTCACTCCCACCACCAGTATCAGACAGTAGGCTGTATACAAAGGCACAAAGCATGTTAATAAATATTTTGTACATATTGTGACAGTAACAAAATAATATTCATTTAATTTGTACAGAGCCGATAAAAAACGATGGGAACATACATACAGTAACTGTAACACCCTTCATGTAGGACTGAATGCTCATAGCTCCGTGAGCAACATAAGTAGGCTACATTCACTGTAAACAAAACAAATATAATCCTTCGGTACATTACTTACAAAATATTTTTACAGAGCATGAGATTATTTACACCCTACAGCAAGCAACATTTTATTATCATAGTGCTACGCTGAAAACCTACATAAGACTTTTTACATCAATCAGTTTCATGTTGTTCAACACATGTGACAAAGGAAGGACTCATATACATCTGTGTCATGGATGGTTAGTTTAATAAAGATAACCAGCAGTCCAAAAGAAGACAAAGAGAACTGGGTTTTAAAGGAATTGTTCAACATTTTGGGAATTACACGTATATGATTTCTTGCTCAGAGTTATAAGAGAGGATAAATACCACTGACTGTTTGCTAAATATGTAACTGCAGTTAAGTTGCTTTGAACGCAGCAACACACTTACAGATTAGCTTTATGCTAAGCTTACTGCAGCTACATGTAGTTTAGCTTAGCATAAAGTGCATAAAGATTGGAAACGGGAAATTAGTGGGCTGTTCCAATCCAAGAGTATCAAAATTGGCCTACCAGCACCAAAGCTCACTAATTTCTTTTTTAGTTTTGTATTTGTAAAAAACCTTAAGTCTAAAAACATCAATTTGCCGTTTAGTGGGGGGTTCAGGATTGCACTATTTTTGTTGGGATCAGTGACTCATGTCTCCACATTTGCTCCCTGTGGTGTAGTGGAGGATATATGCAGATATATGGGGTATACCCAGCTCTTTTTCTGGCCATTTATAGTAAACCCATCTATCAGAAAAATAGCCATCAGAATATACAGGACGGTTTACCCACTCTCTCTTAGGTAACCTACCAGTCTACCTAGTAGTACACACGCCTCGTCAACTCCCATCACACCACTGGTTGCTCCCATAATCTCGTAGAATGGGAAACAGGTGAATTTCCTTTCAGTTATATTTCTCCTTTCGACTTTTTGCGCTGCTTGTAGGAAGTACACCTGCCAACTTTTTCAGAAAGTCAATTTCAGAATAATTAAATCTACCACATAAGTAGTTTGACATATTTCAAACACACCCATATAGTGTAATGCATCCCCACTATGTGTCTTGAAATTGTGGTGAGACTTGAAACTAATGTGCGAAGAGGTACATTTTAACTGTCAATTGGTTAACTTTGTGGATTGACAAATAAAAGAAAAGGAAAAACAACTCCTGCTCTGTCAGTATAATAAAAAAAAATCTTAACCCCAAACAGTACCAATGGGCCGTAAATCCTTGCATGTAAATCTTGCTATTTTATCAGTGCCAGCCTTTTTACAAGCTCCTGGCGAGGGTCCTGAGCATGTGTGGTGAAAGCAGGCAGTCAGCCGAGGTTGAACAGCAGATGTTGCTCCAATCGTTTCTGGTGCCTCCACTGCCACTTGGGTTGCAGCTAGCAAGTGAGTCAGCAGATGTGTTGTAATTGTGGAGCAGGCTTTGAAAATGTTTGTAAACACTTCCTGGTAATTTTGCCAATTATGGTGCAGAACCCAAAATATGTCAACAAGCTGCTTTTTAGGTAATTAGGTGCTGTGATTATCTGGTCAGCATGGCTTTGCTCACCAGTGTCCTCCATTTTTACCTCAACCAAAGGGGTTATGTTTTCAGTTCGGTTTGTTTGTCTTGGTGGAGGGGTGTAGCATGAGTTAAGGAAGAACCCATTCAATTTTGGAGAGGATCCTAATCAAGGTGCAGCTACACAAATTATTTTTTACTTCTGTTTATATTGTGAGATAGGGCATTTGGCCTTGGTGTAGGTCTGCGTGCTGAGCGCCCTTCTCGTTATCTCTTGGCTGTTTATTGATAGGTTAATGAGCTGATAGTGAATTGCAAGAGTACGCCTTTGCTCTGCAAATGGTCGGTTGTGCTTATATAATGTATATTTGAATTTGCACAGGTCACTAGAATTGGTGTGTTTTTAATCCAGTTTGAACGCAATTACAAATAAAAAAACACACACTTTTAATTTCGGACAAGCCTGCAGGTTAGCTCTTTCCCCCTGTTTTCAGTCTTCATGCTAAGCTAAGCTACCCAGCTGCTAGCTTCATAGTTACCCCCCACAACTAGCGTGGTATCAACCTTCCCATTTCTCATGTCTCAACAAGAAAGCAAATAAATGTATTCCCCAAAATGTATAGCTTTAACTTCATAATCACTCTATGTTTATGTTTGCTGTTATTTCCATAAGTTTCATGAACGGCGTATAAACCTGAGGTACTCTTGATCTAGGTCGCAGAGAGGACAGGGAAGACGTGGATTCCTCAGAACTTGATCGTGTGTCTGTGTTTGTTTCCGCGTCCACCTCATCTGTCCCTGACTGGACTGGATTCGCAGGAGGCGAGTCAGACGGGCGGGTGTAGGGAAACATCCCACTTGATACTGAGGGGTTGGACTGCAGGAAGCGGCTGTATTGGACAGGAGTGTACCTCAGTAAACTGGACTCCAGCCTGCTGGGTGGAGGGTTGTTAGACTTGAACGTCCTTGGTTGGGTGGGCATTGTTAGATAGTGGAATGGACTTTGAGTGGGAGATGTAGGGGGTGAAGGTTGTGTGGGAGATGAAGGTTGTATCGGGAATGCAGGTTGTATCGGGAATGCAGGTTGTATCGGGGAGGATGGTTGTATTGGGAATGCAGGTTGTATTGGGGAGGATGGTTGTACTGGGAATGCAGGTTGTATCGGGGATGAAGGTTGAATAGGAGATAGAGGTTGGGTGGGAGATAGAGGTGGTGGGGGAGATAGAGGTGGTGGGGGAGATAGTGGTGGTGTGGGGGATGTAGGTTGTGAGGGGGGTGGAGGTTGTGTGGAGGGTGGAGGTAGAGTGGATGGTGAAGGTTTCACTGGTGGTGGTGGAGGTGGAGCAGGTAGTAGTTCTTGTATGGTATGGAGATGAGTTGATTCATGACAGGTAGGCTCAACATCATGCCTTTTAGCTTCTTGGCTGCAGATTAACAGTCAGACTCAGAGTGAGAAATCACCTCCAAATGAGGCACCAAAAATAACCTGATGCTGCTAAATATGTTTCTCTAACTTTGCTTCTTACCTGAGGAGCAGATCGCAGCCTACTCCTACCTCCCTGGTTTCCTCGTGGGGCCTATTCTGTGTGGACATAAAATACTTGAGCTTGTCTTCTAATTCATTATTCTAGGAAAAAGGAAAAGAGGAAACAACACTGTCAGGTCAGCGACATGCAAAGGACTGCAGTCCCTTAACATGTGAAAGTGACAGAAAGGTGCAGTGACATGAAGAAACCATGCAGACATTGGTGACAGCTCAGGATATTGAGTGCTCAGCAGCAGCCCAGATGATCATCTGTAATGTAGTCATGCAGTAGATCACCACACCACACCAAAATCAAAACACACAGTGAACAAACAGCCGAGCATTTTTTTTTCTTACCTCACACTCCACTATCGCGATTCTGTCCAGGAGCTCTGAGATGAACATGTCCTTCTGAGCAACTTGAGCTCGCAGTGATTGAACCTTCACAGAAGGTTGAAAATAATTAGCATGTGTTCTCAGTCGGATCCTTTATCTGCTTAGTTTATTCAATCCATTATTGTGATCTTCCTGGATTGTTCGCATAATTTACTCATATTTTTTTTGGAAGTTTCCTTGAAATAACGATATGATTTGGTGATATTTATATATATAAAAAAAACATGAATGAAAAGGGAGGCTACACTGAAAACACCAAATATTAATAACATCTTAGTCACTGATCGAAGAAGTGATCCAAAATACATATTAAATGGACATGCACTTGTACAGCGCCCTTCTAGTCATCCAACTACTCAAGGCGCTTTTTACACTACGAGTGATATTCACCCATTCACACACTGGTGGCCGAGGCTACCATACAAGGTGCCACCTGCTACTCAGTTTTTAACACTCTCACACCCATGGAACAGCCATCAGGAGCAATCTGGGGTTCAGTATCTTGCTCAAGGACACTTCGACATGCAGACTGGAACCGTGGATTACACCGCTGATCCTCCGATTGGTAGAGAGGGTCAGAGGTAGAGCGGGTCGTCCACGCTCTACCTCTGAGCCACAGCCGCCCAATTTAGTATATCAAATGGTTTTATCACTACTGAGTTTAAAGGTAAACTGCTTACAGTCTGTGCAAGAACGTGCATACTTCTGAATTGGATATCAGACAGAATTCCAACTAAAACACAGTGGCATATGGTCATACTTGTATATATTTCTTTAGATTATGTGACATGTATCCTGCACTTGAAGGATGATGCGCTCCATACAACATGGGAGCCTTTTATGTCCTATATCGGAATGGATATTTCAGCTATTCTTACAAGAGGGATTATGTAGTGGGGGACTAACATGACTTGTCATTTGTTTGTCTTGCTTTTAGTTTTAGTGTGTAATTCATTTATAGATGTTTGATCTGTGAGCCAAGTTGAGTTGTTTGGATTGCATATTCTGATGAATGTTATATGTATTGTTTTGCCCTAAAAAAAATCAATAAACATATTGAAAAAGAGAGCACCAAATATGCATTCATTATTCATCTATTATTGAAAATTTGTATGTTTGCCTGTAGACAAATTTAAAGGTCTACCATGCAGGATTGTTACTGTTTTTAAACAAGTATGCCATCGAAGGTTTGGTGTTTCGCCTCGCTATAGTTGTGTTTTTTCAGCGCTGTGTCTCTTGGATGCCTGCTGCTCACAGTCTGGCATCTGGTTACTACCTTTTAATAAGGCCTCAAGCCCACCTGAACGCTGTGGGGGTACACAACTTTAAACATCTCAAACACAGGAAATTAGAAAATCCAGGCAGAGTCTCTGCAGAAAAATACACCACCACACACTGCCAGTGGGTCATAAATGATGACTGAGAGGGATCACTTCTGTATGAGGCTGTACATTGTTTTGTTTTGTTTTTTGTTTTTTTAGGCAAATCTTGCACAGTATATCTTTAACATGTTTGGTTAACCTGCTGTGCACTGACTATAAGACTTTCTTTTACACTAGTGACTCTAGTGTTAGAATGTATTGAGAAGTGTATGAATTGGACACTGTCTCTATTTTCTGCAAAACTTACTTCCAGGAATGTTCTTGGAAATTATTCAGAAATTACACACCAATAAAACAGAGCATTACGAGAAGAAAAGAAAACAGCCAATGCAACACGAGAACAGAACAGTGATACATTACTATGGACGCTGAATATAAGGAATAACTTCCTGGAAAACCAAACTGTACTATGAGCTCAAGAGGGAACAGTTAGAACACTAATAATGCCTTTTAATCACTTCACCATTTATCTTTAGCTCATGAGTATGTATCTTAACCACTAGACCAATGCAGTGCCCCACCCATTGTTGACTCTGAGTCAGATCATGTTTTATACTCCCTGCGTGCGTTGATCTCATCCACATTCTGGACGGTAAACAAACTTCTACTACTTTGGCTGACATATGCATCTCATCCACACCCTTTATCAAAACACCGGTAGATCAGAAGACCCGATCGGATTTCAGACACGGATAAATAAACTCTCCTCACCTCCTCGATCATTCCTTTGACTTTCCTCTGTTGGCAGAACACCATGTCGTTCAAGTGTTTGATTCTCTCACGGAGATCCACAGATTCAGCTTGCAGCTCTTTGGACCTAAATAGAGTTAAACCCAGAATTAAATCCAGGTGAAAAGGTGTTTTATCTTTTCCAAAAATGTGCAGCCAGGCCACATGCTTCTCAGATCAAGAATAACAAACTTTGAAAGGGAAAAAAATGACTGCTGTACTCTGTTAAAAATGCACCTCCACCAAAACAAAACTGTATTACTTGAAGCATGAATGTGTCTTTTTAACCTTAGAAATGATCAGTCTAGACTCAAGGTCCTCTTATTAGCTTTTATACGTCAGGTGGCATAGAACATGAAAATCTATGAGATCAAACTCAATGACAACATAATAAACTCCAGCTGCTGATAAAGACTGTGTGATGCAGTTAAAAGCTCATAAAAAGCTTGTAAGTGACCCTTGAGTTTAGCTTGTTTCATCACACTGGTGAGTGTATTTATTTGGACTCTCTTTTCATACTTTTTGACTACACTTGCATCGGTCTGGTCTGTCAGCTCCAGCAAGCGTAGGCGCTGTTCACATTCCTGCAGCTTCTTGCAGAGCTGACTTTTTTCCTGTAAAAATATTTATTTCATTTATGAGGTTTATCATCTGCTAAAAGTGTAGAGCGATTTTTGTTACGTTAATATTTTTGTTTTACCTTTCCCATACAGTCCAGCAGACGATCCAGTTCAATAATCCTCTGGTCCCTCTCCTCAATCTTGGCCTCTGCAATCCTGATATTTCTCTCTGCTTCCTCCAGTCGCCTGATGTACTCATCGAGTTGGGCCTGTGTGAGCAGAAATACATTTCAGTTTATATGATGGACTGCTTTTGAAATGGCTTGTCAAATGTTCAAAAACCAGACACGTTTAATGACATCTTGAGGGCTCATCTCATCTCATTGGTTTCTATTGGCAGTGAAACTGTATGTGATGAGCAAATGAATAAGGAGTAAAGAATGCAGACCTGTAGCTTTTCAATCTCCTCCCTGTGTTTCCGTTGTTCCTCCTGCAGCTTCTCGTCGTACTCCCGCTGGAGCTTTTCTGAGAGCTTCTGCATCGCCTGATTGTGAGCCTCCTGTGCAGACTCCACCTGGACAATTCACAGCACAGCAAAAATTAAGCTGATTATTCCATATTGACACTAGAATAAAAGATTCAGGTGCAGCTGATGTGTTGCACTACTGCGGTGAGATGATCTGTCATCAAATCTACAGGATCAAAGCATGCTGCTGGATCTGCTATTCGTCATATCACTGTTATTAACTCATCAGACTGTTTTGTATCAGGCTGTTCGAGCGTCACACCAGCTGGGTGACCAGTATCTCCATGAATGTGCCAGAGCAGGTACTTCCACTGTAATGTTTTGTGGATGCATTAGGGTTTGTGTGAATGAGTGAGTGTGAGCTTGCACACAAAGAGATATGTGATTACCTGCAGTTTCAAAGACTGGTTTTCAACCTGCGCTGCTGCCAGCTCCTTCTCCTTTTCTCTGAGTTCTTGTTGTGTTTTCTCACAGGTGCTCCGCAAACTCTTCACCTCATCTTTCACGCCGACCCTTCTCTGACAGTTCTCCAGAAGGGATTTCTGCAAAGGAAACGTTTCTTATCAAGTCAGCCTTTTCTGTGACGGCATGCAGCTGTCGCAAATTCAGTGACATTGATTTGTTACCTGCAGGCTGATGTTGGAAGATATGAGGGAGCTGTTCATCTGATCGAAGCTCTCCATGGCTGCCGTCCGGACCCTCACCTCTGACTCCAGACTCCTGCGATGTGAATTGGCAGCCTGCAGATGCACATGGCAAACTATTCAGATTTATTCACAGCTTCACAGACTGGAGGTTTGATGAGGGAGTTTGGAGCAGTCACACGGTGTTACATAATTCATTACCCTGATTTCCTGTGAAAGCTTCTGCATTGATTGCTGCATTCCTCCGAACTGCCCGTACATCCGCTCTCTCACCTTCTCCAAAGAATCTCTCACCTGTATACACAACGTAGAGATATTATCTACATAACATCCCATACAGCTTTGAACAGGATGATGCGTTGACCTGAAGGCTTGACTTCTTGTTGTGTTAGTTTCCACTCACCTCCCTGATGTACTTCATCTCATCCTGAAGGTGACTGGCCGCCCACTCGCGTGCCATCACCTCCTGCTGTCTGTCCGAACCCATCCGCTGCACTACGCCATACACTTTGGGCCCATGATGCTGCAGCGAGGTCTCTGGCACCCCATTGGTCATATCTCCGAGGTGCTGAGGGAGACAGGATCGCACCGGTCAGGTTTCTGTAGCCACCCTCCACCGAGGCTGACTTCTACTGTCTTTGTGTTTGTGTATTCGTGTGCTCACTTATGTGCATACATGCACACTTTCAAGTGCATCTCATGTTTGTGTGTTTGTGTGTGGATGCACATGCCTGCATATGTACACTTGTTCAGGTATTTCCAGCACTACTGCTGCTGAGCACTGGAAACAGGAGGCTGGGAACAAGTGGCTAAAAAAGTGCAGGGTGTATTGAGGGTGTCATGTTTCTGCAACCCAGTACATGAGCTGCTGTTGCCGTGTCTGCCTATTGTACCTGCAGCAGCCGGGCAACCGATGAAAACAGATGCACACCAGCAGAGAAGAAGTGCAGCATTTTAAACAATGTAATAACTAAATAACAAAATACAATTATAGCATGGCTGCAGATACATTACAGTACTGAAGCTTAGAGATTCAGTTTCTATAAATATTTCAATACTGTAGTGGAAGGGGTAAATATTTTCTCTGGAAATTAGAAAGAACTTAATTTGGGGCTGAAACTAATCTGTGTATATAGATAACCAGATAGATAGATAGACTTGAGACATCGAATTTGTTACAGTCATCTACAAGCATCTGTTCATGTTGAATATCATTGAATACATTATTAATGACAGCCTCAAGGTGCACGCACGGAAACGTGCTTTTACAGAGGGATGACGGTGACACACGTGCTGAAGCAGTGGCAGTGTCATGCCTATTATTCATGTGTTGGATGTGGCTGTCTACCTGCTGAGGTGACTCCCTGCCAGCTGGCCTCTCTCTTTGGATCAGCCCATTCTTCTTCTTCCATGCCCCATTGACAGCCTTCTCTTTCTCAGCCTACAGGAACAAAAAGTAACAACAAATATTCAATATTGCTGTTGTGGATAATTCAAGACACTCCAGGTGTGGACCCTGGAAAGTAAAAAATACATGTATTATTATTTTTGTATTGTGTGCAAACATTTCACAGCACTGACACCTTCTAACTAGCAAAGTTTCTGTTGCAATAAGACACGTCGTTGCAATCTGTCAACAAGACCAAGAATGCAAGCAAACTCTTTTGCAAATTTTTGCTATTTTCTTATCATTTTCTACCTCATTCTGTCCTTATTTAAATATGTTGCATATTTTTCTCATTGCATGTGAATACTCTATTTTGTATCTACTACGTGGAGTTGAAGCTAAGTTTGTTTGTTTATGTCACTACGACAATGTTGACTAAGTTGTAGTGGGTATGGGTAGGGTTTCACAGGTTTCAACTGTTAAATAAGCAATAATTTGGGGGGTGGCGTGTACAAAAAACAATTGAATTTAATCAGATAGATAGATAGATAGATAGATAGATAGATAGATAGATAGACAGACAGACAGACCTATTACCCTGTAAAAGAGGCACCAGTCTCCACAGCTCTCAGAGATAAGAATGAGGAGGAACTGGAACAAAGACGCCATTGTTGTGTGGTGGACACAGCCGAACCTCACATTTCTCCACCACTTAATCTACAGAGGACGCGCTGTTGAGAAATGTTGAAGGCCGGCAAATAGGCGGATGTGAATTCCAGCAGATGGGAGGGAAGAACAGCCATCTTTATGTTTTAACAACAGGGCAGCCTCCCTCTCTGAGAGAGAGCCCAGAATAACAATGCTCTGTGTGCTGTCACTTCAGCTTTGAATTTTACAATTTTAGTATTTGACTACACTGGTGACAATGTTTACCTGCTTCTTGTGACTGAAACTACTGCCGTCATGTAACGTCAGTGGAAGAAACAGACAGGGTTTCTGTTGTTTTGTTGCTTTAAGAAGGATGAGCTCCTCATAGAAGTCACAATCTGGATCACGTTAACACGTAAAAACTGCATAGAAATGCCCCCTTAAAGGAATTACGTGTTAACTGATTGTTTTATCATATGACTATATTGTAAAGGACTTGGTTGATGAAAACAAAGAATGTGGAAATGAAATCCAATGATGTAGGTGTAGAAACCTATATATGTAGCAACTGTGTCTAAGCCCTGTGTGTGTGTGTGTGTGTGTGTGTGTGTGTGTGTGTCTGTGTGTCATCATGGTGCATATGTATTACATCTCATCTAGGCCATAGTCATTGGTTGGATTGTGTCGACGATGTGTCAGGTTGCAGGATACACCCGTTCTAATTTTATGGAGAATAACCACTTTAACCAGCTTCCCTGCTGAAACATAATATCTCTGGATTCCTCTGACAGAGCATGTTTCTGTCACTTCCTTCCTCCTCGATTAACCTCACATCTTCCCTTTTTCTTTTTTTTCCCACAGTCACACGCTCAAAAATACGCAACTGACCTTTATTTGACCTTCCCTCCCGATTACATTTAAAATCACAGATTGAGTAGAAATTTGTTTAAGCAAACGGGCCATGTCTAAATAATTGAAATAAGAAATTGGAGCCTGCTCAACACTGTGTCACTTTTGAACACTGTGCTGGTATTTTAACTAAATGCTGTTGCAACAGCAACAAAGTTATGTGTCACAGCAGCAGCAGCTGCACAAAACACTAAGTTCAGCTCTGAATGCATAATGAGCACATGAAGAGGACACAGAGAGATGAGTTTTTAACCGCTTGAACCCTGATTTTCCTCTTAATTTCCTCTAGAGTGGCTTCAAAGTTATGTTTTTCCACACTGCAGATTCATATGCAAATTATGTGTAAGCTCATTTTAGCACTTCAGTGAATTTAGCTTAGTTATTTGGACATACATGTGTAAAAAAGAAAGACACTAAGCATTAAGACAAGTTTGAACATTGTGCGGGAGAGGTTACAAGCAAAAAATGGCTTATGAAGGTACCTCAACTACTAAAAAACAATAATCAAAAACATAAGAAATTAAATTAAAGGTTTTAAGACTAAGCAGCAACACAGAAATAAATTACAAAGACAGTCATGAAGTGTTAAAAATCTTTCCAAATTAGAGTCCTTTTCAGATGTTTTTGTTTTTAATAACGAGACTGCAGAAGTTGATTGTATAGGATGGAAGTATGTTGTTCCAAAAATATCATCTTCTGTATTTCAGTGAACATTGATTAAGTGAAGCATTTGTACAATAAATATGAAGCTACTGTGAGAACCTGGTTAGCTTAGCTTAGCACGAAAACTGGAAATGGGCTAAAATAGTTTAGCCTGGCTCTGTCCAAAGGGGAAAAAAATCTGCCTAGGAGCACCTCTGACGCTCATTAATTGCACACTCCCCTTGCCTTAAAACAACAAATGATCATTTTAATGAGTTTTTGTAAGTATAAAACAATCAAGATCAATCATATCATTATATTTGGAGGTTTAGAGGTACTGGCTAGGCGTTTCCACCTGTTTCCAGTCTTTGTGCTAACTCTAAGCAAAAAAGTGAAAATATGGATTTCCCATAATGCTAATATTCCTCCAGGGCCACGTCTTACTATTGTGTTTTTACTCTCTACATTTCCTCCAGCCATTGTTATTGCACCTTGGGCTTCAGTCGATTGTCTGTAAAAATGTGCCGCTGTGCTGTTGGAGCTGCTGATGTGTGTTCAGGCAAAACGAGCTGCACAGTTGCATGGGTGCAGAGTTTACGTCCTTACTAAACACATACTGAAGCACACGTCATCACCAAGGGCACATGTGTGTTACCCTCCACTTTATGTTCACTCTTGACCACACTGTCCTCTGCCATCAGTTCCAAAAGTCATTATCACACCCACTAAAAGGGAAGTGCATTCAGAGATTGTTGCAGCATGCTATCAGTGGAGAGCGTGGAGGTGTGGTAACTAGGCGAACACCATACTCCCTGGCCAAGGTTCATACAAAACAAACCACCATGTTGCTGTAAAGATTCTGCACTTGAAGGACCAAAAAATCCTCTCAGTGCCAACAATAAGTCAAGTTTCAGTTCACACACTCTCACTGTCAAATTCTGGCATCAGTCTGTGGACCACAGATCCTGTACACAAACAAAGGCAGGGGCAGAGCCACCTACAGCAAACACCTTCACAGCCTGCAGCACATACTCATAATCCTCACAGTCACAATGTGCACTAACAGACTCGGAGAGAGTGTAATTATGCAATTCTTTAAGGACATTCAAATTGATGTTTGTGTAGTTAGTAGTGTTTGTACTGAGTTTGTACTGTGCCGCAGGTGTCTCAGGTGTGATGTCAGAAAAAGTCTGTTCAGCAAAAGTGTTTTAAATATTTTCTATTGTATGGAATAGATTTATAACACAGAGTCAGAGGTGAGCTTTGAAGTCAATGTGAAACAGCTGTGTGTGCATTATCACATGCACACACCCTCCTGCCATGATTGTGTAACTGGTCCAGATGATAAAACACACATAAATCTCAGTGGTTCTTTATTTGTATTATATGATGAATTAATGTTGTATCTTCAGCGCTTATCATTCTTCCACATCACCACTTTTTTAGAGCGCCTTTGTGTGTGCGGTTTGAGTTAACTCCATTCATTAAACCTTTACCTATCTAAACAGGGCTGTCAAGCAAGACTTATAGGCAGGAAGTAGCATGCTTAATTGTAGAATTTCAACGAGGGAGATATACACACAGACTTACTGTGTCTGAGTTTGAGGTTTTGGGCTCCTTGTTTCCATTATCTCCAGCGTGTAGAGTTAACCGGAGGCGTCTGATCCTCCTCTGAGAAAAACAAACAGACAAAAAGCAAATGAATAATGTTCTGCACGCAAATTAATGTTTGCGTTAAGTCATCATGAGAAAATATAGAACAGATGACCCTGAAACATCCCTGAAACCAGGGCTGGGAATAAGCTCCAGCCACAAGCCAAGTGCTGGTAAAATATGCAAGTGGCTGCTTCATTCACCAGCCAAAAAACAATAGTAATCTAATGAGTTGCTGGTAGGTTTTGGAAGTGGCAGGTGGATAAAAAAGTGAAGCTAAGAAATAGAACAGGTGACGAATCTCACAGACTTTAACACTCCTCTGTGGGTTTATTTATAGTCAGTGACAACAGAGCTTCAAGCAAAGTTCATGTAAATGCTGTGTAACTGCTTACAGATACATCATAATATTTAGACCACAGTCAGTTCTTTGTTTGTTTATGTAACAGACAAAAAAAGTAAAACTAGATATGTTAAAAGATTTTATTTTAAGACATTTTTCCAAAACACATTACTGCAGTCATGAACCTGTATCATACTCAGCTGACTAAGGCTCTTTATTCATTAGAAAACAATGGGAATAAGTTTAAAGGCCTGTTTAGTACAAAGGCCTGTTTTATCAGAGAGCTGTTCAAATAAACATGACAGCCCTGCCTCCTGCACACTCAGCTCCCATTACATGCTCCTGTTAGTGAACACATCCTATCACAAACATGAACTTTCAGATCATCAGGGAGCAGAAAATGTTAGCTGGGACTCAGGACATTTATCCTACTGTAAACAGACAAGAAACAAGTGGCTGCAAAGTTAAAGACAATGGGGGACAAACAGAGAAGGGTGGGAGGGGAAATACAAAACTGTTTGCAAAACACAGAGGAAGAAAAGGGGGAGACAGAGGGAGAGTTTCAATGTCCTGACTTCTCTGGGACTTCTTACCTCACTTGTAGACTCTGGAGAGTCCTCTGTTGTGGTGGTGGTGGTGGAAACAGTTCGTCCTGAAGCGTACCGATGCATGTCTCCTCTTCTGTCCACTCCTCGTTTCTCTTCCTCTCCCTCTCTGGACCTCCTCCCACCCTTCCTCTCGCTGCTCCTTCCTGAGTTCTGCTCAAACTCTCAGAGTGACCATCTGCCCCCGGCTCCAGCCAGGGAAGAGGAGGGAAATTCCACTCTGTCAAGTCTGGTCCTAGTGGTGGTCGTGGGGAGTCCACAGGGCCCTAAGGTTGCCTCTCCTTCTGTGAAAAGATCAGGTGCAATCCAGTTCCACACTTGGTAACACAAACACAGCTATGTCATTGTGATAATTCCTGCCAGACTGCTACTAACTCCACCTGGTTGACAGGCTTGTCAGTCACTCAGCAATCTTCCCTGCCCTCTGTCTCTCTCTGCCTCTCTCTCTCTCTCTGTCTTTGCATTCCCATCAGACCTGTCTGGCCACATTTCAGCTGCCTCCCTGGTCTGTGCCTCCTGCCCTGAAAGAGCAGGACTTTCACAGGGAGGGGCCTCGTACTCGGGCTGGGACAGGTGGAGTCCTTCTTATCAACAGGAGTGGCTAATAGGAGGAGCTGTGTACTGTTCACTCCACAGTTTGGCAATATCCTCATGTTACAGCTATGCATGCAAAGCTTTCTTAGAAATGCTCTACTAACTGTAAAATATTTATCCACTTTATCTATGATATTGGTCTGTTTTACAGTTCTGACAAGCAATAAACACAATGTATTTTGTTCTTTTCAGTTACTAAGTACATTTACTCAAGTACTGTATTCCATTTTATCTTATGTAATACTTCTAGTCCACATATCAGAGGTGATTATTGTTCTTTTATCAAAAGCTTGATCACTTACTGTGCAGCTGTGGAAAGTAACTAAATACATTTACTCAAGCGCTGTACTTAAGTGCAAATTTAAGGTACTTCTACATTACTTGAGTGTCTCCTTTTTATCCTACATAATACTTCTAGTCCAAATATCAGAGGTAATTATTGGTCTTTTTACTTCACTACATTTATTTAACATCCGTTCAGATTAAGATTGTTCACACAAATCACATGATCATCTACATATAATGTAATAATACAGGTTAAATATCTAACACCATATGAAGTAGTTAAAGTTAGCTCCACCTCTAACAATTACAACATTTACAGTATGGTAACCCACGAGCAATTTCCACTTGCCAAGGTGATATTCGCGCTGAATGTGGGCAGTGCGGCGTATGACGCCTACAGAGGGCTAGCTTGCTACCTAATGTTAGCTAGCCCACTGATAAATACGGCTAAATATGATGTATTGGTACATTAACCATTTTCTTACGTTCCATACCTGTCTCCTGACTCACTGCCAGCCAGGCAGCTCCTATCATGTGGGGCAGTTTGTAGTTAGTTTCATACGATATCAGCTGGTTAGACAAAACAAAAATCAGTGTCTCCTCCACACAAACTCTGTTACTGTTTCTTAAGGCTGCGACTTGGCCGGTCAAAGTTGACTTTAGTTTAACACTACATGATGCAAAGATGCAAATTTGCTCTGCCACTAGAAGAGAATGTATTATTTATCCCTGTGCTTGCACTGAAAAGTGGACGGGAGACATATATTCACCGATGTGAATTTTGCTCACGTGAACTGCCCTTAATGGTCCAGTGTTCAGGAGTTAGTGGCATCTAGCGGTGAGGCTGCAGAGGTGAAACTTGTTCCATGTGCCAAGTGTGTAGGAGATGCAAATATGCAAAAACATGAATGGCCCTATCTAGAGCCAGTGTTTGGTTTGTCCTACTGTAGAACAACATAGTGGACCCTGTGGGAGAGGATCCGCTCTGTATGTAGATATTAACATCTCATTCTAAGGTAATGAAAACACAATGATTCTTATTTTGGGTTCATTATAAAGTAATGAAAACATAATTGTGAATATTATATAACCATAGGTGACACTAAATCCTACACACTGGAGCTTTAAGTACTACTCACATATTAATACACCCAAATACTCCATTATACTAAAAGTCTTGCACTGAAAATTTTACTAAGTAAAATAAGTATTAGAAACAAAATGGACTGCAAGCATCCTAAGTTTAAGTACTCATTATGCAAGAATTATTCCTAAGTTTTATATTATTATATAACTGGATCATTAGCCTATTGGTGTTGCTAGTTTAGTTAGTTAACTTCAGTAAATGATTTGAAACTGGTTGATACTGAAGGTACAGGAGGTGTTTTGTGGTGCAGGAGCTGCTTCAGCCTATACATTATTGATACTGTTGATAGTGGATCGTGATGAAAAGGAAGGCAGCATTATTTTTTAATGGTCTTCCTTCTTCCTCACAGCTACACTGTTGTTTGGTTTTAAACAATAAATTTAAGCTCATCAGTTTAAACTCACTCATCCTGTCAGATATCTTTAAGGGACAGACAGACAGTCATCCTGACAGACGGATCACATTCCTGTTATGAATGGCCTGCGGTCACTCCCTTTTAATAGAAACTACAGACAAATTAGAGTCACTAAGCAGAGTAAAGTTTTAAAGGTATAGAAGTTGTCAAGCCAGAGCTTGTTCAGCTGGACATTATTCTTCAGCAAAGATCAGATGTTAAAAAAGATGTCAAAATACGTCAGTAAATATGAAAAGAAAAATTTCCAGAACAAATGTAAGAGGTATTTCTACAGGTCTGAGGAGTTAATCAGTAACCAGACATCAAACAAACGGTGTTTCTTTACTCCTGCAATCGGTGAGCCGGTCACTCAGCCAGGCCTTCATCCAAGTCCAGTGTCAAGCCGTAATCCTCTGCCATAAACATATCAGATTTACTTCCTGTTGTGATTGCGCTCTCACTGTTTTGACATCAGATCTTGATTTAAGGCAGGTCTTACAAGAACCACACGATGTATGTGTCACTGAAAAGAACAAATGTCAACTTAATTCATGCCAATGTGCAGAAAGCAACATGTAGACTGCAGTTACACAAGGTAACTAAGTACATCTACTCAAGGACTGTTATCTGAGGTAATTATACTTAAAAGAGTACATCCATTTCATGGCATTTTATACTGTTACTCAACTACAGTTCAGGGGGAAATACTGTAGTGTTTTTACTCCGCTACAATTATTTGACAGGTGTCGTTACTTTTCAGATTAAGATTCTACACATAAAATATTTGATGAGTTTATAAAATATGTTGCTTTGTCATAGATCAAACTGTTAAAGTCCCAAGAGCTGAAACAATTAGCCCATTAATCATAATTCCTGCTTCTTAAATGAGATGATGAGCAGGGTTTTTTTTACTAAATTATAGTAAACTGAGTAATCTGGGCGTTTGGAGTATGTGTTTCACAGAACAAGTAATTTGAAGGTGTCACTTTAGGCAAGGAGAAATCTTGAAGGACACTTCACACTGGTGATGATTAATTGATTGTTCATTCATTCATTGTCTGGATGAATCAATGGGCTTGATAGAATGACAGGCTTTGGAGCCCATCCCAGCTGACACTATAGGCGAGAGGCTGGATACACCCTGGACAGGTCACAGAACTGTCACAGGGCTGTCATTGCTAACGTAGGTAAAACTCTCCATGGTATGAACAGTGGTTACATAACCCTAAAATCCAGCCACAACTCAGCCCTGAGCAGTGTGACCGTCCACTATTGACCAATCAACGGACTGCAGTGTTCACAGCTCCACCTTTTAGTACTAGAACTGTGTGTTAGGTACCCCAACAGAGGGGTAACCAAAAATGGGGACAGTGTGGAACAGTTTCATTGGTACCATCCACAGCTTCTCACAGTGGAAAGCATACTGAGCTGAACTGCTCAGTGGAAACAGGGCTATAGAGACAGGCAACCATTCACACTCACATTCACACCAACAGGCAATTTAGAGTCACCAGCTAACCTCATGTCATTGATTGTTTTAGCCTTGTAAGAATTGTTAAAAATTAGCTCTACCTTGAAGAACTACTATAGTGAAATCCTGCTAACACATTAATGCATCAATACTAAAAATCTAATGATGCCATAGTACATTTACAGCGGAAATTTGAGATACTTTAAGTACATTTAGTATTTTTGCTCAAGTAACATTTTTAATGCAAGACTTTTACTTCAATATTTTTTCTTGAAGGGATTGTTACTACGTACTATCTGCCCCACTGACAGACAGGGATAATTAGAAGCTTGTTTTTTCTCAGTAATAACTTGCATGTATTGTTTGTTGCTGTGTGCAGGTTACAGTCGAGGTGTTTGATCTCCTGCGTGGGAGCGGTTGCTTGTGGAGGATTTCACTGTTGAAACCAACAACAATAGCTGTTGTCTATTTAGCGTCTCTGCAGCTGTAGTATTTAGGTTAACTTGTGTTTTAGTGATTGCTCTATCCCAAAGCAACATTACCACTGCTGACAGACAAATGTGCCGTCTGTGATTACACAGCCTCACAAGGCTGACCTGCTTTAGAAAAATGTGTGGTAATCAACTCAAACTTACTTGCACTGATTTTAGGGTTGTTCAAAATGGCTGGGTTCTTTTCCTATACAGCCAGAGAGATAAGTTTTGAGGCTGAATATTTTCAAGTAAAGAAGGAAATTTTTCTCATATACTGTAGGTCGAAGCTGCTGTACACAAACGTGTACTCTTTAAAGGATAGGTCAGTGTTTATTCAAGTCAGTCTTTAAACTAAATTAACATGTCAAATATGTACATTCAATGAGTCACTGGTTCTTGGCTGCAAAAAGATCCCCTTAAAGCAGTTTACAGTTTCATGTAAACAATAGGGGACTCCACTATCCTAATTCTGTGTGAAAATTACCTCTAAAGTTTAACAGAAGCTAATATGAAGCTTTAGCAGGTGGGATCCTTTAAAGTTACAGTCTTTCCCTCTTTGTGTATCCACAAACAGAGTTTCCTCGCTGAGCAGGGTGGAGGGACAGTAACACTAAGGGAGAATTTGTTACTAAAAACACAGAAAATCTAGAAGATCTCAACTTGAGTTGTGCAACTGCTGGAGTCTAATTATTATAATTAACTGTTTTTTATGAACAAATGTAAATCCATCACTGAAAAACATCACAATCACCAGACAAAAAAATGTTTGCATTGTATGTTTCTATAAACCATGGATATGTTACATTTACATCAATATGTAGCACAGTGGTTCTTAAACTTTTTACACAGTGTATCATCTCAGAAAATATTAGGCCAGTGGTTCCCAACTGGTCCAGCCACTGGGTCCAGATTCCTCCTTAGTCAAGTTATTAGTTCAAGGTCCACACAGTTTAACACTTTCAGCGGCATATTTGTGTTTAGACATGTCACCAAGCTAGTTTGCTGACTCTGTCAAGTAGCCGCTCACTCTACAGCAGGAACTACACGTAAAAATTAAAAGCTCTGTGCCAGAAATTCACTGCACTTAAAGATACAGTGTGTTCTTTACAAACTTGCAACATTTGCGAGTCACTTCAGTCCATTCAGAATGGAACCACAATCCACTTTTGGACCGCGACCCACCAGTTGGAAACCACTGTATTAGGATGTTAAAGTACCACCACTATAACCAACATTAAAGTACAGTAGCGTAGGCCTACCCTGTTTAGCTACAGACAATTCACACAGAAGGCAGGTTTATTCTAAATCAGATGACTAGGAGCAGCCACCCTCCACAAAGGGGCAGCAGAACTACAACTGGCACTTACAGTCTTCCATACGGCTCTGGTACACTGCAAAGGCCAACCCCTCATCAGGTGCTGTGGAAACTTCACAGGCACTGCTTTAGAAGCCACTAGCACTTGCACTCTGTTGGTTGATGTCCACTTCAGTTTCAACAGGGCTGCTCAAAATATTCACCTCCTGGTCCACACTTTTCCTTAATAGTTAATAGTTCCTGTTTGGAGCCACAATTAAAGTGTCCTTACAACTTTCATTTTACCTCGGCTTATTATCTTGCTATCACAGTTTAGCTCAGAACTATGGATATATGCATGTGTTACGTTCATGAACACGATTCCGTAGCAGGCTGATATTGAACAAAATTATTACAAAAAGGGCAAAATCTTTTTTAGATTACATGTTATGGATCTCATAGTTTATGTATGTTCATTCTAAATGATATAGGCCATTATTTAAATTATCATTATAGGTTAAAAAAAAAGTTTTGCGGAGATTCCTCCACATACCACCAGAGGGAGTATCATAGTTTGAGAACCGATGATGTCACAGATGCGTTGAAACTTTATGTTTCAGCAGTGCTGTGACACAAAAACCACTTGGTTATGCTTAGGAAAAGACAGTGTGGGCCTAGCACATTCAGGGCCCTAGGCAAGCAAGGTGGCGCCCAAGGTGGCCACCTATGTCGCTTTCAAGCCAACAATTTTAAAAAATTTTTTTAAAGATATTTTTAGGGCAGTTTAGCCTTTAATTGATAGGACAGCTTAAGTGTGAAGGGGGGAGAGAGAGGGAAGGACATGCAGCAAGGGGCCACAGGCTGGAGTCGAGCCCGGGCCGCTGCGGCAACAGCCTTATACAGTACATGGGGCGCCTGCTCTACCACTAAGCCACCGACGCCCCGCCAGCCAACATTTGTATGTGGAGTTCATGTGGGTAGTAAATGGGCTGAAAAATGGGGCATATATGGGATTGTTCATGGGTTACATACTGGCCCCTTGCCAATTGGCAATATGGGTGGGTTTACCCTAGTGGGCCCCAGATAAGATGCCCATTTTGGGCCCATATCAGCAAGGATCAGCTATTAATCTCTTACAGCTCAGGCCTGAAGATTAATGCTGTGATAACACTGTGTTGAACACTGCAATGAGAATATATAGCCATAAAAATGCAAAACTAACCTGACACTGATCTGATAAACTGTCAGGTTATTCAATCTGAATCTATGGATCAGTTTTCTCGGCTGGAAGAATGTACTGAACTTTATGATGCCAACACAATTAAAAAAACCTTCACATAATGAACTGCACATCTGAACAAAGCGTCCTTTGTTATGTTGCAGAAAAGGACTCAGCTGTGTTAAGTACATACGCGTTAAATGATAAAGCTATGTGTTGATTGTAAAAGAGATAAAGTGACTCCAGACGCACAAGCCCTGAAAGCAGGTTTGTCCTGCTGCACTGAGGTATTCACTGCCTAAAGGCCTGAACCAAATGTTTACCTTGGCGTTATTGTACAGAACCTGAGCAGTGTTACTACAGTTACTATAGTATTACCCAACACAAAAACACAATAAAACTTTGTGGGTGTTGATGGTGGCTATATTCAGTAAGCCAGCCAGTGTTACTGGGAGCTATTCATCGTCAAGATGGGAGTATCTGGGGGTTACGTAGGTTGTTTGAGTCCCTGTGGGTCTGCAGAGGCCTGACAGCTCGGCTCGGTGATAAAAACCAGCTCACTTACAAACCATTTACTGCTCACCACTTCATTACTGATGCTCATACTTTTACAAAAGTAATGGAGCACAGAGACAGGCATGCCTCTCCATTGATAGTGACCACTTTTCTCACTTCACTAGCAAAACTCCAATGCACAAATTCCCCACAGTTTACTAACAAAATAATATCAGCTCTCTGTTTTGTTAATATAATTTAAATATTTATTTTCAATCCTCTATCATGGGGGTTTCAAACATACGGCTCGTGGTCCAGAACTGTCCAATCCAGCCCACTGGATGACATCGCACACCTAATGTTGATGCACTTGTGAGGGCTAAGAGGTGCCAGGTTTCATAAGCAACTTAAACAGTTATTAGCCTCCTCAGCTGCTCTTCTCGATGTTTCTACCTTTTTTTTTTGGCCATTAAAAGGTTTTTTGGGAGGGAGTTTTTCCTTATCCGCCGTGAGGATCCAAAGGACAGAGGGATGCCGTATGCTGCAAAGTCCTCTGAGGCAAATTGTGATTTGTGATACTGGGCATTATAAATGAAACTGAAGTTGAATTAAATGTAAAATGTTGTTTCAGAGACTTCTCTACCCCGACAAGAATACAGTTCTCTGAAAAAAGAATAATTAATTATTGTGGTCACATTTAAAGATACTGAACATTGTGCAAAATATTGTCAATCAGCAGCTTCAGTAGCTTCAACTTTAGCTTGGTGTGTTGATGCTTGCATTTCTGCACAGGGGTGGAAATATATGTAGAAATGCACATGTAATGACAGTGAAAAGATGACTGACTGAGTGTGGAAAAACTGAGACAATTTTGAAATTACACTTATATTCATTAAAGACATATCAGGCTGTTCATCATCTGTTATGCGGTCTATGGACTAAAATGAGTTTGACACCCCTGCTCTATCACCTCTTAGTTTTCAGGAAATCTCACACAGAGAATCTAAACCATCAAACCAGGTCCCATTGTTACAGCTAGGGGGCAGCATGGTACTGTGACATTTTAACAGTGACGCTCACAAGCTGTTTTTATTTTTTCTGTCCACCTACACTAACCCGCCAGAGTTGTTTCTAGATCCCTGTAAGACTTGTTAAACTTGTATGTTTCCTGTTAAGGGCTGTGAAATAGAGAGCTCCGTGTGAAAAACTGGAGCTTTTTAAACCCTGTACATCAGAAAACTCCCACAGTTCCCTCTGAGACAACTCTTTCAGCTGTCTACCTCTTTATTCCTCAGCAGTCACCCCGGTTGAAGTCACTCAAGCACATAAAAGAATCCCAGGAATGATCACCTTGTTAAGCATACACAACTTTCCCCTCTTAAGCCGCCCGGCCTGCAGCCCCTATTAGTTTACTGCCTGGCTTGCCACAAAGGAGGGAGAGATAATGCTGTGGCACTTGAACGGTTGATTTGTTTGTTCCACACAGAATAGCAACAAATGAAGGTCATGCCCTGCCAACAATAGCCAGTCAGCCAGTGTGAATAAGAAAGCTCAGTCTATTCACCTCCTTGTCCTGCTGTAGGTACAAGTGTGAAGAAAGTTTTCAGAGTGGCAAGTCTACGCTCTCAGTTTCTCAACGTTAAAACATGACATAGAAGTAGCTTTAATGTTTTTCTTTTAATCTTTAATATTAAATTGAAACCAGATCTCTACAATGTGATCTAAATAAATTACAAATACATCTGTGAGCTCGAAGCCCTGCACCACGAATACTTTTTTTTCTTTGCCCAAGAGGCTGAAGGAGGTCAAAGCTCGGGCTGAAAGGTGATCAGGCCCAAACACAGGATTCATGTGCTTCATATGTTCCAGCAGGAAAAACACTGACCCACTGAGCACGAAATTAAAGATAAAGAGCCGCTATTGACACAGCTGCCTCAACCCCACAGAGATTTCATCTGAGGATGAATGAAGTCAGTATACAACCATCACTGGGCCGATCAAGTCATCTCAGTTAGTATGTCACACTTTCACACCACTAGATTTGAAAGAGAAATATTGTACTTTTTACTCCACTACATGTTTTCTGTTTGAGTTACTTTGTAGATTTCACATTTTGTATCATACAAACACTGCAAAAATCTATCAAGTAATTTGTGGTGTATATTAAGATTAAGATTTCATTTCAATATCATAGGGACATCTGAAACTGCTCTGTGTACTAGGACATCAACTGTTTTACATAAATACAATACAAAACATCATGTAACCAAGCAACAAAAACCATACTACTACAAACACTACAAATCACATCAGGCATTACAGTGCAATAAATTAAACATTTCTGTTACATTTAGTGATGGCCCAGGTACACTGAGGCTACTTAGAAGCCATACTCTGATTTAACTGGTTGATAGACTGAGGAACAAAAGAGATGCTGAACGTGTTCAGTTGAGTCTGTGGGACTCTAAATGGCAAAAGCTCATTTTCTTCAAAAAAAAAGTGTGAGAAGGATTAGACGTAAAATTATTGAGTCCTGAAAGTTTTATTTGGGCAGATTTTAGCTTCTTTTAATGAGAGAAAAACAGTATGATCATCTTATAGTTCAATTCAGCTCCCCGTGGATCAGATAACATTAAAATACTGTATACATGTTAATACACAGGTAATAAAAATTCACTAACATGTTAGCACTCTGTAAGGGGCTGTTCTGTATAATGAGCACTTTTACTGTTGATACTTTGCTTACATTTTGCTGATAATACTTTTACTAGTAGTAAAAAAAATAGTTAATATGAAGGACATTTACTTGTCATGGCGTATTGTCACACTTTGGTTTTGATGCTTTTACTTTTGTAAAGGATCTAAATACGTCTTCCACCTGCTAGCCAAAACTAACTATAACTTATTGTATTTGTCTTTCACTTTATAGGAAAAGATGTATGAATATTTAATGCGTTGCTGGGTTTTATCACCCCCTCACTGGCCATTTTATCAGTGTTTTAATTTTATTTTGTTCCCCAGTGTTTTTATGATCCCTCTGTTGTTGGTATTTTATTGTAATGTTCTTTTATTGATGATTTTGGTTTTTATCTACTATTTTTTGAAGCATTTTGAAACCTTGTTATCACAAGTGCTATATAAACAAAGTTCAGCAGCACTGAGATCCAGATCGGTCTTGGTCAACTGACCGGTCTCAATCACTTATTGAAGGTCCTGGTCTAGTCTTGGTCTCAGACAAAGATGGCTTTACAGTACACTTAATTTCAAGACCGGTGAGGACCACATCTGTGGGGATATCACTAAACTGCCTGAGTAAAAAAGGAGTGCTAAATTAAGATGGTTAAGTTGATTTCAGCTCCTGGGAAATTCCCAAACATAAATCATATCTACAATACCTTTATTTTATCAAAATGTTTTTCATGTTGCACTCACATAGATACATACACACATTCAGTGCAACAGTAAAACAGATGCATGAAGAGGAATCTTTATTTGCTTTCTGTGGGTGTTTTTATGGGAATGTGGATCCTGAGGATCAATTTAAGGGGTGCCTATAGTGTGTGATGCAGCGTGGGACTCACACTGATTTGGTCTTGACTCAGTCTCAACTCCTCAAAGTTCTGATCGTGTCTCTGTCCTGAGGCACTCTGATCTTGGTCATTACTTGGTCTCAGTTTAGATGGTCTTGACTACAACACGTACAAGTAATCAATCAATAAATAAACATACATTTTTAACTAGGTATTTTAACTTTTTGTGGAAAAACCTTATGAGATGCAAATTATTATTCAAAGCAAGTATTTTTATACATCTTAAAACATGTCTACAACCGATCTGTAAATGTTAAAATCATGAATTGTTCAACAAAGAAAAAAAAAACATGAGTAACTGGAAGTAACTTTATTTTAGTCTCAGCAGGATTTATGATCATACAAATGTGTACAGAGAGGTAGTGGCAGCAATTTGTCTCAATCCACTCCCCCTCCACAGGCGTCAGACGAGGACATATTCAGCGTAGAGCCAACAGAGAGTGCAAATCATCACAGTGTAGCAAAACATCGAATGTCAGTTTTGCTCATCAGAAGAAATTCCCTCATTCAGTTCAAAGAAAATTGGAGGAAACACGTACGAGGCTTTCAACACACAAGTATGACGTTAAACAAAAAGACGTAGGCTGTGTTCAGTATCCACACTGCCCCATTCATGAGAGAAATCCCCAGAGATGAAGTTAAATCAAAGTGTTTCCAGTGAAAAGAGATGTAATGGTTTTGATATGTGTGACTTAGTCCAGTGCTGACTACAGAAATTTAATTTAGGTTTTGTCTTGATTGCATGAAGCAGCCCTTTCCAGTTGATGTAAAAACAATACTGTGTTGTCTCTAATATTTGGAATAACCTGTGTAATAAAATTACAACAAATGCCTGTTAATAATATTTTCATGATCTATTTTTTGTATAAAAACTGTATAAAAATGGATGTGTACAAAGTCCCTCATTTACTGGTCCCTAAAACCCTCACTGAGCCAGGATTTTGTGTATTCAACCATGAATAAATAAAAAAAAACATCCTGGCACTCCTCACTTCATATACTTGGATTTGATCTTAATTCATTAAAAAAGGTAAATATATTTTATTTGACTGAATGATATACAAATTAATATTCAGATACTGTATGAAAATTTAACATATTTGATAGGCATAAAAAAGTGAGGATTAATAACCTCATATTGTTCACAAAAGGCAGTACTGGTTGCGTTGTTTTACAGTGCATTAAAGAGTGCGTTTTCAAGTTTACTAACGCTAAGATAATCACGTGTAATCCATTTGTTAATAAAGTAAAATCCACTCAGAATAGAACGGACAAATTTACATAAGACTTAAAGTGGGAATATAAAAATTAAACAGTATGTACATTTAATTTCTACAGGACGCTCTAATACAAAGACTGTTCTGATTTCATCCATCAGAGCTGCTCAAATAATACTGAGTGAATTACATCGAGATCGTGCCCAGGATTCACCGCACAGATGTTTTGGTGTAATATCTACAGTTTTGGCACAGATCTCCAGCTGTTTGTTCCAGCAGTGATGCATTTAAAGCAGCTTCATCCTCCACCTCAGGGTTCGTTCACAAAGTGAAGGTGGACAAGATGTTGTCCTGACTTGAGGAGCGCTTGTATCCCAGAGACGAGCTGAAGTACGTCTCCCCGTCGGTGCTGATGTCATCGTCGTCGTCATCGTCGTCCAGCGTGTTGAGCAGTGGAGCGGAGTTGCCCTTACGCCTGGATGAGACAGAATAATATCAGAACAGGGACAGTAAGAATGTCTGTGTTTCCTTACTTTAGTGTGTTCCAGATAACAAACTTGCAAATGGACAGTTGTGTATTGTTTTTAGCCGTTTACCTGATCTCACTCCGCAGAGTTTTGAGCTGGCTCTGCAGCTGCTCGTTGGCCTCCACCTGCTCATCCAGATCCCTCTGCAGCTTCTTCTTGCCGTTTTCCAGCCGGTCGATCTCTTCTTCAGCCTCGTCCATCTGCCGCTTCAAGGCTTTTAGACGCAGGTTCAACTACAAGAAGAGCCAACATGCATGGCGTTAAAAGGGTTCAACAAATAGTTTCACTATATGGCTATTAATGTAATTTAAGGTCTCTAGTGTATTGAGTCTAATAAGAGTATTACGTACTTGGTCCTTTTGATCTTGCAATGAGTTGTGCTCTTCTTCACCTTGCATCATCATCTCTTTTACCTTCCTCTCTAGCCTGCGGTTCGCCAGCTGCAGGTTGGCACGCTCCCTGAAACACATGCAATGAGAGGCATCATCATACTGTACATGTAGTAAGTCCAGCACATTGTTCTGACTTACTACATCTTTGAATTGAAAGAACTGAGAGCTTATCAGATTCTATCAGGTCTGACTGCACCATAGTTGGATTTAAAAATCACTACTAAGTACCACTTCAGTTTAAATCAATATTCTGGCCGTGATCTTTATAGGCTTCAACGTTGTAACTTACATTTATTAGTGTTCCAGTATAAACTCTAACTCTCACCTGCAGCCTAGAGGTCACTGTGGTACCAACCTAATGAACCTTTACAGTCAACTTTCCCCTCTAATCCTTTGCTCCTCCATCACCTTCACCACAGCACACCTCATCTCTATTCCCAGTCGGGAGCCTTCATCTCACCTTTCCTCTCCCTCCAGCCTCTCCTCCAGCTCCTGTATGCGACCCTCCAGCTGGGCTACCAGGCCCTCTTTGTTGGACTTGTGGGAACCCTCTAAATGAGCCACTCTGCTCTTCAGGTCTTTGGACTACAGAGGTCACAGAGAGAAAGAGGTAGTGAGGTACAGATCTGGGCGAATGTTTGTTCATATCTTAATATCATTGTTTCAAACATATAATTGGAAATTGAGAATGGCTACTATCAAATGAAAACGATGAAAAGACATATGGATGAAATGAGTTGGTGCTTTTGTTGTGAGACTGTAGAGTAACACTGTGTGTAGTTGTTTTCCTCCAGACAGGAGAGTGTGTACCTGTCTCTCCAGAGCCATCTTGTCACACTCCAGGTCCTGTCTGCTAGCCCTCTCCTGCAGGAGTTCATTCCTCATCTGCTCCACCTGTCAAGCCGAGCCCAGACACTGTCATCGCTACGGTCCCACACAGTCTGATGACAATTATTATCAGACACTGCCTGAGTCTCACTCACAACAGAAACCACTGCAGTGCTGAGTGACTCAAAACGCTAAACAATAGAGGAGTTAATGCCTCAGTAAAGGGCCTCAGTTAATTGGGGAGCTCGATTTTCTTGTTTGGCTGCATTCCACTTTTTGTTGAAATCTTCCTGTCAACTCTCAGTGACACGGGGTTGTAGTAAAAAAAAAAATTAATGACAGTAGTTTCTGTAAGGAAAATATAGCTGTAGGCATTGAGACTACAGGTAGAAGGTATATGTTTTTAAACCTAGCAACAATTTTGTGTAAGGTGTGTGGGATTATACAAGATTGAAAGAATCGCTCATTATTTTGGTTAATACAGTTATTCAGTTTCATGAGAGAGCTGAGATCAATATTGAGAAAAAAAATGAAACAAAATTCTGTGAATATAATAAGATTTTTTTGTTACCAGGTTAGCTGTTTCCACCTGTTTCCAGTCTTTATGTTAAGCTAAGCTAACTGGCTACTGGCCCTTATATTTAAAAGATAGATATCAGAGTGGTATAGATCTTTAACAATGGGGAATCGAGAACCAGTTCCACATTGTCCGATTCACTGGTATTGTATTCCTCTAAGCTTTCTGATTCCTTTCATCAATGCCAGCACATATTTACTAACAGTTGCACATTGCAACACAGTAATGTCAAACTCACGGGTCTACGCTGCTGGATGTTACAACTGAAAGGAGTGATGACAGAGACGGGAACGCTCCAAGAAGAAAGATGAAAACAGCTGATTGTTATGTCTGCACTGTAAAATGATAATTGAGTGTTCAGGTTCAAAGATAACAAAACAGTTGTGGTGAAAACCTGCGTAGCCCTACTTTTTTTTCCACACAGAAAATATATCAGGAATCAATAAGGGAATCGATAAAGAATCAGGGGCCAGTTGCACAAAGCCCCCTAAGTTTGCTCCTTAAGTAAGACACTTAAGGCTTTCATGAAAAAAACTCGCCAATAAGTGACTGAAAAGATCCTATTGCTTGAAACCACAGAGCAATCATTAATTGTAAATGGGCTGGAAGAGCACAGCCTTGAAGAAATTAAGTGATCTAACCCCAGACGGTCACAATCATAAACTGACTTCTGGTAAAATTTAAAGTGCAAGATCAGTTACTTATCATTTAGCATTTCTCATTTACTTCCATAAACTCAACCATGTAGCAGTTAAGACAGAGTCAAAGGTACTTCAGGTTTTTGCCCTTACGTTGGTTACTACGGTTGTTTGTGCAACGGTTTAACAGATTTTATGCAATTCCTTAAGTATAAAACCAAGATAGGGAGAAATACTTAAATCACAGTAAACATTTTAGGGAAACCTGAAGGAGAAAACTTAAGGTGCTTTGTGCAACCGGCTCCAGACTAATGAGCAGAATTGATAATGGCATTAGTATCAATAAAATCAATTCCCATCCCTGTGGATCTTCTCATCTAACTCTCCGCAAGAGAGTGAATACCGTATACTGTAAGCGTATTTCCCAAATGTCGAACTACTCCTTTAAAACTAATCTGGTGTCATCGTATATCCACTCACTGAACACAAAATGAACTCAGAGAGGCCTTACTGCATGAACATGACTGCTCAGTGATAGTCTGCTTCAAAAGAAAGGAGGATGAAAAGTAATCGATAGAGCGGTGATGGTTTTTTCTTTGTGAAGAGAGCTTAGAATTGGTGATATTTTATGCCAATTAGTGGGTGACAGTGGGCTGCTCTGATGAACGATGGCCCCTATAACTGGTGCACCCAGCACAGTGCTTGAGGGAGCTGAATCAGCAGACTGGAACATACAGCGAAACTAATCTGCTTTGTGAAAGACGGCAGGAGAGGAGAGGGGAGATTACTCTCATTTAGACAGGAGAGGAGCACCTGGTGCCAAGAGAGACGCAGGTGTTCTTCCTGCTGCCTCTGCTGCAACCCCACCACCCCTCCATCCCATAGCCATACATCGCCTCTCTCCTCCCCACAGACATTAGAGCACACACACCAGCACATACCCGCATGCGTGTGTGTGTGTGTGTGTCTCCGTGTGCACTGAAAAACACACACCACTAGCATTCAACCTACTCCACTCTGACTGCACAAAGCTCGAGTGTTGCCTTGACAACCGACCTCAGCCTCATGCTGAACTATTGCCACTTTGTCACAACGCCACTCTTTTCTCCCTGCCAAGAATTTTTTATAAGGGAAACCATTTAAGGAGATTTTAAATACTCTACTCAACCACACTAAGCCTCTCTTGATGTCGCCACGCACATTAATTCAAAATTTTGGTCACAACCTTTGTGTCAGTTCCAGACTGAGAGGAACCTGTAGCCAGGCCCGTCTCTGGATCTCAGTTTTACATTTAATGTTAAAGAGATGCAAAGGTCCCGTAAAACTCCGACCACAAGACGCACACCTTTACATAAAATCAGCAGGGTTGCAATAAAGCAGTTTTATTTCAAAAACTCCAGAACCAACATCCTCCCTGTGATTAGTAAGCACTCTCCCATGAACAAACAACAATCCTAAAAGCACACGTACTTTATCTAAATCTTACTTCACGGTGCCTCCGTCAGCAGCTTTATCAGGGAGGAAGGAAAACTGGAGCATTTGCTAGCGAGGGTATAAAAACTGACTTCAAGCACAAGAACTGGATTTGTTCCTCGAGATGAAGTTACTGAGCGTAATTTCCAAGTGAACTCCGCAACCTGCAAACTTGAGACATTTGGCAGCTCGCATATTTTGGCTCGAGCGGCGCATTAAGAGGGGTCTTTTGTGACTGATGCATGAAAATTGGATAGACGCTCTTAGAGCACGCTGGCAGGCCGCCAACCTGAATGATTATGCAAGATCATCTTACAAAGCAATAACCCGTCCACTTTATCCAGACCAGGAATAAACTGGGTATGTAGTGTGGATATTTAATGTTAAGACACACACATCTGAGAGTGTGCACATGCACTGAAGCATCATCAGCCTACATATAAATCACGTAACCTGACTCTTTCAGGACTATATTTGAGACCCGAAATATTTTTGTGGAGATCACTTTTGTTTCAGTCAGAGATTAGTGATTGTGGTCATGATGTTAGAGGTGGAAGACAAAGCAACAGGAGATCTGGATATCATTTACAGGTTGAGATGGAACAGACACACGTCTGTGTGAACTAAAGTGAACATGGACACAGGTCACCTACACAGGTGAGCACTGATAATGAGAAAGTGTTGAGAGTGTGTGTGTGTGTGTGTGTGTGTGTGTGTGTTGTACCTGTACTCTTCCTCGGTCTATCCTGTCCATCAGCTGGTCTCCACTCTGACGCTCCTCCTCCAGGTCTAACTCCAGCTGAGCGATTCTGTCCTGCACAATGAAGCGGTTACAGCCATACAGTCAGTGAGTGTTGCTATCTGAATCTGTTATATATCAAAAATTATTGATAACTGATGTTTACTGAGGTGTATGAGTATCCGTACTTATCATCATAAGGCCTTTTGCAATGATTTGACGTCATCATGTCTACTATTAATAAAACCTTTATTAGCAGCTTTATCTGACATCATCATTTACCTCCATGAGTTTGACATGTCGAGCTTTGTCATCTTTAGCGTTGGCTTTTGTCTCAGCCTCCTCCTCCAGTTCATGAACCTTGTCATTTAGCATCTTCTCCCTGAGCAGGGCCTCGTCTCGCTCCCTCTGACACTGCCGCAAGTCCTCCTCACGTAGTGACAACTAAAACGACATGCAACAAATGACGACTATTGGTCGACTAGGAAAATTCAATTCAATCCATTTATGGTGAACTGTGGGAATGGAAATGAGGCTTGTGCACCCTGCTCCACAATAATCTTAAGATTTAGAAAACACAATCAGGTTTATGTGTGAAGGAATGCATATGCACATTTCACTGAAACTTGTCTTTAATCAGTGTCTAATTAAATGACCCTCAGTGCAGTAATAAATACTTCTGGAAAGACCATCTCCCTGTTCAGTAAGTCATATTACTTCTCATCTTAAATAGCTTAAGTATCTTAAGTATCACAGCTGAAGCAATGACCAACAATTTAGCTGCTGCTTAAGGAAAATTATTATATGGTTCCCCTGAGTGACTAATGAATCCAGTGCAGCTCGAGCTTACCCCTGTGTTCATTCAGCAGCAGTGCCCCCCACAGCTGGAAAATTGCCCCCATTGCTTAATGCTAAGACAATGAAAATACATCAACTGCCCTTACGTCTCACCAGGAACAAATATTTGGCCATTAGTGCAGAATTATTCCATATTTCATCATGTAAATACTTAAGACCTAATTCAAGCCGTCGAGCTAAAGCTGAGCACACAAAGACTTAATAATAAGTGTAATGGGATAATGGTGCATCCTCTCTCAGGGCCTGAAGAGCAATAAGGAGGTTAGGAGATGAATAAATTACTGTATACTTGGATTAATAGGGCAGATCTAGGGAGTGAAACCTGCTATGACTTATTGCTGCTTTTACGCCGCCTTCCTGGACAGATCACTCTTGAAAATAGAGACTGTTAAAGAAAAAGCATGAGTGTAGCCTACATTTGTAATTTTAGTGATAGTCTGCCAAGTTCACATGGGTGGAGATGGACGAGGCGTTCGAGAGCAGCTGGAAAAGTGGACTCACTAGGCCCAGTCGAGAGCAATCAGTTTCTCAGGAGAGGTGGAGGAGGAGGATGTGAATCCTGCCGCTGCAGCTTTCAAAACAATGATATCACAACACTGACATCCTCCTCTTCCTGTGCACCAGCTGGACATAGATACATCAGCATGAATGTAGACAGGAAAAAAAGGATGCTGACCATGTCCTTACATACACACTTTGCCCACAAGCACATGTACAGCTGAAAGCCCATATCAGGAACATCCAGATCAGTAAATCAGTAAAACTGAGCCACAGCAAGTTATGCATGTCAAATAAAGGCTGAAAGTAATGACTACAGTTTCCAGAGAGGGAAACGTCACTGCTCTTCTTTTCTCTTTGCTTGGGAGCCTCTTGAGCTTAAAAGGGCAGAGCCTGCCAAAACCTCTATTAAAAGGTACCCAGTGGAGTTTTCATTATAAACAGACACGGTTTTGTTTACAGGGTTAGATTTAGGCTACATTGTGTGTATCGTAAAGGCCTAACAAACACGCTGAATGAATTTCCTACTTCAGAAAACATTTTCAAACCCCTTTTTAATGTTTTAAAATCTGCAGTGTTTTTTTTGTTTTTTTTAAAGATATTTTTGGGCATTTTAGCCTTTAATTGATAGGACAGACAAGTGTGAAAGGGGGAGAGAGAGAGGGAGTGACATGCAGCAAAGGGCCACAGGCTGGATTCAAACCCGGGCCGCTGCGGCAACAGCCTTGTACATGGGGCGCCTGCTCTACCACCAAGCCACCGACGCCCCGAAATCTGCAGTGTTTACAGTCAATGTCGTTTACAGGCACGTTGTCTCATTTTGGGGCACATGACCTCAAACAACTGTGCAACCAGCAGTGCTTCATTACATGCCTGTTGACTGCAGATTAATGCAACATTACATTACTTCAAAGCACAACTAATGGTCAAGAACTCTTTTGTTTTTGGTTCGTACTCTTCGTTTTACAGGACCACAACTAATCTCCCCCTTGTAACTCACTAACACAGAAAGTGGCAGGTTTATATTTGGTGTGCAGCTCTGGAAAACAGCAATATGTTCTTGCGACAAATCAGTCACATGGGGTCATCAGACACATCAAAAACACCTCCAAAGAAAATCATCCCTCTACATTTGCTGCCCCTGGGTCTGAAATGAGCAAGAAAATTAACTGACATACAATGGGACAATCAATTATATCTCATTCACAGACCCTATAATTTACTTGGTCCCGGAACATTGGAGATGGTTACTAACCCAGAGGCAGTCATCTATTGTACACTGTTATCTGTATTACTCCTTCGTTGCTATGGTCCTTTCCTCCCTAAACTACATTATATCTCACAATGTCCTGAAGCATTTCTGCTTTCATAAACTATAAAACCATTTCTGTGCGGTCACTCTAAGTACAGTCTTAACTGCCCTGCCCTGTTAAATCAATGTTTGATAAATACATAAAACCACATAAGCCACCCTCTTCTCTAAGATAAATTATTCACATTCATCTGTTCCCACTTTCAACAAAAACATTCCTCACATACCAAAGTGCTGACGAGGATAAATTGCTCAAATGCAAACAATGCAGAGAGTGGTCACAAGTTGTTAACTTTCACCGTTATGGTGCTGTGGCCACATATCAGAGGAGTTTTCCACATTTGCCCTTTTAATTCTGACTCTTGAGAGTAAACATTAATTTTAATAAAGAGCAGAGATTTTCTAGGGCTTTACTCGGCTCAACTACTTCACTTTAATGCTATGTTTTGGGTTTAGGAGGGCAGCAGGGAGTAGAAATACCTAAGTGATGACATCACGCTCTGAGAGGAGAGGATGATGTTGGCGGGAGGGGTCAAACTGGTTGAGTGAGAACAATGGCTCATCATCTGCTGTCCTGCATGGGAGTGCTGGGTCAGGCTGACTAATAATGGCCTTGATCTGACCACTCGCACCACGGAAGCAGTGTCAGCGTTCAAATCTGTAACTCCCCTCTGACAGCATGTTACCCTAGATGAGTCTGACGTAGCCCACTGTACCTCGTCTTGTAGGGTTTGGGTAGCCAGTAGGCACTGCTCCAGCTCCTGTCCTCGCTCCTTCAGAAGCCTCTGCAGATCTGTCAGCTCCCGACGGTTGTTCTCTTTGTAAATATTAATCTGCTCTTGGAGCTCCAGAGTGGACGACTGGGACGCCTCCACGATATCATTCATCTACAGGCACAGTGAGGTGAAGTACAGGGAGAGAGGCAGAAAGATATATGAGAAAAAAAAAACCTTTAAATCCACATAATCAACCTGAATCCTGTCAAATCCCTTAATTTTAGAAAACAAAATAAATTATGGATTGTTCACTACAGACACTCACCTCCTTCTGTAGTTTCTCCACTGTGCGGTCCAGCAGCTTCCTCTCATCCTCCATGTCGTTCTTCATGCGCTTGAACTGGTCCTTCTGAATCTTCTCCTCTTGTAACCTCTCCTCTAGGTCCTTGTGTTCAGTGCTCAGTTTGGAAAAGTTCCTCTACAGAAGGACACAACATTAAAGATATCAAACCATCCTTGTGACAGACATGTCTCCACATACTGTGTAGCTCAGTGATATCGATCTCACCTGCACGTCCTCTAACCGAATGGTCAACGCTCGATTGGCACGAGACATCTCCTCTTCTTGCTCCTTAATTTCAGCCAAAGATTCCTCCAACTGCTTTTTCTCTCTCTGTTAAGGAGACATTGTGGCATATAAAACTTTCATATAACAAAATATGATACAAAATATAACTAGCAGTAACAGCAGTTCTGTGACTGACTCATCTTGACCTCTCACCTCTAGTCGGCCGGCTCTGTCCCCCTGCCTGCTCTCCTGTAGCTTGGCCTCATCGATGATGCGGTTGAGTTTGGCCACCTCATTTTCCAGCTCCTGTGCCCGCCTGCGCAGCCGCTCGGTCTCTAGGGTCAGCCGTCCTGCTTGGCCCTCGGCTGCACCCTTGGCTGCCTCCACTTCAGCCTTCTCACGGACCACTGCTGCGCTGCTCTGTAGATCAGAACAAGACACGAGGCCTCAGCACAAAGGAAGCAGGAGTCTGTGACACTCGGCGGAAAGTGGAACAACGATGCATGATGGAACATTTGAGACTCTCCCAAATGCCTCATGCAACAAAAAGCTATTTGAAGTGCTCAGTTTCTTGCTGAACATTTGTTGCTGTGGAGACACAGAATAACAGTGTCCTCCTGTGATTCTCTCACACCTCATAATAAAGCACAAATGAAGGCAACTAAATCTGAGCTTTCATCAGCCTCTGATGATTGAGGGCCACATAAAATCAGCAGCCTAACGAGGCAGATCTGTCAGTCTCCTGTGTCACTAGATTTAAAGTTTTCCACCTGACATACTGCTGTCAGACAGCTTTTTAGACAAGTCTTAAGTCCAGTGCCAGCAGCGGCAGGGACAGAGTTAATGGGGAGTCCTGTGAGCTCTCTCCATGCCCAAATTTCTGAATGAAGAGTGTGCTTTGGCTCTGACATTTGAGGGTGGAGTGCTATGCAGGAGAGAAAGAGCGGGAGACAGGCGGAAATACATGTCTGTGTGACAGGAGACAAAGAAAACTGACAACAACCACGCGACTCAATCAGTACGACAGATAACAGGTTTTCAGTTGTGATAACACCCTTTCGATGAACTACAGCGTCACAACAGAGTCACAAATGTTCGTTTGGAAACAAGATTTTTTTGGAACGGAGATGGAATGTTAGGAAACTGGTTTGGCAATTTCCTGTTTATGTCAGTACAATGAGGTTCAACACGAGAGAGGACATCTGTAAAATCTATAGCTTCAGTTTATCTGTATAACAGAGCCGGAAAACTGAAGCTAAAAGTTATTAAATAAACGCTCCAGGTGTGAAAATGTGTCAAAGAGTCAATAAAGTTCAATGTTCTCTTTCTGCACAGGCAGGTTACTCTCCATCACAGCATGTGTGTGTGTGCACAAAAGCATGACAGCACATACACACACACACACACACACCTTTCTGTCTTCAAGAACCAACTGACTGCGTCGTGCTCCAGCTGGTGACGCACTGATGAAAGACGGCACAGAAAAATGCACCAATACAAACAGTGGAACTAAAAACTACTGTAGTTTGTTATTCTTAAGCAGTACCTGTTTGTAGCGTAGTAAAAAACACACCTTCCCTCCACACCATCAGGAAAACCTTCATGTTTTTCCTGATGCATCAGTGACGTAAAAAGCACAAAGACACAAGTTATCACAGTGGGTTTTTCAATGTAGAGGGATTTTAACTGCGGCGGGCGAAAAGTGTGAAGCTTTGTGAGTTGCAGCATGCAGTGAGCGTTACTGGGAATTTGAACGAGGTTTCGAAGGTGGTAACTTATTTACAAATGCAAAATTTAGTTTCTCCTGGAATCCAAAGTCTACCTCTCTTCACCCCTTAATGCCCGTTGTGACTAAGCTGAAAGGCGTTCGTTGATCGGCTCGTCTTGTTGTCACCGTGCATGACTATAGTCACCTCCTGTACTAGAAAGGTGACGGTGCCTCCCTGCTTCAGAGACAGCAGGCCAGTCAGACCTGTTTCTCCTGTCTCCACAGAGCCGCCCTCATCTCTGCCTGACTGGGTCATTTAGTTTGGTCACAGGAGCGAGGAGATCTGTACAGACTGTGCTGCTTAATGCACGGGTAACACTGTTTCACCTGTCAGATTAGCCTGACAAAGGAGAATTCATGTTAGACAACATATAAGACTTTGTTGTAAATAAAAAGGCTACTGTAAATACTAGAAACAACCACTTAGTATAATGCGGTACAGTACCTCAGCACCAAAAGCTACAGTCGCCACAAGTACCATTATCATGACATTTAATTCATGATGTCTAACTATATATATTTTCCCTTTCTCTGTATTGTTTGTATGTATTTCTTTGTATTTATTGGTTTGTTGTCTACTGATTTGTTAGTTTTTCTGCTCATTTTGTCTGCTTCTTGTTGTCATTTCTCTTTTGATGCATGTTTCTAAATTACCTTAGCTTAAGTCTCCTTTTATGTAATTGTTTGTTTTTCTCCTTAAAAGTTGAGGCGAGGGCTGTTGTATAAGCCTGTGGCGTCTTTTCCTCACTTGACACACTTCTACTTTTTTCATTATCTGGATTTTATGAAGTTTTATCTGTGTGCAAATACAAAAAATAAAATAAAATAAAATAAAATAAAATAAATTAAATTAAATTAAAAATAAAAATACAAATAAAAAATTAAAAATAAAAGTAAAAATAAAAAGCACACAGAAATATTAATTTAAAAAAACTCAATTAAGGCTTTAGCTTGGACCTTATAAACTAGCAACTGACTGAGGAAATACATTTACAGTTTTCTGGACCGATGTATCTGCAGTTTGGGTCCAGACAACCGGGCGGTCTCTTGTGTTATTTTGGGTTACAGTAGCTTCCTCATGCTGGTTTAAAAAAAAAAAAACTTGAATATCAAAGTGTTGATTGTCAAAGGGGTTGGGTGGGATGTGGGTCTAAACACAGCTTTCACTACAATAATAAAGCATTGACAGTGTGTGTCAGTGCTCCATTTTAACAACACACACAACAAGTTCAGCCCTCACACTTCTCTGCCTGTCCCACTTCCCACACTGGGTCATACCAGTTAAAAACACGGGCAAAGCCACCCAGCCACAAAGAGGGACACCCTGACGCTGCCTGTGAGAGGGAACAGGAGGGGATGACGTTAGACTCTTTTTCCATTAGACTTTCCCATCTGCAACTCTCATTTATTTGGAAGGATTCTAACAGACCAGCATCATGACCTGACATGGTATCTGATATATGTGGAAAGATCAACTTTTCTTACATTGTAAGACAAAGACAGAAATGCCACCTCTCTTATAAGCCTTCACAAACCAGATCATTTTCTTGTACACTACTACAAAAAGTTAATCATTCATTTAAAGTGTTAAAGCCTTATTAAAGATTACCTAACAACCACTGAAGGATTAGTGCAAACAAAACAAACACTTTATCAGCTATTAGACAATGATCTGTTTAATCTGTGCATTTAATATGATCCTTTATCACCTCTTTAAATATAAATTTAACAAAGACACTGACAACACAAGCTGACTTCAGTGTACCACAATATCACAGACGAATATGTGGTAATATCGTACCGTGAGTCCTTTTTTCTCTCCTTTACACTAACTCAAAGTTTGACTTGGGTCCTCGTGTGTACTCAAACTGTTTGTATAAAGTTGCACATTAACTAACTTTGTGCAGTCTTTGAAGCACACCACGAGTGCTGGAGTGAGGTATGTGTCCCAGGTCGTGTGCTCTGGTGAAATCTTGGCTCTCCCAGTTATTTCCATTAAATAAGCCTCCAGTGCAACAAAAGCGCTGATGGTCCAAAGATATATACAGCTGCAAGAAACCTGTGGCAGAAATCTACAAGCATGAAGAGTGCAGATTGTTTTCCTGCCCTGAATTTAATATGTCTCTGAAGTTTTGTATTAATGTCAGCAAGATTAATCCCTTCATCAGTTGTAGAGGTAACACCATAAAAACTCACAATACTGCACATGAACTTTCATACAAACATTTGAGCTACAAGTAACCAAGTTCAAATGCATCTCAAAATTACTGTAAACAGACAGTTTCCCCAAATTATAACACTTTCCAAGACGCCAGCTGCTGACTCATTTTGTCACTACCCCCCCCCCCCCCCCCGCCGCTCCTGATGTCACTCTGCCTGTGCTTTGTTTTCTTTTTTGTAGACAAAGAAAATGTTGGAGGTATTTTTCCACATGTTTCCCCCCTGTCCACCACCTGGCAACCTATGACAATATTTGTTCCACAAAACCCAACAGAATGGCACACAACATAACATGCGGTGCAATAACACTTTCAAAGGTTACAACAGCTGGAAAAACTGTGATTTCACTTAAAACAAAGGCACAACAACACAGAATCTGATTGGCTGATACCAACAGGATCAGCAAATCAGTCAACAGGAGTGTGTTTTATCTCACATTTTCTCTTTCTGTTTAACTTCTGGTGAATTCCCTCTCTCTTCCCTGCTTCCCCTATTGTCTATCGTCACTCACATGTTTGTTCACAAACTTAATATATAACCGATATCTGTTCATTTAACTGTCCGTCTGCGCACTACAAACCAATCTGTACTGTGTGATCCCTTCTTTTTAGACCAGGAGTTGCAAAACCATAACCTCTACCTGACTATCACTGCCATCACATTGCACCACTGGTTCAGCTTCAACATCCACCTGCTGTCTCTGCACGACCACAAGCATCTATAGACTCCAATATAAATAACACTTTAACTTATGGGCCAACATGCTGTGAAGATGTTGCTAATTATTGTTTTAAGGGGGTGGACTTAAGTATTCACCAATGCTTTTTTTTGATTCACTGTTTCTAGTTGTCTTCTCATTCAAATGAATGTTATTGCATCATAGTTGCCAGACTATCACAGGGCTGACACAGAGACAGACAACCATTCACACTCATATTCACACCTACGTTTTTTTTTTGTTTTTTTTGTTTTTTAGAGTTACCAATTAACTTGCATAGCTTTGGATTGTGGGAGGAAGCTGGAGTACCCGGAGGAAATCCATGCTGACACGGGGAGAACATGCAAACAGTCAGGCTACAATAAGCTTTTTAACTCTTGGTCCAGCAGCAGTGTGAGTGTTGTAGACATGTATTTCATGTTTATTGGCGGCTGCTTACTGTTTCTGTGGTTGGAGATGAAATGTAACCGAACCTGTTTTAACTTGTCGTGGGTTTGAGCTTTTTGACAGATGAAGTGATGTAGTCTTGTTGTGTAAAACAAAAAATGTCTTTGTTGTGTTTGACTCAAAGAGGCTACAAAAAATCCAAACAAGATATAGTAAAATAAAACTATCCAAGGTCATTCAGAGTACAGGTCATTTCCTGTATGGTATCACGTTATATGAGCGTAACCCTCATATCAGGAGAACAAATAAGAAAAACTTCTTTGGGAGTGTGGAAGCCTTGATTTGCTTCGCCAGCACGAGGTGTGTGTTACAAATACAACAGCATTCCTCATTAAAGAAGGTCCCCAGACCTGAGGGAACAGAAGGCCTGTCACGGACTGAAAGGAAGGATTGAAGTCGAAATTAAAACGCGACAGCTGAGAAGTACTGGCATCTCTTTGGTCAAAGGAGAACGGTAATCAAATCTTGTCTTGTCCTCAGAGAAATGGCAACAGATACCAGCTTTTAAAGGAGTCTCTGTGTGGAGCCAAAGTTGGCATGGATGCTGTGTTGGCTTATGTGTGGTGACAGTTGTATTTGTCTGGTTTTGTCGGTTGGGTTCAATGTTGTGACAAAGTTTATGCTGCCTTAGTGGCCAGGTTGCTCGTGAAAAAGAGACCTTTAATGTCAAGGAGACTTTTTACAAGGATATAGATGTAGATATAGATAAAGATAAAGATATAGATGTAGATATAGATACAGATAGCAAGCTTGCAGGGGTGGTTGGATATAACAGGACATTGTAGAAACTGGATATACAGAGACACTGATGTTTCTGTTTAAAACTAGAAAGAGAATTTAGGGAGATTAATTTTCTTTCTTTTTTATTGGCCAAAAGTCCTAAGTCCTCCCTCACGTGTCACATTTGACTCTTTGGGATTCAGCTGTTGACACCATAAACACTGTTTGCTGGCAACTACACCCACAACTGCAATCACATATAAACAAGCATGACTGTAAGACATGAAACTGTTTTGATGTGCCTCCATCACAGTGCACCTACATGTAACTTGCAAGACTAAACAACTTATCAATCAGAAAAAGGTAAACTAGCTTTCTGAAGTGATGTGGAGCTGAGATTCTCCATCATTTCTGCTAGTTTTCACTCCCTAACCATCAGCGCAGTCACTCAGGGAATATCCTGGATATTAAAACATTTAGGATCATCTAATCTACATTACTCTTTCATTTTTGTAAAATACTCTGCTAAGATCTGTAAATCCATTCATTTCTCCAATGTCAAACTGGATCACACAATGTGACGGCAGAAAATACTGCACGAAGCACTGCACCAGACGCACCACTTCAAGAATTACATGTCTTACAGACTATCTATCAAAATTAACATGTTAGATGAGTGTGACTCCAGACTTTGACTTTCAGGCTTCACAGTGCCAATTAAATCTCACACTATCATCCTGGCTACAACTCAGTCAAAGGCTTGGTAAAGTCGCAGCAGTGAAACAAAGAGGGGAGAAAACTCCTGCAACAGTTTTCCAGGCCAAAGGCCAAAAAAGACAAGGATTGGATAAACTTGTGAGCAAGAGAAGGAACACCCAAAATCCACATCCCACACAACAGTTCAAGTGTGGAGACTAACAACTCAAACATGGAGATCTCGGCCCACGCTTTACACACTTGATGTTCTGAACTGGCAAAGTTACAAATACAAAGATCAAAATGTAATTTAAAATGTGACCAGACTGCTTCATTACTTAATGGTCATGATGAGGAGTACAGGGGGCAAGAATATCAAAACTATGTGAACTCATGTGAGAAATGAACAATCGCCTTCAACTTCACATAAAAACAAACTGATTGCCTTTAAAAGCACTGCTTGATGAATGCAAACTCTCAGTTTTTAACCACTAGTCTCACAAGTTGTTGGTCGTCTCTATGGTAGATCAGAATCAGAATATCGGCCAAGTAAGTGCGCACACATACAAGGAATATGACTCTGTTTTCTGTTGCTCTCAATGTGCAAACACAGAGATAGCCATACAGTTAAAAACAAGCAACAAAGCTTAACAGGTAAACATAAGGACTGGACTAATATAAACACAGTAAACTTGACTCCTTCAAGTTGTTTTAGCAGATTAGGCCCCCTCCACATCAGCGCTCACAGGCAGCGAGGTAAAGGAACAACAAACACTATAATCCAGCCGCTGCCTGGTTTCACACGGATGTGACCCTCATGTGTCCGTGCAGCAACATTTTCTGAACTGAATCTTTTCTGACTGAGCTGCTGCTGTATTTAGTTCCCGTTTTTTTAAACTGTTTAATGTCATCAATCTGTAAAGTTATCGTTAAAGCTATTTGAAGACCAACAAGGATAAATGGCTAGTTCCTTCCCGTCTCTGTCGAGATCCAGAATCTCTCTCCATCATTTCCTTCCTCACTTCCCTGCCCTGCGTCTGCTTCCTCCTCTTTACCTGTTAAATCAGCTCCTAAAGCTATGCTGGGAAATATAGTGCTATCATCAAACACACAGACTCATGCGGGAGTCTTTACTTTCAAAACAAGCCCGAGGGGGAACTCTTCTCTGGGCCACGTAAGTTTGATGATCAGACAGTGAGACTTCAGTTCACACACTGGCAGAGATTACTTGAGAGGCAGGCGGAGATACGGGCGAGAATGGCACAGGCCAGAAAATGGGCTGCGTTTAGGTGAGCGGGAGATCACTGCGGAGTCTTGTGTGGAAACTGTGGAGTTAGGAAATGAAAAAATATGGCATTTTTGGATTGAGGTTACAGATGAGAGCGTGATAACAATGTGGCCGTGTTACACACTGTGGCTCGGGGGCTGAAGGTGAAACATAACAAGAGCTGGAAATGGTGTGATAAGCACAAGGCTCTGTCTTTACAGTGAGGATGGGAGAGTACAGCTGAGACCTATTAAAGCCTCTAACACTGAGGATCCAGAGCGCTGCGGAGATGGAGATGCAACTGCAGCACCCTGAAGAGGTATAAATGAAAAGATCCAACGCCTCTCCAGCAGGTCGGGAGCGGGTGCACTGTAACAGAGCTGGAGCTGAGTGAAGAAGGAGGTCTGCAGGGTGCACATTCTCCACTTTGACCCCAACATTCCTGGAAACAGACCGTTCTCTCTGCTCACCACACCTCATCTGTCCACATTTTCTGCATACCAGCACATGCTGGCATGAGAGATCAAAACCACTTCCAAATGTGCAGACATCTTTTGTTACAGGGCATTAAGAACTTAAAATAAGTAGATTCATATCTTCTCAAGAAAGTGCAACCAAGATTTTTCAACCTTGATGAAATTCCACAGATTTCGGTTCATTGAAAACACAATGCAGCTTTCAATTTAAGACACAAAACAGGCCCCCCGCTCTTTTCAGGGGGTCAGCCACGCATCCCCTTTTCTACAGCACACTGACCCACTTATTCAGCATGTCCCAACCCCCGCTGCTATTATTGTGTGAAACAAACTCATCATTCATCTTCGACTGAGGTCCGCAATTACCCCCACTCTTTCAGGGCACAGAGGGAAGAGGGGACACGACGCAACTCAGGAACGGTAGCTCATTAGATTAGTGATGGCTTGCCACTGCAATTAACTAGTATACAGAGCAACTCAGTGCTCCAGTTTCCAGCATTCTTCCTCGCATGGGCTGCTCCGGTCAACGCAAACGTCAGGTCTGCTCAATGGGGGGAAGCAGCACTTTAGTCAGAGATGGGGCTGAATAATAAAAAGATGCGCAGTTCACTCCGGCTCTCTTTTCCCTCTGTCTGACACCCTCATACAAAGTGGAAGCGCACATGAGATAATAAGCAGTTTTCCCTTTTAATGTCAGGCTTTCACATAACTTGTAGCTCAGACTGCTTTGGCTGCTTGAACTTTAAAAAGCAGTGGGTGTCATGCTAAAATTAAGCTTACATTTTTTTTGTTTTGGTGTGTCTGTCTATCACACTGTATTTTCATCACACAGAAAACCATAATGTCCAGAATAATGGTCTAGCTTTAATTACTGACACACTAGCAATACGCTTATTTTGTAAACATGACTACAATTACGACTACTATGATTTATGTGTCTTGTGCTGACTTGTCTGACCTTATCACCTGCCTGCACATTGCCCCGACATAAACAGCATATATAAACAGGTAAACCATTAATGTGCCACTGTGTAGATGAATTTGAGTTGATATTTCTATATGATAATTGCCAGGCACAGTCTTCTAACCTACAAAGGCCTCACAACATTTGATCTGAGGACAGCACGTTATTTCAAGGACGTGAATGAAATGCTCTTTTGTATCTTAAAAGAGAAACAAACAATGATTTCATCTTGCCAAGTGTTTACAAAGCACTGAGGGTAAACCCCTGATGACACACTCCCTCGGGGGAGCAGTACCTCTGTTCGACAAGAGGAAATGTTCTCATAGACTGTTGCTGCAGAGCGCTGCTGCGGACCCCCAACGGGCCTGCAGGAAGCCAAGAACAAGGACAACTTCCAGTCTTTGAGACAAACAGGACACACGTGAGTCACACAGCGACCTACTGAAAACAATGTGTCTTCAGTCCTTGTGCTGTCTCCTGCCATGCACTGCTGCTCGTCTTAACTTACTTTCCCTCACTTCTGGAACAACAGTTGACAAACCCTCTCTGCTCTGAAGGGAATTCACATCTTATCTTTCGCCCTTAAATAACGGCGAGTTCATTGCTGGTTCAAGGAGGTTTATAACTGTTAACGTGAGGTTTTCAGAAGTTCAATTCTTGCCAGTGTAGTAAAACCAGAACTCTGTCCACGTCTGTGTCGCAGTAAATCAGGGCCTTTAATTGAGACTTGCTGCTGAGCTACATCAGTGACCTTGCCAGTAAGGCAACTCCTAAATATGTCAAACACAGATAAATGTCTCTAAATGTTATTATCGAACATCATTCTTCCTGTAAATCGTTCCTCCCCAGAGGAAAAACTGAGATAAGGACACACTTGTACACTTGACTGGCGAGACAGACTTCCCATGAAAAATGATGACGAGCTAGATCTAAATTTTACACAGTGTTTCATTTTCATTTTATCAGTCTGCTCTGTTGACGCAGCTCAAGAGTGTGAACTCAAGCTGAGCTTAATTTCCACATTCGTCATTTAAAAAAAACGTACAACTTCTCACTGCAGCAGGTGAACATCCTATCCTGTGGTGATCAGTGAGTTTAAATGACTTTGTTTATGCAGTGCGATAACATCGCTGCTCTTTATCATCAGCATTTCTCTGGAGCTGATAAAACCAAATCATCAAATCACAAATGTATGACTAACACAGCAGATATGCACCAAACCAACCAACCCATGTGCAGCTGGAGTTTACAGGGTTAACAGAAATCTGTAAATATTGAAAAGTCAACTGCTAACTTGACTTTCAGCATGAATGTGAGGCTGCAGTAGTACGCTGAGTACAGGTCTGTGAAATTATGCTAATATAAAAATAGGATTTTACTCATGACTTTTATTTGCCCTCCAATCATGTGTCGAAATCACGACTTTAAGATTTCTTAAAAGGCAATGGAGACAATGAGACAAGGCCTCCTCACCACCATTATCTCTCAAAGTTACACCCCAAAAATCTACTTAATAAAGTGTCAATGTTTGAAAGAAAGTAACTGGCACCACACAGAAAACTTTGCAGGATCTTTACCAACAAACAGTTATATAAGAAAGCTGAATCCATCCTGTCTGATTGTTCCCGTCCTTTACATCAGCAGTTTCAGTTTCAGCCATCTGGAACCCTCTTCAGACTTCAACAAGCTAAAGCCAACAGACGCAAGCCCTCCTTTGCACCCTCTGCCACGTCCCTCCTAAACTCTAGGAGTAAAACATAGTTATTTATCTTTAATCTATTGTTTTGTTCTTTTATCTTTTTAGTTGTCTGAGTATTTTCACTGTTGTATTGTTTCAGTGTTGTATTATGTGCCCTGAGTGTTGTGTTTGCTAAATGTACTCATCCCACTGCCCCACTGGGGACAAATATTGATTCATTTCCTGCTCTTTTTGCAAATAATTTCCACAGAAATACAGTGATATTTATTTAAAGTGCCAGTGTAACTGGATATTGTGTATCTTGCCTGTTCTGGCAGTGTCTCAGTATTCTGACACTCAGTGCCACAGATGTAAGGTGTAAATACCGTCAATTCAAAGCAGCAGCCCAACCTCTAATGACAAACACATGGCATAACTTGCGATGCAAAGCACACACGCTCACAGCTCCCCTGATGCTTATCTCCACACTCCTCTGTGACAGGGTGTCTCTGGAGCGGGGGAGGTCGAGAGCGAAGGAAATGAGTAGGAGGTGAACACAGGGAGTCAAACTGGAGGAGAGGGGAGGGAAAACAAACGGGGGGCTGATTACCTGCTTGGCCTCCGCCAGAGACGTCTGCAGCTTGCTTATTTCCTTCTCGTACTGCTCCTTCATCTTGTCCACCTCCTGATCGTGAGCGGCCACTTCCTCCTTCAGGGCTCCTTTCAGAGCTGTCAGCTCCCTCTCTCGCCTCCTCAGCACCTCCTCTTGGTCCTCCTTGGCCAGAAGAACTTCCTGCATCTCTACCTTCAGTTGCATCATGTCCTGCAGTAAATAAAGACGGTCGGGTTACTCTTTATCACTTCGGAATTTGAAGAATCAGATTGAGGAGTGCTGAGTTTGACCATGATCCTTAAGTTTGCTCTTCATCTTGGTTACACAGACATTTCTCATTGCAGCCACATTTATGTAGCTGTTTATAGATCAAACATGAAGAGCAAAAGACACGACAGAATGTGGACCTTCTGGAAATAATCAATAACAGCGATGAAGTCATTTTAGACACACAGTTCCAATATTATATTTCTGTATATTTAGTTTATTCTGTGGTGAGAAATCTTTCAGATGAAGCCATCACCACGTGAGGCTGCAATGGTTTGACAGAAACAAATCATTGAGCTCCTTACAGACAGGCTGGTATACAAGCGTACACAAAAAAAACTTTCCTCTTCTCCAGAACAATGAACACTGCATTACCGCCATAATGATGTCTTTCTCTCCATCTGTGGCAGCCCTCTTGGCCGAGTCAAGCTCGTCATGCATCTCTGACAGCTGGTCCTGCAGGTCTCTGATCTCTGTCTGGTACTGCTCCCTCTCCATCTTCACCTGGAACAGCCTGACAAACCACATGACATGTCACAACACAGTACAGTCACTCCACATACCTACTGTGTATCTGCGCATATACACACCCGCACACCTGCCCCTTAATTCGCACATACAAATGGCAGCACCTGTGCTGGGGCTTCATGTGAGGCCTACAGAGCACCGGGGTTCAAACGAATACCTGAACGATGGCAAACCAATAATGTTTAAACTGCCTCCACATGACAACACAGAGGGGGAGGGTGATAAGTGATGTGAGGCACCTAAAACAAATCACCACACAGTGATGTAGGCTGAAGCGGCACATTGATTCCTGCTGTAAAAACACACCAAATGATGTTCGTCCTGAGAAAGACAACTACGGATTTGTATGTTAAAGGGCAGAAATGGAGCTGAACAGTTAGTGCTGTCAGAGTGAATAGTAAATCAGTCAACAAACACACATTAATATGTTAGGTGAAAGATAAACCTAACAAACCAGAGGAGGCACAAAGGGCTGTATATCAAGACAGAGGAGCTGACATGGTAACCACTTCAGTAACTATCAACAGTCTGAGTGGTTTCATCCTACACTGCTTCCAGCGTGACAGTGCATGGAAATATCTCAGTGCAAAGCAACAGCTGATAAATAACACATCAAGCTAATTATTATCATTATTTATTATTATATGATCTGGGGAAAGTGTCAACAGCAGCATGGTTCATCTGATACACAGCATCCTTATTTCACCTGCCAACAAGGAGCTTCGCCAGCATCGCATAGAAAGCACGAGGGTCATGCTATCCCTCCCTGTTCCCACCTCCCTCTGTGCAAAACTTCAACAAAGAGGGATCAATACAACATTAAAAAAATCAGGATCCCTCACCAGCTTCCCACCGCAAACACTCGTGTTTACTGAAGCATACTGGAGCATTGGAAAAGTCTTTCTTTCTTCTTAGCTTTCTTTGTACTTGTTTTTTTTCTCTGGCTAATTATTAATCTGTGCGCTCTAAAATATTTATTTTATATTTATTTTATTGCTTTACATTTACATATTTTCATTTCATGTTCTAATTCTTACTTCTTACACTTGTCTATTCTTTACATCGGAGCAACTGTAATGACTCATAATTTCCCTTAGGGGATCAATAAAGTATTTCTGATTCTGATTCATACAATCAAGATGGAGATACCAGTGAAGGGAGCTGAACTTGGCTGGTTTGCCTCTGGCCAAATTTTACAAAAGTTAAAAAGATCCTGGCACTGACATATCAAACAGTCAACACAACAATGCGAGACTAGTTGAATAACATACTCTGATCATTATTGACTTCTCCAAAATGGTCACTTACTCTTCCACTGTGGTCTGGAGCTCGACCTCTGTTTTGGCTAGTTTTTCCCTCAGACGCTTGCACTCCTCTGCACTCCGCTCCAGCTCCTGCTGCAGCTCCTTCAAACCTGCAACTGCCCTCTTGTCAGCCTGATTCTTCTGTTGGTGACACAGAAATATTAATGTTGACAATATCAGCTTCAGTTCAGATACAAATGTCTGGTCTTTTACATTTCCTGCACCAAGATTTTGGCATTTAATCCTGACAACTTATTGTTTGGTAGAAACATAAAGATATGATCAGTTTCAGTGTTATTTTTGTTAATGGGATTTGTTTTAAATGTTGCGAAGAAGAAGAAGAAGCATATAAGATGTCTGTTGTGAAAAAAATTAGTTTTCAAGAGAGTAGCCTGTTTGTTCTTTCATTCTGTCCAAGTAAATGTGCCTTTGTGCTGGGCTTATCCAACTCTAACATCTAACCAGTACACCCAAAATATCTCTTTCATTCAACAAGTTGACGAGTAATCCCTTAAACCCTCAATAAAAGGATATTCTCAAACTGCAACAACAAGTTTAGCAATAAGCTGACATGCCAACATAAACAAGCTGGTGTCAGAGGCACAGAGACACTTACCATGGTTTGTTCCTCAAGTTTTCTCTTCAGGTCGTTTATTTCTTTCCCCAGTTCATCATTTTGCTCCTGCAGAGCTTTGGTCTGTGCAGAGAAGTCAAGGGGCTGACAGAAGAAGACAGTTATTTTGTTAGGATCCATTTTGAAATGAAATGCAAATGGAATATTAGGACTCCAGCATTAGTACTCAGTTATGTAGTAAAGCGTGAATATTTAATAACTGACAGTGTCTGCTTCAGAAAGATAATTTGCACACAGTTTTTAAGGGTCCATTAAACCGCTTTGAGATCACAGTTTTCCTCAGTGGTTTATATCAAACAGGATGTTAAGGAAGAATTTCATTTGGAAATATACATTAGCACAAAAAATGTTTGTTGCGTGTATCAATGTATCAACCAGCTGGGCTTCACTTTGGGAAGCTGAACCCCAAACACACAACTATTCTATATACTGACAGACAGCTAAAGCATGAGGGTAAAACTGAAGCTTTATAATCCCAAGTTTATGATTTCAATATAAAACTACATAAAGATTGCAAAGGAGATGTTTTATGGGTTCTTCAGCTGTTAATGGAGCACAGTTACAATGATCTAACAATGTCTCACTTTGTTATCACTTTGTGCACTCGCCGTGGCCCGAGACTTCAACGTCTGTATCTTCTCAAAGACAAGGTTGACCTTTCGCTTTGTCGTTTCATCATTATCGTTGCTTCTGCAGACACACACATATACACACAGACACACACACACACACAGTATGTTAACACACTCGGGTTATTAAAAGGTAAAAAAACAACTTTTCTCAGTGTTTGGGGGGATCAGGAATTAATTCCAGACTGTTCTAGGAACAGAGTAAGTCATTCCCAGCTTAGAAAGGGTCAGGGAGGATCATGCTGCTTTGATGTGTCACCTCACAGCACAAACAGCTTCATTACACCCGTCCAATAAACCACGCGGCACATGAGCAGAGGAATCAAACGTATGGGCAGTATAATGGAATTGCTGAGTTTAATGTCATCGCCTGGTAATTTTGTAGTAAACAGAGCTAAAAATGTAGCAGCAACCATGCTAGGGCCAAGAAAAATCACCATTTCTAATGCCCTCAAATGCCTTCAAATAATATTATCAAGAGTTAACATACAGTCAAGTCGTAGTTTTATTCATTTACATAATTACTGAAACAAAAACAGAACTTTTAGGGAGCCTGGATTCACAGCATTTGGACACAAAACCAGCCACACACACATTTTTCTACCTTGGGTCCATTCTCTCTGAGAGTAACATAATTTACATCCTAATTAAAAAGATAGCAACGGAGCAACAATTTGCAGCGCTGTTCTGCCAGCTTAAGTGTTCCTGAATGTAAACAGCAACTTCTTGTAGCTAAAAAAAAAAAAAAAAAAAAAAAGCAGCAGCATTTCTGAGTTTATCACCAGACGTTTGTAAGCCCAAAGATGGGAGGATTTTCTCGCTCCACAGAAAAACTATTAATCCTTCAGTTAAAGTGAAAACATCAGAATCCATAAAAATGGAGTTACAACACTTTCACATGACATCAGTGATATATTAGTTCAATAAATTAGGCGGCTGTCACAAACAGCCAAACCCCCTAAAACTCTCTTCTCTTCATACATATGATTTTTATTAAACCTCTATAACCCCTGTTGGTGAGTGTTTGTCTTCTGAGGCCTTGGGAATGTAGCTCAGTTTCAGCCCCAGCACTTCCATCTGTGTTTCCTTTCCTTTGTCCTGTGACTCCTGACCTGTGGCCCGACACACCCAAGCAGTTTCCTGCTCTCTTTCTACATTATCACAAGCCTTTAGCAAGAACCGCAGAAACCTGCAAACTGTTTCTAACTGTGACATCATGAACAACAGTGCAGGCTGACTGGCGTTTGTCCATCGTTCTCAAAAAACAATTCTTGACAGTGACTTGTTACCTGAAGTTCAAAGACTGTAGAGAATGCACAAGACATCATATCTGGCTCCTTCAAACCTGAACTACATTTAACCTTTTAACCCAATATGCCTTTCCTTGACGGGCAACAAGTGTCTGATTACAGAAGTAAACAGAACGCTTTCACACTGCAGCATGGAGAAAGCAGAGAAAGAAAGTGGGATTCAGCGAGATAACAAACAGCTGGATCTCTCACAGGCTGGATGGGAGGGTAAGAAGAGCACATTCCTTTACTTTTATCACAAACAGTCCAACTCTGATAAAAACCACAGAACAGTCTCTTCCTTCATGATGCATTGCCTTATGGTGCAGCGTGTGGGATTTGGGCTTCAGAGTGAACAATATGCTCAATTCATGATTCAGCTAACATCAAAGGATTAAGATGAGAACTGTTTCACAACATTTGGTCCCATTTTATTTTATTAATATGAGCAAATAAAGCTGAAATAATAAAAGAACTCACCCGTCCTTAAGGTAATTAAACAAGATCTGTTTTGCTGTCTCTTCATGTGTTTGTTGTGAAAGCTCTTGCTGACCTCTCAAGAGATCAGGTGTCGTCTGGAAATGGCAGGAAAAGAGAGGGAGATCTTAGCAAAGCAAAAAAGGTGACTCACAGATCCTCATTTTGATGACTTAACGTACTGTTGGACAATGTGCTTATATTTGAAAGACAATGAGACAAGTTTCTGCATAGATCCCTTTTACCTGAACGTCGGCCTCTGAGCTGAGCTTTTTGTCCGCAGTGGTAGACGGTTTGGACAGCGATGTTGACAGTGATGTTGTCGAAACCTTTCCAGCTGAAGAGGCACTGTCCTCATTCTCTTTAGTCTTGAATGGCTGTGAAGAAGTGCGAGTCTCTGGCTTTCTGTAACCCTGAATGGCGCCGACACCTTTAGAGATGGTGCTCTGGGGGGAGCCGGGCGCGCTGGCGACACGAGATGAAGCCCTGGAATCACCCTTACCATCCACAGACGTGACCCAGGAGTCCTGACCGCCAGCTGTTTTCTGCAGCCGTAGCTGTGAGGGCCGCAAGACATGCTCCATTGATGTGCCTCGCTGGCGGCTAAACCCGTCCGAATAGCTAGAGCCATCTCGCAGGCCGAAGGCGCTATCCACACTGCGTGAGCGCTTCCTGTCCTCGAGATTGATCCTGTTCCTGCGCCCTGCCCTGCCCCTGCGCTGGTGGCTGCCATCTTTGCCATCAAACTTCTCAATGAGCTCATCGACACCAGGGATGGAGCCTGTGTCAATGTCTCTGCCTGAACCTGGGTGGAAAGGGATGTAGCGGCGGTTCTCGTGGCGGTTGATGGAGTCTGAGTACAGGGCATCCATCTGTTCGTCCAACAGAGTCTTAGAAATGGAAGACCCGGAGGAGTGGCGGGAACGGGAGGAGGAGGACTGAAGAACTGGACCACTGGAGTCAGTCCTGCGGAGAGGAAGGACATCAGGCTCGCGGCGGGTGCGCTCAAGGCTTGAGTTGGTGCTACTCATAGAAGTGGGGGATCTGGATGATGTCTTGCTCTGCTCACTCGTGGGACTTGACACGGTGGAGGGCTGAAGCTGGGCTGGAGGCGCTGTTTGCCGCTGCGTTTTAGAGCCTGGCTTGGACTGAGGTGGATTCAGGTTAGTGAGAAAAGGTTTGGACTGCGGCTGAGCGACTTGTGTTTGCGGCCTCGACTGAGGCTGAGCGATCTGGGATGGGGGCAGAGCCTGGGGCTGTGACCTCGGCTTAGTGAGGGCCGTCTCACTCTGGCTCTGGGATGGAAGTTGCCTTTTCTCTTGCTGCGCAGGAGCTTTATTCCGGTCCAGACTTGATGCCCTGGCACTGGACGGTGCAACGACAGCAGGTTTGGAGGAGTAACTCTGGTGCTGGCTCCCACTCTCAGCCAAAGATCTTGAAGGCAAGCTGTGGAAACCGTCAATGTTCAGGGAGTTGTTCTCTGGATCATACGGCTGCAGTATCTCAGGGTGCTTCTGAAAGTTCAAAAGGGTCTTTCCCTGTGAATCTGTGATGCCATTTTGAGGCCCAGAGTATTGCGCCATCTTCTGAGACCTGTACTCCATGAAGGGGCTGATGGATCCAGCCTCCTTGCCTCCCCTGAAATCATACTCCTGGTAGTTCTCAATAAAAGAGCCCTCTGTGTCGATGTACCCATTATTGTCAGGGTCGATGAGGGATTGAGGGCCTCTGTCTTGGTTGTTGAGAACTACGTAAGGGTGTCCATCGATACCCTGGACACGGATGCTGAGACCGTATGTTCCAGCTCCATTACTGTTGGGCCTGGAGGGGCGGGACGGCTGAGTGTGGCCCCGCTGTGGTCCGCTGCTAGGAATGCCAGTCACTCTGTACGACTCCATCAGGAATGCAGAAGGAAAATAAATCCCTCTCCCTGGATCAGGTGGCCCACCTCTGCAAGCAAAGATTCAGACAGGCTCTATTAGTTAGAGATGAGACACTACGTAATTCAGTAATATCAACAAATGTTTCCCAGTTCCACACTCAGCCACTAATGAAACATTAAAGCCTCGCTGCATTTAATTACGTCGCCTGCTTTCATTTGCTTTTCTTGTTTTGCATTCTTAATGTTGTGCTTTCTCTCCACTGAGATGTTTTGTGTCAAACTGCTCAGCTAATGTGCTCTGACCAAATGAAGAATGAGACAACAAGCTGCCTGTGTCGCCTCTCAGAACCCATAATATCGCCAAAAATATGAGTCAACATCGGCCACATTCTTTGTAAAAATGACTGGGTGCTGTTTAGAAAAGCCAGTGACTAACAGGTATGGCATAACAAAATGACTGTTTGCCATGCATGACAAAGAATTGGTTCAACAGGTTAAGAGAAAGGTATGGAGAGAAAGATAACACTTCAGCATGAGTCAGTCAGACCTGGGAGAAATGTGAGAGCTCTGCTATCTCGACACAACTTTGGAGGGCGTTAGGTTTAGAGGGAATGTGTAGTGTGTGTGTATATACCAGTGTAATTGATCCTTGTAAATGACATTGTAATTTGCAGCCCACGCTCATGTGATACGCCATGAAAAGAGAGCAACAAAATCTTATCCGGCTCACTTTTGTCACATTTATAATAATTGCGGGGTTGTCGAGGGTTGACAGATTTGCAGCAGGATCGTGAGAACACAGCTGGCAATAAATATCAAACTGTGTACAAATATCAAAGTAAGCTGCTGAGTGTTCTTCAGACACATTTATGCCTGGGAAGCCGGTGGAGACAAAGCCATCAGCGGCCACCATGTGTTTCACCGGACAATGGGCTTTTAGCAGGTTCCTGTTTGCCCTGCTGATAGTGTCCCATTCTACCTGATGTTACAATACAAAGACAGACGGAGATGGGCCTGGAACAAAGACACTGATAAGAGTGGAAACAAAGGCAGAAGCAGGATATGTCACATTAGCGTTAAATAGGTAAAGACTGACAACTCATAGCCCATTAAGAAGAATAAAGGGCCGTCTAGGGTTTAAAGATATGATTGTATGTACCATGAGAAGATGCACATTTGTTAACAAAGACTTTCCAGACTGTTGGTCCTTGGTTGCATTAGACCAGTGGCTCCCAACTGGTGCAGCCACAGAGTCCAGATTTCTCTTTAGTCATTAAGGTCCACACAGTTAAATGCATTCAGCTTCATTCTTGCGCTTGGCCATGTCTTTGAGCTAGTTTGCTGTCTCTGTTAAGTAGCTGTCATCTGTTGCTCATTCTAGAGCAGGAAACAGCACTTCAAAAATAAAAGCTTTGTGTTGGAATTTCACTGCTCTTAGAAATAAAGGGTAATTTTTTTGTGTTTGTTTTGTTTCTCGACATGTTTGCGTGTCACTTGCGGTCCTTTCAGAAGGGACCCACGACCCACCAGCTGGGAACCCCTGCATTAGACCATTGTGGGCAAAGCTGCAGAACACAAATCAATGAGCAAGATATCTTTATTGCAATATTGGATGTTTTGCTTTATTGTTTTTGCATCAATATGATGAGGATTTGTTATGAATTCAATGTGCTGGATTAGCCAAAAACAGACGTTCCTGTCCGAGTCCTTTATCTATAACAGCTTTAAACTGATTCCCCCCAAAATCTACTACATTAGGGAATCAATATCACAAAATATATCAAAATTATAAGCACTGATCGAAAATTTCAGCGTTTCCAAGGAAATTGGTTAGCCGAGGTGGTAAGCCACCTGACACATCTTATTAAGTGTAAAGCATTTGCTCCACGACGCAGCACCTCTGCTGTTTTCCCCCCAAGGGTAACATTTTATTAAGTGTATTTACCCAAATTTATAGGATATTAGCAGAGGCTGTGTCTGTTTCAGGTGAGGTGGCCTACCTCTGCCATAACACACGACTAGAAACAATTAAAAAATATGTACATAATTCACCTCAGCTTGATTTTGACAGGTCAACTGGTTGATCTGTGTGCCTCAGTAAGTCATAAGTACTCAGTTTCCCACTCTTTTGTTTGCACAGTAGGGAAGAAGGAGGCCTGCAAGGTAAAGTGTTTCTTCCAGGAGGAAGAGGACAGATTAAAGTGAAAGAAGACACACAATAGATTCTTTCATCCTCAGTGTCACATGTATGCCTCGACAAGTGTGCAACTGTCTTCCTGCCATTGTATTTCTCACTGCACAAGGAGGAAACCCTCACTGAGCCTGTCTGTCCTTCATATGGAGGCAGTGTTGCCTTCACTGACCCCTGTGCTGCAGAACAGGGAGGTCAGCACTGAGCCCAGGTTGGATGTCAAGGCCCTGGCTTTGATCTGTGCGGAGGGGAGACTCTGCAAAGATTTAACAAAGCAGATTTTTATCTCCTCATGTGAACTCATTAGTTTTCTGTGTCACAGAGAGTCCAGACACCGTGTCTGCAGCTGCATTCACTCACATGACTGCATCAAGAAAACACATCAGTTAAGAGGGGCCGACCTTGAGAGACTGAATGTAAAATATGGACGAAGTCAGTGAAAGCAGCGAGGATTTACACTGTGGGAAAATATTATAAAGTTACGTAACATGAATGGGAGTTCACTAATCTGGGGCGTCAGGTAACCATAAACATGAGCGACTGTAAACACAATTAAAATACCACTAATGTGTAAATGACACACAGAGATTGAGAGTAAAATCTGTGAGCAACCAGGTGACTGAAACTGCGATAAATTGAATTGACGCAGTTTGTGGACATTTTCCATCGCTGCTCAGTGCAACAGGTGGCATGAATCACACCACCAGCCTCACATACACTGTAAAACTCATTTATCTTTTCTGAGTCACTCACTAGTTTCAGTTTATAGCAGGTTAATTCTCCCTTTTGCTGTTAAATGTTGAGTTTTGTGCCTCTTGTTGAGTTGTTAACGCTCCCACAGCAGACATGTACAATGAACACTGGTAGCTGGTTACTCACCGGCGTCGTTTCCCTCTCTGGTTCAGTTACCGCAGATTATAAACGAGAGTTAAAAATAAGTTTTTTAAAGATAAAAAGTGCCCACGCTGCTGCCTGCTAACTTATTTAGTTGTGTGTTGTTTCCAGCAGGAGAGAGCAGGAGAGTTACAGAAGGACGTCCGACGCTCGGGGCCGCTCCGCCTCCTGAAACAAGCGCACAAACCCGCCCACCCACCCAAACGCCAGGCGGCTGGTCCAGGATCAGATCTCACAGCAGGAACCCTCCCTGACGCCCCAGCACCTCTTCACCCAGGTCAGGTTCAGTTTGGACCGGCCAGGCTCGGCTCGGGTCAGCTCAGCAGGGTCCTGAGAGTCCGAAACCACAAGTAGTAGTTGAGAGACCTCACACTCCTTTAATTCATGTCATATGAATACATCAAAACATCTTTGAAATAAAGAAAAAAATAATTAAATTGAATCAAATTAAATCAACAATTAGATAAATAAATAAATAAATAGATAAATAAATATTGAACTTTAGGGCGGCAGAAAGTGATAAAGTGTGTTTGCTTGTGTTTGGAAGAAGCTGTGCCAAAACAAAAATACAAATGCAAATACAAAATGACTGAGCTCAAGTTTTGGGGTGAGTCACTTTTTTGCTATGTGAAAAAACACATGGGTGGACCCAGCAGATATAATATATCTCTCTGAGAATTACTAAACAAATAAGCCAAACACACCCCACTGAAGTATTTTAGAAATTCTGGCAGATATTTCACACTATTTTTTGTCTACTTGCAGTTATGTCTCAGATCCTCATTGTGCTTTTGCGCTTTTTTCTTTTCTGTTTTTAAAAAACAAATTTGATGAGGAGTCCAAGATTTCTTTTGCCAACGGCTTCTTCCTGAAATTGTAGTGCACATAATAAAATAAAGAACTTTGAGGTTGAAGTTACACACTTTAGCTTCATAAATTGGTATTCATTTTGAATACAAACCGATTTATTAATTATTTAATGAACCTGGGAGAATTAACCACGTGTGTACTCTCTCTAAACTCCCTGTCAATTTAATTATTTGCACTCTGCATAAATGCAATTTGCAGCTGCATGTCTTTAAAAACCGAGAGCGTCATCTAGTGGATAGTGAGCTGACCTGAATGCGGTTAGTTAATGAGAACCTGTACTGGTGGTGGTGGTGGTAGTGGTACTAGTGCATGCATGCATGGGACTCACACAGACAGTGCAGTGAACGCATCACCATAGATGTACTCAGTGAGCAGATAGTGCGATGCAGCAGGACGGTGGGAGTGCAGCATTACAATGTAAAAGCATGGCATGAGGAGGCATTATGCTGAGTGGGATGAAGAAATGTTGATAAATGTTCTGGGTGTAGTGGAGAGTGAGTATTGTTGCAGAAATAAAGTGTCTGTGTGTGTATGTGTGCTTCAAGAGGAAGTGCAGGACTAAGCAAACAACAATGAGCAGTGATAAATAGTATCCAGGATGGCTTAAAGTAGGGAGTTACAGGAGCAGGAGTACAGTCAGCTTCAGTGATACTGTAGGTGCACTGAGAGATGTATACATACTGTTTATTTTGTTTTTACTGCATATAAATATCTTCATAGACAACAATATGTGATGATATTTACAGCATGTTTAAAGGCGCAAATCTCCTTACTGGATAGGAAAAAAATGATTTGATATTAATAATAATAACATTTGCTTCTGCCAGTATCTAGTTTTTTTATGTTGCAATAAAAGACTTCCAAGGTGCCATTAATGTTTTACCTTTGACAGAGAAGTATGAAGGTTGACAAAATATTAGAAACACACTTGATAGGATATTTAATTTCAATACTTCTTGTAAGTTCTTGAATGACCACCTGTGCTTAGACAACAACACCTGACCATACTCAGAACATTTTGGCAACAAAAAGTATTCATTTTTCTGGTCATTCAGTTTATGTTACTTTACACTTATGATGACATGCTTGACCACACTGTTTTTTATTTATTTTGCTTGTAGTTTATTTTGTTGTTTGTGCTATGCAATTTTTGTATTATGATTTTAATAAGATATTGTATGCTTTTATCAACTTTATTCTATACTCTTGTTTCTGGCTTTTTTTAAAAATTATTCCTGTGTTTTAAGTGATCATGCCCCTTCGCTGTTTTCAAATGTGCTCTATAAATAAACCTGACTTCACTGAAACTGGATAAAATTACTCATTACATGTACCTTTTATTTCACAAATAATACTTCTGATAGATTCCCTACTTTCACAATCTCAGACTGGACAGTCTGGACTCCACATTCTCAGACAAAGTCCACAGAAAAGTGCTTAGATTCTTTGCTTGGGTAAAAAAGCAATAATACTATGCAAAAATACTTTGTTTCAATTACGTGTTATCAAGTAAAAGTCATAAGTAAATCATTATGCACACAAACAGCCCTGTTCAGGGTTGTACATACATTTAAACTGTATACTGTAGGTGGCATGGTGATGCAGTGGTTAGCATTGTGGCCTCACAGCAAGAGGGTTCCTGGTTCGTACCCTGGGGTTGGGGAGCCCTTCTGTGCGGAGTTTGCATGTTCTCCCCGTGTCAGTGTGGGCTTTATTTCTTCTCGGGGTACTCCGGGTTCCTCCCACAGTCCAAAGACCTGCAGGTTAACTGGTGGCTCTAAATTGCCCGTAGATATGGTTGTCTGTCTCTATGTATCAGCCCTGTGATAGTCTGGCACCTGTCTAGGGTGTACCCTGCCTCTCGCCTAGTGTCAGCTGGGATAGGCTCCAGCCCCCCTGTGACCCCTAATAGGACAAGCAGTTATGGAAGATGAATGAATGTACTATACTGTATTTATATCATAGGTTATGCTGGTTGAGATGGTGCAAATTGGAACTACTTTCCACACTGTTGGGTAGATATATCTGCAATGATGCATTGTATTTTATACTGTAAATTGATCATATGTTTAAATTAAAAGTGTAAATTTTCAAAGTAACTGTAACTTAAGTTATTAAATCAGTGTTTTGCAGTAAGTGCAGTATTACCCTCTGACATGTAGCAAAGTCTAAGCATAACATGAAAATACTCAAGTACTGTGTAGTACTCTAGTCAATGTACTTAATTACTTTCCAGCACAGACAGTGACAGAAACACTAAATTTGTAATGCCCACTCTGACTCACACTGAAACTCTGAGGAAATGATCAACTCAGAGTAGTTTTAATAAACCAGCATAAACTGCATGAAACTGGAGGCCCAGCTGCCCCGGTGCCTGTGTAGTGGCCCACTGTTTATATTTGTGTCCGCAGAGAGACGGCGCAGCACCACAGTCTTTAATCTGAGCTCTGTGCCACTGTGCTGGGTTACAGCAGCACACAATGAGAGCTCTGTTCTCCGCTGAGGTGCCACAGCTGGGACCTCTGGGCATGCTCAGTGCACAGCTCAGTCTTATCCTGATTATAAGACGGACTGCAGGCTTTCCAGCGGCAAATCAACCTAACTGACATGCATGGGAGATGTTATAGAGGCACGCCCTTAGCTCAATTTAATTTACTCTTTTCTGCTGATTTATAACAGAACAAATGTTGATTTAACTGGCTCTGCACCAATGTGATAGACAAAGGCCACAGCTGAAGACACTGGTGGAGAAATGACTGTATATCCCACTCACAGTCTGTTAAATTGTTTAAGTTCATCAATGAGATTGAATTAATAGGCCTGATTTCTAACACTGATGCACCTCACAGAAATGAGGTTTCATCCCTGGTGGACTGATGTGCAGCAGACAGCTGGGAGCTGAATGAAAGTTGTCATGGACCTCTGTAAGGACCTCTGTAAACAGGTGGAGAACTTCAAATTATTGGGTGTAACCATCTCCCCTTCTTTTGTCTTCTTCTCAGCAAAGACTTTTTCTTCTAGGATAGCCTGAAAAGTTTTACATATCGCAGTTAGGTATGATCCAATTCTAATATGCTGGTATTGAGAGCATCCTCACCTCCGGATTAACTGTGTATGTGTGCAACACCTCAACACAAGATAGGAAGCGCCCGTACAAAGTGATGCTCTAAAAAATCATCTTGGAGCTACCCTCCCCTGGAAAAAATGGACACAAGATTCTTGAAGGCTCCCCTCACCCCAATAACCATCCTTTGTAAGCTCCTCCTCTTTTAAAAGACTGGAAAATATCAGAAATGGGTTCAGCAATGGCACTTTACCTAGAGCAGTGATTTTCAAACTTTTGTGTCCAAGCCAAAATCTCAAGGCACACCTGTATTTATATCTGTGCACTATAGCTTCTATTATGCTTGTTAGCACTTTTATCATAACGTAAGACAATAAACATAAGAAAAGATAAGACAGGTAGCTTTCGTCACACTTTCTACTGACTTTTTTTTCTCTTCCAGTGGTAGGTCGTCTTCGCTGGTGCTTTGTTGTAATTTGCTCAGTGCAATAAAGTGATCCATTTTCCCAGTTGGTGAATTGGTGCAAACAACATACTGACACAGTCAATTAAAAATTCATTAATGCATTTTTTAGGCCCAGTTGAATATTCCAATAAAAAATGTGTGGTTATCACAAAATCCCACAGCACACCTGGATTTGCATCGCGGCACACTATTTGAGAAACACCGACCTAGAGGACATTTAAGATAAGACACGGCAAGACAAGACAATCCTTTATTAGTCCCACAGTGGCAAAATTTCAGTGGTTGCAGCAGCAAGGGAGACTCAACACAAGAAACAGCAGCAGGAAACTCAAAGCAATATAAAAAGTAAACAGTAGGAAAAGGTATTATAAAAAAAGTAGTATAATAAATGGACAGATAACATGGCTGAATTTACATTATTGCATGTAGGAGGTATAGATATTGCACCTGAGCGATGATTGATGATTGCCAGTTTTGGTATATGTGGACGACTGGGAGCAGCGTTGGTTGAAAAGCTCAAAAGCAGCATGAAGGAGGGTTGGACAAAGATCTTAACTTTAAAGTTACCAATGGATTGGTATTAATCTTCCAAATGACACTATTGAACAAGACATCCAGACTCAAAGAGATGTGCCTTTTTGAGTATATTCAGTGGCATTTCGCAGGTGAACCAGAACTCCCAGGTACCTCTGTTAGTATTTGGGGGCCAGGAGAGGCTGTGTGACTCCTGCACAGGATATTACACCAAATGCAACAGCAAAGTGAACAAACTGTTACAAGAAACCAGCAAAGAAAGCCTGAGATGCAGGCTCTGCTTTTTTCAAAGCAGAGCTGATCTTGATGTTGTGATTTAAATTGCTGTACTAATTTGACAGTATCTTAATGAAATGTGACTGTGGCCTCAGCATGCCGTGCAGCTGCAATATGAAGGAAAACAAAAACACCAAATCACTTAACTTTCTGTAATTTTCTAATAATTTTGTGGTTATTTTTGAGAGGTCCCCTGGAAAGACTGTTGTAATTTGGGCTCGATAAGGGAAAATAAAAATGTCCATGCCATGTGATAATTTATCCAAATAACTGAAAGAGCAAAGTGGAGAGAAGAAAAGCAGCACATTAAGTGCAGCGTGCATCCTGAAATTAGCAGAGAGGCGGATGATCTTACTGTTGGGAGCAGGAGGAGCAGCAGCCTCTACGGTCGGGCTTCAAGGATGTGAGCCAAAGACTCTCTGTCAGCTGGCCCAGCAGCCATGACAGGAAGTCAGCCTTCTGACATGGTGGTCCCACTCCTACACAAAACACTCACATGCACACCCACCAGCACCACCTCCACCCCAACATGCTCACACGCTCTGTTCCTCCCTGCAGAGAATATTGAAAAATGACATGTCATGATTTATATTGCATCACTGAGCTCACCACAGGCTGAACAGCAGTCAGCACTTTTTCCTCCGGGTGTCACCTCTGTCAGAGAACTGAACTGGGATCAGACCTCTCAGGACGTGATGAGCACTCTCATGCTCGCATCTGCACGAGGATAATTCTGTGCAGATGTACGGGGGTCTGAGATTTACAGCACGACAGTCCTCCAGGTTTGGAGCAGCAGTTTCACAACACTTTTGGGATTCATTAACTTCAGTCACAGCACAAGTAGCAGATTGAGAAGTGCGGTGTACAAAAACGAATATTAGAAAACACAGTTTAGGTTTGTTCTTTTCATAATGCCTGCATTAACTTCACTCCTGCACTAGTTTCAGCTCACTGTTTCATTATTTCTTGCCTCTACATTTACATGATGCATGCTGACACTCAGTATAAGAAACATTAACAATATTACTTGTGATATAAAGTCACACTGAATTAATAAGCAAAGATAAAATGTATGTGCTCTAAATATTCATTTATTTTCCCTGTTCATGCATTCCCTTTTTGCTGAACTGGCTTTCACACAGGAGCTGTCTATAGCTCTTCTTCATCCTGCTGACATCTTAATGTAAAAAAAGTAGGAGCACAGCACAAGTACAGTACGCTGCTATCACACTTTATTAAAAATAGAAACATATATCCATAGTACTTTTCATACAGACTACAATGGTCCACTGGTATTATTTTCAAAAATGAGTTACATACTATAAAACACTCATTTGGCCTAAATCCACTGTAGAAATGTCTTAAAAAACAAAAAAACAATAAGGAAGTCTAAATTAACCCCCGTGTTTCTGAGCTCGTCCTACTTCATCCTTCCTGTGCCTTTTCATAAAATAAAACTTTATGGAGAGCAGAAAATGCAAATATGGAGCAGAAACAGAAACAGATGTGTTTGCTGGGTGAGAGAAATAAATGCACATACAATTGATTTTAAAAAAAGATGGCACATTTATTGCAACATAAATGTTATATACATTGTGTTTTTCTGTTGAAAAAGACAGAAAATTCAAATGCTCGTTGCCGCAGTCTTTTTTTTTTGTTTGTTTGTTTCTTTTTGATGTGCATCGACAATACCTTTTCGTTTGACACAAGAACAAATTGTTTATCAATCAACAACGAGAGACTGGAGAATAAGATGGAGGTCAAAGTTTTAGGAATCTGGAGCTCGTACGAAGCCTTTTGAAGTACTAGCGCTACGAGCAACAATTCAGCTATGTTCTTGAGATGCCATTTTTAAATTTATTGTAATAATGGACAGGCTATTGTAAATAACCGTATGTTTTACTATCTAATATAGTAAAATAAAGTAAGAAACTTTTTACTCAAAACTTTTGCTTTCAAAAATCTAGAAAGAGTAATATTTAGAATTCAAGAAATATTCTTACAGTATTATTGTATAAAAGACTAACTACAGTGAAAAATAAGCCAAATGTTTTTTTTTCCTTTTGATTTTCTTTTTTTTTTCTCATATATTATACAAGGGAAAGCATCTGGGATTACAGCAAAGTCTAACTTGGCAAACAGAGGAGCAAAGAAATATAGGAAGAACAGGAAAAATAAAATAAAAAAGAGCAGGAAGTGACATACATTATACCCTCAATCAAAGTCTGCCAACATGAATACAAACTCATGAATACTGAAATGAAGAACAAGGCCACATTCAGTCAGAGAATACACAGAAATGCTCAAGGTTTTTTTTTCCCCCCACAAAAACAAAGTTTTTAAATCAAAAAACTTCAATGTAAACTCTTGGTGTGGCATCATGTCTTGTAATTTAAGTCCCTTTTTGTACAGAATAGTTATTCTGAATGTGGCAGCCTTGTTTAAGGTGTAGATAATGACAGAAGACAATATACAAAGAAATAAATGGAATATAAAGCAAGTCTTAAGACCAAAGACAAACGTAAAGCATGCACACTGATAGGGAAAACAAAATAAAGCCATGAACAATGTCTCGAAACATAAAAGAAAATCCTGTTAACTGCTTTTGTTCATTATTGTGCTACAGTTCTATGATATTCAACAAAATTCATGACATATCTACTCTGGCTTATTGTATTGAGTATATCACGGCTTGGATTGAAAACATTATTGAAAAATAACTTAGAGGTTCCTCTCCGCTGACTGTAACTGGACATTATAATGCTGGAAGCCTAAAGAAAATTACCTGTTATAACACAAATAAGCATAACTAAAAAATTTTACTCAGAATAACTGCGTTTGAAATTTCACGTCTTGAGATATTAACAGAAAAGAAAATGAAGTGATGTGTTCATCAGGCCAGGAGAAAGTGTGGTCGTCGTCGTCGTCTTTAAACTATGTCTTAATCAAGCGATCTCTGATTAGCTGGTGGCGGGAAAAAGGACCATAAAATAAAAACAAAACAAGCCACTTCTGTGCTGACGTCAGGAGCGTGTAACTGTCAGGAGGCTAAACAAAGACAGGAATCTGCAAAAATATGTCACTGCTTACATTTAACACTATATGGCAAAGGGAAGGGCAATGAAGTCCCCTGTTCCTTCAGTTAAGACACTAAAAATATGCAGGGAATGCTAAGGTTTGCAAATAGTTTGCTCTCTGTATTTTCACTGCTCACTACTGAGGAAAAAAAAACACAACTACATCTGAGCTTTCAGTAAACCTAGAGTTTGCCGTTCGTCTGTCACCTCTGCAGACAATATCTTTGACGCTAACGTAGTCGGGCCGACAGTATTATTCTGCTCGTCAGAAGCACAGATCTAAACTACACAGAAACAAACACATAGGTAGTTTTGGTTACACGTGGTCAGTGGCTGAATTAAATATAAATATAAATAATATATCCTCTTTTTCATTTTTAAATGGGGCACTCACATCTTCATTTCTAACAGCTAATGATCATTTTCAGTTGGGTATAAATATCACTCTACACTGGCCAATAAATTAATCTTTTCCCCTCCATCTCGGACTCACCGAAGAATTACCAGGGAGTTCTCAGTTTTAACGGTGACACTGGCAAACTATAGATCGACTGAAAAGCTGCATACTTCTCTTTGAATTTACTCAACTTTCCCTTTAGACATACACTTTATAGCTCAATAACATAATAAATAGGAAAAAAAAAAGAAACAGACAAGAAAACAAAACAATTGCTGTTACAATGCATTCGTCAATTCAGTTTAGGCACAAGGCAATTTCCACGTACGGTTGGAGGAGATTGCGAAGTCTCTGATTGTTCAGAAGCAACAACACTTCTTGCAGACAGTGATATGTGCTGAAGATTTTTTTTTTTCATTGTGGGGAGTAATTTGCAGATGGAAACTGGTCACAGGGAGCTGGACACTTTGCTCCTCTTCAATCTTTTAGGATTGGATTGTGTTAGTCTCGTAGTTTTGCTTCAAGTGGTCTGTCTCCTCCGATTGGTGTCACAAACTGTGAGTCCTGTCTGTCACTGGGAAGCAAGGTCACCGACTCAAACGGGACAGAAATGATGTGGATCACTTTGATCTGCGGAGAGGAAGGAGGAAATACGCTGATCAGAGGTGCTCATTAATAATCACACGAGGTACAAACAACTTCTACTCATATCTGAGGATCAAGACTATAAGAAATGGTTGATTTTAAAGTGCCATTATCACTACTTATGTGTTTATAGAAAAGTAAGTAGAGATAAAACAAACAGCCAATAATCCTTCTTTTTCGCAACATCAGTGGATCTGCAACTTATTGATTATTAACTAATATGGCTTTTCAAATGGCACTTTTGGCCACGCGGAGACAAACTATGCTGCCTCCATTTGTGTTTCCATCAACAGTTTAGGTGCGCCATCTTGTGCCAAGTTGAAAATAAACTTTTAAAATAAGAACAAAATGCATTATGCCAAATCATGCAAACTACAAATATTAAATTCCCTCATTTGGTGGAAAAAAAGTGGCAGAGCGTTGTTCCAGTGTGCTCCGACAGCACCTATACTTCTGAGACACTGCAAGCAAGCAATCCAGTATCCAGTGGACAGTAATGCATCACCGAGCAATAACTGAAAAAACTCCTCCACTGAAGTGGACTCAGCGGTTGAGGGAAGTGATGCAACACCTCAAACTTGAGAAACTAAGATTCACATTAAATGGCTCTTCTGATAAATTTATGAGAATCTGGAATCCATTCATGGAATATATAAAAGCTCGACTCCCACACTTTATTGATAACTCCACATGTGGTGCATGCTGCACTAAATGTGCTTACATCTTATTGTAGCCGACCATAATAGGATAGGCCATGATTAGGCCTTTATTTTCTTCAACTGCCTGTTCCTTTAAATGTTTTATATGTATGTAGGTATCTGTTTATGTGTGTTCTTGTGCATATGTTTACATGGGTATGTGTTTTTTACTTGACTGTTTTTTCTTTTGTAATGCCTCCAACAACAGTACAAGAAATATGTTATCCACAACAACACCAGTAGGATGGACAGGAAAGCATTCTGTTCACAAACACAAGCGTGTCATCAGTTAAAGACACACCTTCAAGCAGGTAGACCTGCTGTATGGAGATGCAAATCCCTGCTGTGCTGGGCTAGTCAAACTGAGTCAAGAAAAGCTGGCACGTGTCTATGTAAAATGTCTAAGTGGTTTATCACGCAATGATGCCAGACATTATGTAGTTGTAACGCCTTTTATCTGTTCTATTTTTTTATTGGTCATCATTGTAAACAAAATATTTTTGAGTTTTAGGAAACTGTGAGGGACATTTTTTTTACCATTTTATAGACAGAGTGAAAAAAGTAAAAATTCTCTATGTAAAAGAGATTTAAAAAAACAAAAACAAAAAAAACAAACACACAAAACAATTAAAAACCACTGAAACAAGCAATTAAGTATCAATCATCTTAGGATCTCAGTCAATAGTTTTTATTTTATCGCTTTCTCTTAACTGATGGTATTTGAGACACTAATCATCCGATTAATCAATATGTAAAACCATTGTTAGCTGCAGCCCTGGAGGTGAGAGTACAAACCTGCTACTCAGAGATGGCCCATGGGGTTAGATGTGTCAGTCAGGCCTGGATGGACCCCCGTGTGGGCTTGTTGGGCGTCACCGGAGCCCCCAGACACTTTCTCCTCCTCCCTCCTCTTAAGGCAGGCTGCTTTGGGGTTCAGATTCCGCTCTGTGAGATCAGAGAGACAGAAATTAAACTTTTCTGTGAGTGAATGAAGCATTGAGAGGCATTATTGTGATACATTCTTTGATTTACTAGCTTTAATATCTGTAAGTGTAATACTACAGCAAACTAGAAGGTCATCAGTAGAGTGTACTCTAACACTTGAATGGCTTCCCGGCAGTTTCTCTGCTGGTGTTATGATCTTTTGGCTGAGTATCCATATTTGGCAGCTCTGTCAGTGAATTAGCTCCCCATAAATCAGACTGCAGCTCTGTTTACTGCAGTTCTGCTTTTTATAACTCCACATTTACAGTCTTCTCTCTGGATGTGACACTAAACTGAAATTACTGCCAGCAGGAACATGATGTGAAGCATTTTCAAGGATCAGTATTGATTAGATGTGATGTAGCGCTGACAGTTTAGTCATTTGCTACAATTCTAGGGTAAAGCTTTCATCAGCTGGACACTGACCTCTGACTTGCTGCTCCAGGTTGAGTATGACGGCCACAGCCTGATGGAGGATGAGCAGTTTAGTCTGGGGCTTCTCGCTTTTCAGGTGCAGCTGGCACATGCGACCAAGCTCCTTGAAGGCCTCGTTGATGTCTCGCACCCTTAGGCGTTCACGGGCGTTGTTAGCCATCCTCCTTTCGCGCTCACGCTCAGCCTTCTGCTCTGGGTTCAGGTCCTCGTCTTCAGTGATACTGTGGGAGAAAGAACTGTTTTTACAGTTCAACAACAAATGATGAAACTGAGAAGAATATATGTCTCCCTGCCTCACTAAAAATATCTTTAAAAAAATCACAACAGTCACTTTCACCAGCTATAATTCACCTCAGTAATGAAATTCACTTTTAATGCATTCATGATGATTTCACGGCTCATGTTCGCTACCTTAAACCACCAGGCCACCAGTGTGCCACAGCCTGACAAAATAATCCTCACTGAAACAATCTCACGGTCGCATGCACGCGTGCAGGCACAGCTCATAATTAGCAACCGATTTGTAATAATGTGAACTCATTACGCTGAAAGACCAAGCGGCAAGCTACGTTAAGTATTACACACTTTGTAAAAACAACATTAAATGTGTCGACTTAATTAACCAAAATTAATGACACGCATACTTGTTAGTGACAGTTTATCAATATAACGTAACACAGATTTATATTTTGACCTGAGGCTACATGTAATTCAGTTTCAATGTTTGCTTTCTTACTTATTGCTACTGCTGCAAGATTAATAACAAGAACAGGAGGGTGGCTGTCCACACTCAACTTGTCAGCGTCAGTATGATTGCTTTAAGGTATTTCCTTTTCACTGTGTTCCTTGTTAAAAGGAAGATTATTAATTTTTGTTTTTGTGATGCTGAAAGGGAATTCAGCATTTTAACCCTAAACATTTTAATGCGATTCTGCCCTGACCTCACAGAAAGGAGTCTTTGAGGTGTGTACAGTGAAATCTGTTTCAAAATTATGTAATGTACTACCTGCCCAGATTAATGTCCCTGACTAAATTTACATGCACACTAATATTCCACTATTATTGACATGACAATATTATGAATGTGATACAGATCATGTAAACATCATATTACATTTGGATATTACGAAATCAGGCCTTCTTCAAATGAAGCATTTTCCAGTTAAGATGTGGGATATAACGATATCCAGGTTTTAGGAGCATTCTTTGGACATGTATACAGTGCATTTGGAATATGCGTCTCAAATGGGGTTTGTACAGCAGTTTGAGACACTTAGGCTCTTGCCTGTTTATGGCCAGGTCTGTGCATTGTCATGGATACCTTGTGCACAAACCAACTCGCAAACAGTTTGCAAGGCTAAGTAGAGATGGATTCCCAAAAGAAAAGGACACATTTCTGGTCACAGGGAGAAACACACGTAAATTCAAATGTTATGAAAGACTTGGATATCAATAGATTTTTGGATATGCACAAATAACTCAACAACTTTCTTTTCAAGAGGATGGTTGAAGAAATAAAAGGGGGAGTCTGTGTTTGCACGATTTAACAAGTCCGCCACCGGTGGAAAATGGCAAAAGCGGCTCCGGCTGTTCCACTTATGTTTTGACATGATAAATTACATGTTAGGATGCGTTAATTGTAGTACACTCGGTTGCAGGTAGATAGGAACATTAGTGGAAGAGGAATACTGTTTTCAGAAATAAGGGAAAAACATGGAATATTATGTGCATGTCAACATAGTCATGGTTTGGCGACATCTTTCTGCTACATGCGGGTTACTGCTCAGGCCTGATACTCGCTCAGTGTGTGTTACATCTTTACACAACATCAATTTAAATCGCTAAATGAAACAACATCAGCAACAAAAAAAACAGAATCAATCCTCAAGATTTGGGGTGGTTTAAACACTTTTAAATTCAAATTATTATTAGCTAAACACTAAATTTCTTTCATCTTTGGAAAATGAATGTCTGTCTGTGTTCTGTTGTTACCTTGTGCGTGTGCCTGCTCTGGGTGTTCTCATATCTCTTCTGTCGCTCTCGTCATCTGACTTGTCATCATTGGAGAGGTTATCGTTCATTTCATCCTTGTCTTGTTTCTCCACCTTCAGCTCCAGTGTGGCGGGCACCTGGCCAGCCAGGGCTGAAGCAAGACCTGAAAGAGACAATGTAAATGTAAGGCATTATACATAAACTTAGCCATGCCCATGTCATGTTATGTGAGCCATATAATGAGTTGATAAGGCTGAGGGGGTGGGTCGGACCTCTGAACGTTTCCACCTGGTGGTTGAGTTCTGTGCTGGACGTGGAGCCGGCACTGGGCAGGCCTCCGTGGTTACTGTTCAGGCTGGCAGCATCGTCAGTGTGGGCACCACCCTGCTGCAACACAGACAGGAAGGACATTGTCAAGAAAGGAAGCAGACATTCTGTGAAGACATTTCATGAAACTATATTTTTGAGCAAGAGAAGAGAGATTAATAGAAGCCTGAAGATCTAAAATGGGACGAACTGTTTCGGTGTTGAGAGGTTTTGAGGTTGTTAGGACTGTTTAACTGCTTGGTCTCGGATGTTAGCTGCTGCTGTGTTGGCTTCTGCTAACCAGGCAGACATGTTCTGTGTAATGGCAGCAACAGAAAGTTTGCTGAACCTTTTCCACCAGTGAGGAGGATTGGTATCTAGTGACAGAATGAGGGACGAATGTCTCTCATATAGGTGTCCACCCCACCTGTGTCTCGAGGTCACTGGCTTGGTGAGGGGTGCTGTGGCTGTCTCCCAGGAGCAACATGATGGCATTGCCCTGGTGGCGGCCAACAACTGTAACCTGGGCAGAAGACTCTGCTGTCTTATCATCTCCCCCTGTAGCACTAGTATATTATATTTAATATATATTTTTAACAGTTTAACTGGCAGTATTGATCCGTCAAAGTTCTACTTGTTGATTAACAGTTAAACAGTTAATTATTAACATTCTTTGATGCTGTTTGACAGCCTGTATGTATTCAAAGATTCATGTATTCACATAAAAGGCTTTTTTGGGAAAACAATGTGTTCATGGTTCAAAAACTCATTCACGTCAGTCATGTCGAACACGGGGGTGCTTTGGTGCTTTGGTGATCACAATAGTATGTTGTAGAGGGCATAACCAACAGTGAAATACACAGAATAAGCGCCACCTGTGTAATCATATTTCAAAAGAAGACCCCCTTCACAATACATTATGAAAACATCTCTGCTGCTGACATTCTTAGACTTTGTTGTTTGTAACCACAATTAAAACAATGTCTGTTTCTCATGTCTAAAATGAGACAAATCCTCCTGTGTTCTGTTTCAAAAGATGTCAAGCCGAACCCACTCCACAGTGTGGCCATTTCCGTCTTATTTTGTCCACATTCATAACATTAAAATGGTCAACTCCAACCGTGTTGCACCACAGAGTCCCTCCTTCCTGAGGTTTACCACATGTTCTTCAGCTATTTGATATCCCCTCTGAGAACCAGGGGAAAGGCGGGGAAATCGTCACTGAGGGTGAAGGCTGTCCCCTCCTTTTCTTAAAGGAATGTGATCCCCAGTCACTGTTGGCCTCTGTTAACCCCGCCACCCCGAGACCCTCCCCTTCCTCAGTGCTACGCTAATCTTTGCTGTGCTCTCAACAGGTGTCCAAACAACTCTTTGTCTGGAGGAGGAGGAGGGAAGCTGGGGCTCTGGCAAGAAAAGAACGCTGCCATTTTCATGGCTGGGCCTGATTACCATACAGCTGAGGACCTCTATTTGGGTGGAGGCCACGGGTTCAGACACACGTTTCCAACGATTCAGATTTCCTGGGTTGTTAAAAAGAAGTGATGAAAAGGGGTGGAAGGGGGTAGAGGGCGGGGTGTCAGCCTGAGTAAAAAGCCTGTGGCTGTGCCGTGCCGAGGCTGGTGAGCTCTGTCTGAGGGGACCTCTTCCCACACAGGAAGTGCTGTGTTAGTGCAGACACAGTATGTTCTATCTCACAGTCGCAGTCGGTCAACATCACTGCCACAACCAAGCTCTCTGTAACAAATACATCAAACTGAGCTCTTCTGACAACCACAAGAAAATTCTTGTTAGGGGACAAAACAAGCTCAAAAGATCCAACTTCAGCACCAGAGTGAAAACAGCCAGTAACAGAAAACACAGAGCCTCACAACAAACAAGAAACTTTAACTGTATTCAAAATAAATTAATGTTGACAAAGGAGATTTGAGACCACAGACCAGAGAGGGACAGAAGAAATCCTGATTAGAAGTTGGACCAGAAAATACAGCACAGCTTTGATGTTCATGCCAACAAAACACAAGTGAAATCTTTTTTGAAAAATAAACATAAAAATGTCTGACTAAATGAAAACATGTCTCATTCTTCTTTTTATTCGCACTAAATTTCAAATTAGCATCAGGAGAAAATATTAAATATGTGTTTCATGTCAGCTGGATGCCTGGGGCTGGGTTAACAGGAAAAATGTAACAGCGCTACAGCTGAAAGGAAAAGTTGATTAGCTGATCAACAGAATCATAATTGGCAGCTATTTTGATGATTAATTAATCATTTAAGTCACTTCACAAAACAAGCAATATGAAGAAATTATGTTAGGCTTTTGGAAACTGTAAGGGGCATTTTTCACTCATTTCTGACATTTTACAGACAAAGCACTTGATTATCACCAGATCATACGGTTAGTTGTGTCTGTGTGTGCGTGTACACAGCTAATCTCACAAACTACTGGACCAATCAGCCTAATAGTTTGTGTGCACATTTATAACTGTAAGCTCTCGCGGTTGTGGTGATTCCCAATTGTTGAAAAACCTGTTCTATTGACTGTTTAATACCATAATTGACTGCCGACTCCTCATTCCTCCTAACTGGCTGGTAGAGGCGGCAAATTTTCCACAAAGGGTTCAGTTAAAAACATCAAGCCTTACCTTCTGTTGCAAGCAGCATTTTGGCTTTCGTCATGGCTCAAAAGCTGAAATTTTGTCTGAAGTTTTGTCTCATTTTGAATTGGAGCATCTGCACCCGATATGTTATGATCCACTAATGTTAGGCATCATACAAGATGAATAAATCCACATTTCTGGTTTCCTGGAGGAGATGTGCACTCTGATGCGTATACTTTAAGTTAATAATGAAAGTAGTGCAAATGTATGGCTTTGCTCTGGTCTCCTCTGACCGCTGACATCTGACTAACTTAATATTACTCATGGGAGCATATAATTTCCATCAGAAGACCATGTCTTTAAGAGAGTGAAAAAATAATAATATAAAAAATACAGGTCATGAAACATATTGTGTTTTCTGTTCAATTGTCTAAGACTTTTCCTTCCATCATTTGCATTCAGTACCTTTATAAATAATCTAATCTACTCTACTTTAATACTCTAATCTAAGTAATCTGAACTCTTTAAACCAATACAGCACTGTTTTTGTTGTTTTTTATTGTGTGTGAAAATGATTATTCCTAATCACCTCTGGATTGCAGTTGGACGAGCTGCCGTATCTATTTTCCACTGCAGATGTGTTCAAATCTCTTGGCTCTGTAGCATGAAATACCTCGGATGGAGGATGGGTGAACACATCATGATTTATACAGAGACCTGCATTCTCCTGTTTCTCAAGAGGTTTAGTGCAACACACAAATACTTCCTACACCAAAGCGCAACTTCACTCCACTACGTCTGTTTTTCTCATTTCTCTTTCACCCTTGTGTATGCAGCCGCTCTCCAGAGGAGGGTGAGCCTTAGGCCAGCCGTGACACTTATGGAAAATATGTCAGGATAAATTCAACTGTTCATGTGTGGAAAATGTCTAGTTTTTACACATGGCAGCGGACCTGTATGAACAGGTGGCCCAGGCCTTTTGCGTTGGGAAGTTTGACAAATAACACACATCCACCACAGAAATCAGTTTTCTCCTTCACTTTATCCTGAATCCATATAAAATTAAAGATCTAAACACTTATGTGAAATACTCTTACCATCGCTGCTGTCCGACTTGGGACCAATGCAGAGGCGGGGAAGTTTGCTCCAAGGGCTGCTATTGGCCCATTTTGTGCCTGTCCCAGCAGAGTGTGTATGTCGCTGGGCAGACTGGCGGTGGAGCCCACTGCATGGTTCCTCAGAACAAGGATTGCATCATCCAGTCTGTCCAGACGATCCTCCATTCGAGACTGGGAGGACCAGAGGGATTGAAGAGTGAAGGGTTAGGGAGAGGGAGAGGAGAGGAAAAGAAGGACAGAGCAGCTTAGTATAAGCACATTAGGACAAAAATTGAAAACACTGATTGTATGGTGTGGACTTGAAAAGAAAAAGAACAAACATCTGAAACACAAGATAAAGAAGGCAATTCAAATGCAAGATCAATAGAGCTGTTTCAGCTTGAGTTGTAAGAGTCAGCAAATGCCATTATTTCTGTGAAACTGCACAATGGACAGATGTACATCAGGAGTGCTTCAACAATTAATTCAATATCTAACATTTAAGCAAAACTTAAGCTGATTACTGCAAGCTGGAACGGCTAAAACATAACATGACAATATGGCAACAAAGGCAATAAAGATGAAAGTGCATTTCACTGTGAGGTGTGTGAACTGCAAGTCAAAAACAAAATGAGAAATGCAAAGACGTATGGAACACGTAATGAGTAAAGACTCTGTCTGAAGAGTACCTCGCAGACATCCTTTAAGAAAGACATGGCATCCTGGAGATGCTCATGTAACTGCTGATGAACTCTGTTTTTCTGGCAAAGTCAAATAAGAATAAGACAGGATTATGAAAAAAGATCAGTATCTATAAATACTAGAAACACACTGTGGATAAAGATTGTTTTTGTAAAGACACACAGACAAGACGGGCAGGATTTGGAGGGAAGCACACAGATGCTGACTATTCATTTTGTAAGGATGTTTGCACATTTAATAACCCCTTCTACAGTATTGGACTTTTCTTCTTTTCTTTGGGTTTGTAGGGGGTGCTACAAAAAGTTCACATCCTCCACATTATCTTAAACACAATGCACAAAAGTTTCTTTACACAGTTGGCCCCCAAGTTTTATTTCTCTCTTGAAACAAATCATTTGTAAAAGCTGCCTTCTCCATTGTCCCATATCACCCTTGAGTGATATAATTATGATGCATGATATTACTTTGCATTGTTTTAGTCATCATATCCAGCTGTGCCTTTACTATACTCAAGTGATATGACGCAACAGATCACTTTACACGAGTGTTTCTTATTAAAAGCGGCTAATTCACAGAAATTGATACTGATAATTCCCATCCTAACATAAACATATTCACTTAGGAGATCCGTCATTTTGAGTGTAATCTAATCCTCAGCTCACATGTTTAGACAGTTGTTCATCACTGTTTCCTAGAAGCGATGGGGCTTTCCAAATTTCCAAGTAGTTTTTGACTCAGCTACAAGGAGAACTGTGATCTATGCTTTTATCTCTACACACTCTTGAGCGAATCCTGAGATTATGTCATCACTCCCCTCCACTGCCTGCCAGTGGAATATTTCATTCATTAAAAACTGTAAGAGAATCTTTTTAAATAATATTTAACCACTTACAAGCCTAATGGCTCTGGAGTCATTGGGCATAAAGACTAAGCATTCTTAAAGGTATACTAATGACCAACTAGAAGTGTGTAGCAGTGGATTTATCGGCAGAAATTCTGCCATTTGCCTATATTTTCTTATTCTCTTCTTTTTTTCGTTGTGTTTGGGATGATCCTGTGCACAGCGTGCAGGTGAGGGTTGGAGTTAATAAAAAGGTAGTGACAAGGTACCAGACTAAGCAGTATGCATTGAAGAGAAAGCTGTAAAAAAGGAGGACACTAGTGCCTAAAAAAACCACAAATATAGCGAGGCAAAACGCCCAGCGGTTGGCTTTCACTTTCACTTGGCGATACTGTCTACAATCAGTAGCTGACAATTCCTGCATTGTGTTTCTTTAAGGCTCAATGTTTTGTATATTTAGAGCTTAGATTTGAAAAATGTGCAGTGATGAATGATTTTTACAGATTTTATGGCCGCACGCATCCAAAAGTTTCTCCACCAGCAAGAAGATGATGCTCACCACAGTTTACATGTGATAAACGGGACCCTCTGGCAACCAGGAGTATGCTGGTCAGTAAATGGCCGACTAACAGAAAGTAAAATGGTTAACCGAAAAGTACAAAGAAATGCAGATAATTTCACTTTTTGCAGTCATTCCCTTGTCCAGAAATTTGGTGTCAGTGAACATTTGCATCATGGACCATAGGAGTTTTTAAACAGCTTCAAATAGCTCCTTATTTTTTCTCATCACTACTTAAAAATCTTTATCTATTAATGTTGCCACTTGCAAAAGCTACTACCTTTGACTCTACTGCAGGTCTGCCCTCCCTCCTACAAGTCAAAGAAACCCATTCTAACAACTATAAGATACAACATTAAATATTCAAAAATATATAAGCCACTTCTTGTAGTGCTGCATTTCTGTTCTAAATCATGTCAAGCAGGGCGGGAATCAATTTTTGTTTCCACATTAGTTTTATCAGCAGCTAACTTTACGGTAATCTGATTTCATTCACTTGCATTGTTAGCTTCACTTGTGTACTCTTACTTATCTGTGGTGGCCATGAAGAGATAAAACAATGCCGGAGGAAGAGTGGAAGGAACCCTTTACAAGGTGACGTTCAATATCCTCTTCACATGCAATCAGCTGTTTGAATGGGACTATGTGATAAGACTGCAACTGGAATTAGTGTGGCCTTTTAAAGTCCTGATCTGAGCTATTTTATTTATTTATCTAGTCGATGTGAAAAGCAAGTTAGAGTGTCTTTAGCACCTGTGCTGTTATGCATTTCCTAGTAAAACAGACTATTTGAGCTTTGTACAGTCACAAGTGGGATTTAAATTAAATAATTTGATTGGACCGCTAAAAAGTGGGCAGGCGGGGGCGTCGGTGGCTTAATGGTAGAGCAGGCGCCCCATGTACAAGGCTGTTGCTGCAGCGGCCCGAGTTCGAATCCAGCTTGTGGCCCTTTGTTGCATGTCTCTCCCTCTCTCTCTCCCCCCTTCACACCTCACTATCCTATCAATTAAAGGGAAAAAATGCCCTGAAAAATATATTAAAAAAAAAAAAAAAAAGTGAGCAGGCGTAGAGTTTGGTGCATAAATTAACTAGATCACACTGTTTTGAAATTGAAAACAAAGTTTTTGCTGACTGATATCCATATATATGATGGGTAGCTAGCTAGTCACTCAAAGTCTTAGTTGATTAACATTTGTAAACGTCAGTGTAGGATGAGTCATCAAACATTTGAAACTAAAATACCTGTTTAAAGAGGAGGAGAAAAGACAGGGAATTTATGTGAAAAAACTCTGATGCTGATTTTGTGACATATATTGTGAATATAACAAGATAAATGATCAATTAACACAGCGACATAGGATTAAAACTGGACAAATCTATCTTTCATTTTATGGGGACTTGAAACAATAAATGTGTTTAACATGTGGACTATGCAGCAGCATGCATTTGAAAAGTCTACTGATTATGAAAAGTGACAGCAAAGGCCTGTGGGTTTCAAGATGTTTGGCTTCCTCTGACAGTAAGTAGCTTTATACTGTGGCAAACACATCTGTGAGTTAATAACTTAAATAGACACTAATGTCAATAAGAAAATGCTTTTGAAAACTTTTTTTGAGTCTTGCTTTGATATAGACTGTTTTGTGTTATATGTGTTTATAGTTACATTTCTATTTAGGGCTCCATAATTCAGTACTTTCACCTGTAATAAACCTCCTCGCAGAAAATATAAATGCATGACATGTGCATCAGGTAAAAGGCTGGATGAAAGGTGAGCTGTCGCTCTGGTCGCATGGCAGCGAAGGAATCCTGGAGAAGTTGTTCAGCAAACAGCTGCCACCCCCACACCCGCCCCCTGAACGAAACCCATCCCCCAACTGTCATCCCCATCCTGGCCCACGGAGTGGAGGACAGATGGCAAGCCCCAAGGGACAGGTATTGTTCAGTTTGGTTATCCCTCTACCCCCACCTTCCTCAGCAAAACATTTGTCAGACAGGAATCTCCCTGTAATGCTAGCTCAGTCTTCCACGGGTAACATATCCAAAGTGAACATCCATCATAGAAGGCGGAGGCAGACAGGGAGCTTACCAGTGAGTGAAGGGAGTTCTCATAATTTGGAGAGGAGGGGGTCTGTCCACCAGCGCGGGGCCACTGGTTGGTACCTGATGAAGAGAGGGAGAGATGTAGTGGAGGTCAATCCTCTGATTCACTTTCATATCAACATGGCTGATAGCTGTATCCTGCTCCAATACAAAATCTAACTGACACACACAATAACACGCAGCCATAACACACTGACATCCTGATTTTCTGGTTTCTTGTTGTTCCATGTGGGATATTTTTATCTCTTAGGACTCGGTTGCATCATTTCCTGATGGCTGGACTGCATCCTGACACATGAGCCAGAGGAGGGTTCGTCTAATACCCACTTCCACCCTGAAATGTACGCTGCATCTGCACATTAATGTGGAAAGCTATGAGAGGCTGGAGGACAATATGGGAGATCTGACTTCAGACATTAGTTTTCCCTCACACTTCCTCTTTGATGGAAACTTTGAATCTCTAGAAACACATCGGAGTGATTTAAAAAATGCGGCCCGGCTGAATAGTATTCGGCTCATGGCCTTCATCAGGGCTTTTGATGAAAGAAATATGCCAAGCATCTGGCATATTTCATACTCTTCCACTACAGTATTATCTTTCTCTTTAGTTTTTCTGTTAGTTTATTCGGCTGGTGATGTAGTGGCAATCAGGGCTGTCCAGAATACAAGTTTTTGGGCATTGTAGCTTCAGTGAGAAATATTTATGAGTAATCAAAGCTTCAGCGAGGGGGCTCTGGGTCAGGTAATGACAGATGCCGACGTAAGTCAGACTTTTTTGCACCTGAAATAATGTGACAATTGGCCCCTTTGTTAGCTTGCAAGTCACAGAGACATTGGCAATAATAGCTAGATAGCTAAATTTCTTTGGCGAATCTGGCACTTGACTTTTTGGGGGCCATCTTCACAAATTTTGAGACTATTCCAGACGCCTGAACACCGTGCTAGCGCATCTGTAAACCTGTCACGTGTGGTCAGAGAGTCTCAGTTTCAGTAGTGCTGGACTGCTGGTGACTGACGTTAGATGAGAGTGAGTTGGAGTCACAAAATAATCAATAGGTTTAAATGTCCTTGTCAGAGAATAACTTAATAATATACGTATAAATGGAGCATTCAAATACTGATTTGGTCAACAATTACCATGCCAACAACTGAAGCTTCGAAGCATTTGGGTCAGCCCAAGTGGCAGCACAATCAGTTTGCCTTCACGTCTTTTACGGCGTACACATCTGGAAACATCTAACTTCCATTGTTTCATTTCTACTAATACGGTACGTCTCGTGAAGCCAGATCTACTGCTGCACTTTTCTTCTTTTCAATCCAAATGAAACATCATGCATTTCAATCATGTAATCTTAATATGGGGAAACTTCAGATACTCTGCACTAGAGATTACAATTTACCTTTGGCTGGAAGAAGTTCACAGTGGATGTTGTACATTTATACGAGCCAAAAAGTAAATCTACGGGCCAGTACAGGAAAGCAAATCAAGCTGGATTGATCTGGTGTAAATTAGTGCAAAGGAAAAGGAATCCACATCTGCTCATCACATTTCCAGGACAACATTTCTTTCTTTCTCCTTTCCTAAAACACAATCATCCAAATAACCTGCCTGCCATGTGCAACAGGAGGCAAAGCATTATACAATCAAATAACCCTAATGGACTCTGACAATAATGAACCTTTCCAGGTTATTCACAGGATAGGATGTCTTTGGGCCTTTCCAGCTCAGGGCTCTCTGTGCTATACTGGTGCCTATTATGGTGGATGGATGCCAAACCCAGCCTACATCCTGGTACATAGAGTCCACAGTCAGCAGCACACTCTGCAGATTGAGACTTTGTTTGGGTTATTTATCCTATAGGGTGAATCTATAAAATCATTCTTCTTACTAAAGCACGGCAATTCAACATGCAGACTTGGATGAGGGGACAAAGTTATAGTAGAGGGGCCTGGCTGAGATAAACTGTTACCCTTTCTTAATTCAAAGAGTAATTAAAAAGTTGCAAGGGGTAGAATGGCATTCTGAGTCTAATGTGTGAGTAGAGTGATGCAGTATTTTTACTCCTAAAGGCCCAGATACACCAAAGCGACATTAAAGAACTAGTCGTGACAAAGGCCGACTGTTGCACTACCTCATGTCACCTATGTCTCGGCCAACACACATCATAAAACTAGCACATATGTTCTGCACCTACATGAGAGGATATAACACTCCATACCAGCAGATGGCGGTAGTCTGTATTTGTCATTTAAAAAGGGAAACCAGAAGGCCGAGAGGACGGATTCACGATGCTAGTTAGCCAGTTAGGACATTAACAACACAACTCGATTTTAAAGGAACATTTACAAACGGTAACAAAAACAATTACGAACTGTTTCTATTCAAGAGTGTAATGGCTAAAAGAATAATTTTACTTCATATAACATGTTTGTTTCGATCTCATGCCCTCTTGACTTGAGCCATTTGTTTACTTTCCTCACTTCCATTTCTCTTCTTGTGCTCTAACTGAACCGACAATCAGTGATTTCATTCATCGACAGGTTCTGCCATCTGTGACACCCATTTAACATGCTGAATTATCGGGGGAAAAAAGACCGTTTGATTTTACAAATCAAGGCCTATGTGGTCAGTGACATAATCGACCACTGAATTCAACACAGTGGTTTTCAAACGCAGCACAATTACAGTGACAGAAAAAGAAAAAAAAACACCTCATGTATATTTTTGACAAACACAATAAAAATGACTCCCTAAATCTCAGGAAGCTGTTTTTCCATTAATTCATTCCAATGAAATGTCTCGCTAAACTTCAGTACTGGAGTTTTCGTGTTCTTTACCCTCACAGCCTTGGATATATCAGACTTTAATTAACAGACTATTAAAAGTGACTTTGGAGGAGGAAATGAAAAAGCCTCTGTTCTGCCTCAGCTTTCTCCCAGGTGAGTGAGACAGGAACTCCACATGAGCCTCTGCTGGCTGGCGGCTGTGAAAAATTAGCCCGGGGCTCTGGTTCCCACGTGCACCGGAGAGGGCTAATTGAACAAACCAGTCTTGAGTAATGTGCTGTATATTGGTGTAATCGTAATGATGAATGGATTTTCAACAGCGAGCCAAATTTCGTGCCAATTTCAAAGTAGCGTTCTTTTTCTAATCCCAGAAGTGTAATAAGGGTGAATAATTAGCGAAACGATATCCATTTCCAAAAATCCCACGTGTATTCATTTTGCAGTATGTTTTTTATTTGTTATATGAATTCCATTAATAAAAATAAACACTGAACTTTTATCACTTTTTAAATTTGATTTTTTTTCCCATAATAACTTAAAACACTGATAAGAACATCCTGTAACAACACATAATGTTAAGGCTGGGCGATATATCAATATTATATCAGTATCGTTATGAGGCTAGATATCATCTTAGATTTTAGATATCATACTATTGTAAGGACTGTTCTAGCTGCTCTATTCCTTATTTGTACCCTACCCAACCTTACCTTAGTCATTATATCCATATTACTGATGATATTTTAATAGAAATATCACCGTGTACATATTTTGTGAAAGCACCAAAAGTCAACCCTACAATATCTTTATATGTCGAAAAAGGTATTTGGCCAAAAAATATCCTTGTATTTGATTTTCCCTACACTGCCCAGCCCTACATGATGTCATAACATAACAGTATTTGGAAAAACTTCAGAACACATTGCATGATAAACTGGACTTCACTTCTATTGTTATGCAGCCAGGTGTGGCATGCTGTACTGTAAATAGGTCAAGAGGGGGGATCTCCCCAAGTGAGTCTGTCATAGACCTCATCATCAGCTGAGTCACAGCAGCCCTCCTTCACCCACTGGCAGATAAACAAGGCCTTTTGCAGCCTGGTCTGTGTGTGTGTTTGTGTGTGTGTGTGTTGGGGGAACAGCTGTCCATGGGGCAGGGCAACAGCTGAGGATGAGGGGGGCATACGTAGAGACAGCTGTCGCCACTCCATTACCACACATGACACAACTGCCCGCTAAAACAACACACCGGGCTTTCCCTTACTGTTTCCCCTCATTCACTTTCCATTACTCTCGGGCCTCTGTCAACACGTCTGACAATCCATATTCTTATTACGCACTTCTCTTTTTACTGTAAAATCTCAATATATTAAAAACAGGAACCTTTTTGTATGGGGTTGGAGTACGGGCTGTGCACTGTTTCTTTAAACTACGTTCCTGGTTTTGTTCTCTGCATTTGTTCCAAAATAAAAATTCAATTCAGAGGGAGTCTTGTTTGCCCATCCTCAAAAATCAAGCTGACATAAAAACATAAACTGCCAAGCACTTGTGTGGAAAAACACGATTACGTAACGATAAATCTACTCCCAAAAAGTGTGTCTTATTACAAAGTAGGACGAGTGCAATGAGCCGCTGTTATAAGCCATAAAAACTTGGATAACAGTTCTACAAAAAACAAAACAAAAAAAAAGCTTTTCAAAAACGTAATTCAAGACCCACTTCAAACATTTTCATTACAAGATTTTCAAATCCTTAAGCACCCAAAAAGCCACAGCCCCAATCTTTTTCATTTACACTGTCATTCCAGGGTTTGTCATTAAAGCTTCATTCCCATCACTTAAAAACAAATTCCTGTCCTGTTACTCCAAAATCACTTGTCAGCTAGATCTAAATTTATGAACATGAACAAAGACCCTCATAAAAAGCTCAGAGCCAAAACCAGTCTGTGATGTCATTGGGAGTCTATGCGGAGCAGCTCTCTTGGCCATGAAAGTAAAGCCCATGTTGTGAACACTGGGCCAGCACGTCAGACACTGTTTTAACGTTCAGGTGGAACTTACAACACTGATTTCATGCTTTCAGTACAACTCACATCACTCCGTGTGCTCAGGGACTGCAGAGGAACTACGGATGTTAATCAGTATTCTTGCTAACTCCGGCATGTTTACATTACATATTCTTACGCTTACTATCAAATAAAAAGTTAAGTAACTAGATAGAAATACATTTAATGAAATTTAAGAAGTGAGGCCTTTTGTATGATTTCAAATACTTGAATACTTGATTTTTTTTTTTACAATGGATTCATGTAACAATGGCATTAACTGCCCTGGCATAGATAAGCATGGAGAATGAGTAGAGAATGATTAGAGCTCCTTCACAGCTAAAAGTGATATTAAATTAAGCTTTAGGGAAACTTTACACTTCACTCTGTTTAGGCTTTAATTAATCCAACTAATGCAACACATAGTAACAGTAATAAAATTACGGAAAGGCATATTCATGAAAGCCTTGGCTATTTCAGTTCAAGGCCTAAGTCTAACACAACCTTATGTGTGTCTGTCACAGGCCCTTAAAAAAGCCTTTATGAAGTAGTTCACTAAAGATCTGTTTAACTGTTAATCTCTGGTGTAGATGCATTGGAGGTGTGTATGAGATGAAAATCCAACAGTGCTGCTCTACCTGGCCTTCCAGACGGGGTACCGGCAGCAGTCACCACGGTACCTGCTGAGGCAGCACCTGCTGTGGCTGTCAGAGGTGAAGGAGAACCCACAGGTGTCGACGGGTTGGATGGAAAACTACTGCTAGTGTGGTCAGGTGAGTAAATCTGTGGGAGCAGAGAGGAAGAGAAAAAATTTAAGATTCATCATTGATGCACCATCAGCAGCCCAAAATTAAAAAAAAAAGTGTATATACATATATATATATATATATATATATATATATACATATACATATATATCACTGGTCGCTGTTTCTTCAGATCTTTAACAGCTGTTACTATCTTCAAGCCAAAAATGTATCATTAATTATGGTGATTTTACCACCAGGGATGTCATAAAAATGCTAAGTGCATACATGTGAGTCGTTAACAGTCATCTGTGCTCAGAGCACGGCCTTAACAAAATGAACCATAAACAGGATTCACTTGGATGTCTTTCACCTGGGTCTTGCTCCTGTATCCTTCTGCAGAGCCTCTTTCCCACTGGCCAAAAATCCACTAACACCCACTAAAATCTGACTTTTTTATTTTATGGGAAAGGTTACAATAGACATTCATTCCCGGTACAAATGACTCTGCAGTAGTCACGGGTATTAATCAGCTCCAGCTCCGACTGGCTCCTATCTGCAGTGATGGAAATATGACATCCGGGTGGACAAGCTAATGTTACTCCCTTTTACAACGCGATACAATGACGTGTATTTAGTCAGCACCAAGTTTAAGAGAGAGACTGAATGAGTAAGACATATAAAAAGTAACATTTTCGCTGGCCTCCAAGCTGATTTCTACTGTTTTCTAACCTGTTTTCTGTTCTGTCTATGACATCGAACTTGACACACCAGAAACACTCGTCCACTGCAGAGCTGGTTTACTGGCAATGAAAAGGAGTATATCGCCTATTTTAACATGTTATACTGTGTTTCAAAAATCTACACATGCTCTTATTTTGGTGGAAAAAGGGGTATTAGTCAGATAATGGCGGGTGAAGATCAACACTATACTGTATATCTGGACAGCACCTTTAATTCTTTTAATTTAAGGGGAATTAATTTCAACCAGCTCTGTGTCATCACAGTGTGGGCAGATGAACAGTGTTTGACATGCGATGAAACAGAGTTGGTTAAAAAGTTTCCCTTTAATGTCGCTGTATGAGGGCATTTGAATTTAAAACTTAAAACTGGACTTTTCTTTTCTTATATGTAATGTATCTAAACTGAACTTAGTGTTTAAATAAGCATGCAAATAAAAAAGTGTAACAGGTTGAATTAAGGTCACTCCTGCAGTCAAGAGGTTGGTGTTGAATTGGCTCCAACTAAAATACAACAAGAGTAAAAAGTGAGAGTTTCTTGTTTTTGAAATGACTCATATCCTCATAGTAACTTATTAAACTTGTAGTTTTTCAGGGGAAAGTTTGTTTTTTCTCACTTGTATAGAAAGTGATTCTGGTTATTATTCCTCTGTGGCTTCAAAAAGTGCAGACGCCCAACCTGGAAACCCCGTTAAGCCAACAACAGTAAATCTCAAAGGGCTGCATTTCAGCCTGCACCAGATATTGTACTGTGAACCATATATCAAAATCTGGTATGATTCAAAAGCTGTTTATTTTTGTACGTTTCTTAACTCTTTGAAGAGGACAACTGGGGCAAATGCCTTGGATTTCTGCCACAAGTTACTTCAGGTTCATTTCTACACTGACAGACTGTTCACAGTAGCTTCATTGTGTCAGTGCATCCTCCGTTAGGTTACGCCGAGGTCACTGAGTTTTAGGATGATGTCAATCACTAGGGAACGAGGAGATTACGTCTTCAGAACTTCCACAGGGATTTCATTTGTTTAAACAAATGCTGGATTAAAGCACAAACACATCCCTGATTTTTTTTTAACTCCTGTAATAAGAGGATATTATGCCATAATGGAACATGTCTCGGAGAACTCAGGGTATTACTGGTGGATCCTGACTAATTAGCAGAGGAAAAAAACAGCAGGTCCACAGAGATTTCTCCTCCAAGTTAAGATCAAATTGAGCTTGCAGGAAAACGTTTGACTTCTGTGGGGGATGATAGAATGCACTCATTATTAATAATCTCCTTATTCAATCTTGATCTCTAAGCTTTAGTTTTTCAATCAAGTTGGAGTATCAGGATGGAGATTTCATTGAAGTGTGGAGGAGGAGGGATTGGCTGTTGTCTGAGGGGAGGACTGACTATTTATGCTTCTCTACGCTCTGAGAGCACAAATATACCCAAATATTTCTCAGTTTCTCAAAAGCAAGCTGTTTATAACCGTGACTTCTGACCCGACAATATATGACTTTCTATTCTTTTCACTCACCGGCTACTAACGCTGCATTCAAAGTGAAACATGGCTCATTTTACTGGAATAAATGAAAGCTCCGCCTCATCATCAGTTACGCTCCCGCAGGCGGCATGGGGCCAATAAGCACGGCCAATTTAAAAGGGCGGAGAACAAAAGCTCTACAAAGGGCGGCCCGTGGAGTTGAGCCACAGCAGTTATAAACTCCCCTGTGCCCCCTGCTCCATCCACCCACCCCCACCCCAGTCCAACCGTGTCCATTTCACTCCAGCTTTGTCATGCTAATAGAATTGAGTCTGCAAATATAAAGGACTTAATTTGTTATTACCATCCCTAAACTCTCATATTTTGGCTTTACGCTAGTGAGAAATATTCCTCCTGAACATACAGCTTGTGCCAAGGGGGTGTGAAATTAAAATTGTCTATGCAACATGTTTAACAATATCTGAGGACATTTTTGTAAAACTGTAAGGTTTAGACTTTTTAAATCAAAAGCAGCTTGTAGCGTCCCTACTTTCAACACTTGATTGAATGATTTTGTTCAGCTCAAAAAGTCACTCCCTGTATTTCAGCTCTGTATTTTTTTGTCACATCTGCCCATTCACTTCATGTTTAAGTTCAAGGTTATCCCTGTGGATTGTTTCTCTTAAATGTCCTTTTTCATTTAATGGGGAAATCACCCTCTTAGGTGAATACTGAAGACTTTCTCTTATACTGTAACTATAATATGACAGAGCTTTAAGGCACAGAAAACAAAGAATAGAGACTGAATCGAACTAAAAACAAATAGTCTATCCATCACCTGATGTGTGCACAACTGTATGCAAGACATTTTCCTTCCATTATGTGACCTACAACGAATTAAACACTTACTACGATACATTACAGGATGTCACGAATATCCAGAGCTGGTTTTCCAAAGTGAAGTGTAATCCACTGGCTTTAGGAGTATTTTCAATGCACAATTCTCTTTCTTGAATGCTCTTAGTTTAAGCCCACAATTATCCAGGCTTAGGCCAAAAACAACTACAAACATGTCCTCTGGGCTTTTTTTTTTTTAATCAGCAGTCAGTATAGCACTTAATTCCCTGCATGATTACTGAGGTCACCTTCTTTAGAGACGGAAACAGACATTTATTTTATTTTGCAGAGAAATCCAAAAATGATTGAAGAGTATGGGTGCAATGGAGTTAGACTTGAGCTTCACACCCCAAGAGAAGGTCAGATTTGGGGGGTGTGTGCAGAGACTTCTGTGCAGTTGACAGCAAAAGCTTAAGCCAGATTGAGTGTGTTTACATGTGTACGGGCATCTTGGTTATGATCAGGTTTTTGGAGTATGTGTTGTGCATGTAAACCGCATATCCTGAAGCCAGGCCACCGTGGCATGTAAACACCTTATCCAGGCTTCTGAATGTTCTTTATTGGTACAGAGCAAAGACACTAAGATGATAAGAAATTAACTGCACAAATATTGGCGAGAACTTGGAAAACGTTGGAATAATGTATACAGGGATATAAAAAAACAGTGTGTCATGTACCATGTAAACATCACATGCTGAACCAGGATAAGACCCAAAACTAGGATACTTGTGTGCTTGGAAACACATTCATTGATGCTATGAATGAGGAGTAAAATGAACTGGGGCAATAACTCACCGAGGCTAAAGCCTTGCCCAGTGCATCTCCAGTCTGTGAGCTTCCAGTGGCGTTCCCCCGATTTGCAGCAGCTAAGAAAACACAGAGGGAGGCTTTATAACAGCAAACTCAGACAAATGACGAGTGGTCACGGTATACAAAGCAGCTGTCCAACTGCCTGACTCACTACTTTTACAGAATGGATGCTCAGTGATGATTACACCAGGGGCCATTGAATTAGTCATTCTGAGCAGGTAGCTGGACTGTTAACATGAGAACGTACCCATGACCCCATCGGCCGTGTTGACGGACGGGGTGTGCGCTGCAGTGACGAATGGCGAAGTGCTGGTGTTGCTTCGGTGGAAGCTGGACATGGGAGGAAGACTGGCATTGATGTCTGGAGAGACTGAGTGTGCGGGGTAATTCTGGAAGATAAAGAAACAGAAATGCTCTATTTTCAGTCACAAATGTGTGTGTGTGTGTGTGTGTGTGTGTGTGTGTGTGTGTGTGCGTGTGTGTGTGTGTGCGTGTGTGTGTGTGTGTGTGTGTGTGTGTGTGAGAGAGAAAGAAAGAGCTTATTTGTTCTCTGAATTTTATTTTCTCCTTTGACATCTCCCAGGCTGCGATGAAGCTAAAGTTACTGGGGGGAGGGACGGAGATAAAGAGAGGGCAGGCAGCATCTGCAGACTCCCTGTGATGCCCAGCCAGCTGAGGCAGGCAGGCAGAGATCAAACACTGACAAAAAGGGTCAGCAGTGTCTTCACTGATAATAACCAGACAACAATTTAAGACGTACACGCCCACTCTAACAGTGAGGGCAAAGAAAAAAGAAAAAAAAATCATATCTTGCATGTGCTTAACAACACGCATTAGACATCTTACATAAGTCTGATGCAAAATAAAGTAACCAACAATTATTTATCAGCTGTTCATATGCTTAGGGATCACCAGCTGAGAGGTGCTCCTTACCAAACGGTCGTGTGAGTGCAGGCTGCTGTAGTTTCCTGACTGTGGCATGTGAGATGAAGATCCAGCGAGCATTCCCCCGTAGCCTGGCTGACTCATCCCATTGGACGAGTTCCAAGGATCAGACGAACTGTGGGTACCATCTGAAGATAATAAATGCATCATTTCAGTGCATTATTGTATACAACGTGCATTTTAGTTTTGACAAAGTGCCAGACAGCGGCTAACCCCCCCCGACCCTTAAAAGTTGGGGTCCGTTTACTCTTGGAACTGAAACATGATCCTCGTCCTGAACACAGCTGAGATAACACAAAGAAAAAACCAACGAAGAAGTCCTCTCTTCTGTCAGTCACAGTGGAATAAACACTGAGCACAGGCTTAATAATAAATAAATAAATAAATAAATAAATACTGCAAAAAAGCAAAGGCAAGAACAATTTACATATAAAAACACTACTTCAAATTATTCATACACAAGACCAGAAAATATTAGAATATAAGAATATAGTAATGGTAATATAATTCTGAAACCTTGTAGCGTAGCAATCGCACAGCTCTCTTATACCCCTTTTCCGCCAACATAGAACAGGCTTCGTTCTGGTTCCCGCACCTTATTTTTTAAATGTTTAGAGCATTTACATCAAAAATAAATTGGCTAAAACCCAAAAAGCTGGTTCACAGCTGAAACCAGAATATAGCATGTTTTTCTTAACCTGAAGTGCGAACTGTGATGACATCAGTGGGGATGTCATATTCTACAGGTTGGGAAGAAAGGATGGAGAAGGCAACGATGGAGAAGTTAAATATGAAATCATCAGACAAAAAAACAGCATGCCGTGGTCTCATTATTAGTTAGTTCATGCTTGATTTTTGAGTAAAAACAAATATCTGTCATAACAGAACAAAATTTTGCAACATGATCCGCCATTTTGCTACTACTGTTAACTTCCATTGTGTAACGTGCACCGCCCTCTGATGATAACACATTTCAATGGTTCTGCTCAACACAGGTGGAAACACAGGTTGCTTTGCCAGACAGCACCAAGGTTTCAAGAATTCCTGGAGGGAAACGGTTCAAAAACCAGAGCTAATTTGGTGGAAAAGGTGTATTAGTATCCAATACTACCATAATCCAATAGTGCAGAGAACTTACCAAAGAAAGTGCTTGCAAACATACTGCTGGAGGGTTTAGGAGACGAGTAAGAAGGTGAATCTCTGTTGAAGTCTTCTGAGTTTGGAGATGGTGCGTACACCTGCAGTGAGAACATAAATAGTATTAGTTAGATAACCTTCGGTCCACCATTGTCAACTATAATGATGCTGAAACCTACAAATGCCATCAGCTTTCAAATCTCAATTCTTGTACAGTATCACAATTAAAATTTGGGGTACATAAAAATATGTGATCTCACACGCACATGTACTACAGATATGACCCTGAAACCACAAACACACTTTAATGACTAGCGAGCAATCAAGCTCGTGAGGGGAGGAGTGGATTATCAGGGGTATTTGCATTTCAGATCTACTCAACCTCTAATGGAAGTATAATGATACCCGTTTACATGCATAGTCTAAATGCCTGGCAAATTACAGCATTCCCAGAGAGGCAGAAATCAAATAAGTGGTACAAAAACAGCCTGCTTTGCTTTCTTTATATTTGTACCTGCAAGCTGGTGGTGGTACAGTGAAAGGAGAGGCACAATGGGCATGCTGTTGTACAGCTGTGTGTGTGCCAAGCTAGGCGGGAGGATCAAAGAGACTGAAGGCCAAACACCAGTGATGTGGTCCGTGACTTCATCCACTCCAGATGGAGGGAGAGAGGGTGAGGCAGAAAGAGAGAGCACGAGGGAGGGAAGGAGGGAGAGAAGGTTTGAACAAATCCTCCCTCCCACAGACAGGACTGGATGACCCCACCATGGTGTAACACTAATCAGAGCCAGACCTGCCAGCTCGATTCCACCTGCACATTTCCAGCCTGTGTCCCGAGCTCCGCGAGATGAATCCGTCTTTTAATGGCCTCACATCGTTCTCAGATGTTGGCATTATGACAGCTCCCTCCTCAAAGGTTGGTTTCTAATGCCTGCGGATGTGATGACGGCCGCAAAGGTTGTTTACTCGCTAAAGTTGTTTTATGACACAGCGCTGATGGAAAATATGCCATACGACCAAAGTATATCAATTTAATCACTCGCTCGCACTCGCAGCACACATGTGAACATAATATCAATGCAGAGAGCAGCCGAAGTGAGACTCAGGGCTGTTGGGCTTTGCTGAGTGAGCTGGACTCCTGCGTGTTGTTGTCTGGGTGTGTAATTAAAGTGCTCTGGGAGGGGTGGAGCTCTCATGGGTCTTCTGGTTTACACATGTGCCCAGGGTTGATAGTAGTTCCATGGAGATCTCAGGTTAGCCTCGCACAGGAGCCCGGGCTTTTGTCTTTTGCCTCTGTCTCAATGGGCAGCATATGGCAGCGGATAATGCTAATTGTCCTTTTTACCCTGGGCTAACCAGTCAAAGCATTAATAAACCATCCCAAACACTGGGTGCCTCATTCCGCTGGCCTATGGAAGAGAGGGCCCACCTGGGTTTCCCTTTACAAGGCCATTAATTAAAAGCCGTCACTCACACGGATCAGCACACCAACACAGACCTTCACCAGTTGTTTGAGCATCAGCGGGTATTTTATATTAAAAAATAAATTCCCGTCTGTACCCTGTCCTTCCCCAGTGTTCACATACCCTGAACTGAGGCACACTAGCCTAAAAAGTGTCCTTGTACTACACAACACCAAATGTCCAGCAATAAAATCCATCCACACCAAAACTGCATTAAGATAGCACACACACGACCTGACAACTATTTATAACAAACTATAAATAAGGCCAACAATGACATAATCATTTTACCTCCAGATAGGTGAATGATAAGCTATGAAGACTTCATAGTGATGGTAAAACAGTTTGAGCTGTTGGTGGATAATACCCTGCTTCAGATTAAAGATGCTGTATTGAGTTATTGGTTCAGTTCCTGGCTGTGCCTTTCAACAGGACTCAACTGAGAATTGAATATATTCTGCACCCCCCCGCCCCCCATGTCTCCAAACCTACCTGCCTTTGAAGTTCATGCCACACCAAACAAAATATTAAATGTTAAAACACAAGCTGTCAACTCGCACTAAGGATGCAACGTAATAACAGGAAAGGAAGGAAAATTAAAAAAATAAATATAACTGAGGGAAAATCAGGCTAATGGCCAAGAAGCTCAAAGAGAGGAGTTCAAACGCACTCTTAATGGCGTGTGCTGTTTTTGTACTGTATGTCATTACTTGGAATCGAACCATATCTCTGGGGCATTTTGTTTCAAGTCCAAATCTAACACACTTACGAGGCTTAGTATGCACGACAGACACAATGCCTCTTCAAACAACTGCTCCGCTCAGCCTGCTTGGAGGGGCGTTGTTCAACATTTGTGCATGATACCTGCCAATGCTTTCTGGAAAATAAAGAGCTCGGTATCTTTATGCATTAAACTGTGACATTAAAACTGAAGTCTGGAAGAAGACCAACTCTTACTGGTGAGACATTTTGATCGATGAAGTTGGTTTGACTTCAGGAATGTGATAATCAAGTTGCAGACGTTGCCAACGTTATGAGCTCGACAAGAACATTTCACACTTATTTGGCTGAGTTTGAAAAAAACTTCTCTTATAAAAATCTTATTGTCCTAAAATGAGATTAGCAAGGAAAGGCAATAACTCACACTATGATAGAGAGCTGCTGTATTTACAGTTATTAAAAATTTGGAAAGCCTGTTTAATCTACTGACATAGAACTTTAATATCAATGAAATGCTCTCACACTTAAGCAATTAAATCATTTAGATATAATACAAGTTAACATTGGGAGGAAAACAGCTCACAAACATAAATAGAACAGAATAAAGCTTAACCACTTATAATATAAAAAATATAAAGACATAATTCATCTTACTAACCAAAGTCAAAGCACATAAATATGCATATGGAGGCATTATTTTAGGTGTCTTATAATTAGGGATGTTTCTAATGACTAATGTTTTGAGTATAAACCGAACTTTAAACTTAGAATAGTTGGGTAGTCATTAACTACGAAAACACTAAAAAACACTCCGAAAACTGAGCGCGATTTAACTGATAAGGATGAATACTGTTTGAAAAAATATTGCGTATATTATAAGAACTATTTGGAATTGTCAATCTGATTTTTCAGTGACCAAATCATCTTTGAAATATTACTGAAATGTGTTGTACTTTGTCCTGTGCATTATAAACATGGCAAATTATCCTAAAAACATACAAAAAAACAACAAAAACGTACTAAATAGAAACTAACAAATAATATTTATTGAAAACAATATCCTTAAGGAAAATAAATCTTGATTAATACAACAGCATTTTCATTACATGATAGCAACTGCATATAAAAATAATAATTTTAATAAGTTCAACCTGCTAGTATTTTTGGTGCAGACTAGCGCAGGTACCAAAGTTTAATCAACCAATTGACTAATCATGCACATCCCTACTTAATGGAGATGCAGCAGGTTTATTTCTCTTCTTGTTTAGCAAAGCAGTAAAATCTTTTATCAGTGTGCACAGTCTGACGGCAGAGCAGCCTGCTGGGACTCAGGTTCTCTAAAAATAGAGCAACCACACTGCAGAATAACATCTTCCAGTCGTTAATACCACAAACATTTGGTTTTGGCATCAATGCAACCTCATTAACTGCACACAACGTGTGTGACGTGTACATTCAGTATATATGATACATCAACACACACACAAACACACCACCCCCACTCTGACTTTCTGTTGCACATAAGCATGCATGCTTCGGTACATGTGCAACACGTGTATGGATAAGCTTCTGATGATGAGAGCTAACCTCCATAAAGCATGATATAACCTGTTGCACTACAAAACAACAACAACAACAACAACAAAAGGCATCTTAAAGACACGCTGTCACTTTGGAGTTTTTAACTAGTTTTATGACATTCCACTTGTGAAGAGGAAGCTTTCTGTTTGGTAACACAAGTGGAAAAAGGCTCTAACAGTCACTGCAGGGTTTTCACTTCAATTTTTTCTTTTTCACTAATGGGCAACGGAAGAAAGATCAGTGAGCTGCTCCATCTGTATTGGTTCCGTGCCACCAGCTCACAAGCCAATGGCCCACTGCGAATTCTCCCAGTGCTCCAGATGGTGAGCCTGCTATGCAACTCTGCATTATAACAAATTAATGTGGATCAAGTTGATGCAAAGAATGAGCACCACTCTTCTTTTTTCCCTTGCAAGGAACACAGAAAAAAGAGTTATTAACAAGTGCTTTTGATCAGAAACTTTGCCCGTTATGTGCACATGCTATCAATTTTCTCCGCATCACCAACTATAACACAAGCCTGTTAATACTTAATATGAAAAAGATCAAAGTCATCGTTTGTGCAGAGGGAACAAAGAGGAAATGCTGTAACAGGTTAGGAGGAAAAGTTGAAACACAGGCTGGAGTAAGATGACCTTTTCAAGACAATATCATAAAAAGACTGGCCCTCTTCATTTTTCCTTCATGTGCCCTTTATATAACAGCAAAAATAGCACAGGCAATGACAGGTGGAAATCTGCCTGTGTAATTTGCTTATGACAGGATCATCACTTAAGGATTACTGAGATGCACCACAGAGCTCATTCAGCCATTGTCACAACTGTGTCCTTGAGCAGATTCATAAGCCCACTGTTTTTTTACATTACATTACACCTTCTATAAAAACAGGACAATTTATTCCAAATGACCACCTTCTCAAACTTTCTGCATCACACAAACAGCCCATCTTTATATCAGTAACTTAAGACTCAGCTCCATCAAGTCCAAGTGCAGCACACACACAAACACATGCACGCACACACACACTCAATGATTCATAAAGTACTCACACAGAAAACGTTTTCAGAGTAACAAAAATCAAAGAGGTCATTACAGAGAAGTTCAGAAATCACATTAGGCTCCCTGTGGCGTCAAGAATGCCAATGTGATTAAAAACAGATGGAATAACAGCAACACTGGTGCTTAGAGCTCAATCTGCAAACAGGAAAGTCTAACCTCAACAGGCAGCCTCTTTCCCTTAATCATTCCCAGACTCCCACTTGTTATTATTTCAACCCAGTCTCGGAGCTGAAGCAACCAGCCAGTAAAAATAAATTCAAGGCTGCAAAAAACTTTTTTTTTCGGCCAAAACCGTTTCATTTTCTGTGGATGAGAAAAAGTTTTTAAAATGGCATAACTTCTTTTAAATGTGTTGCCGAGAATATTAACTTATTTGTCGACAGCTGGGTATAAAAGTGCGCTGAAATAAGTTTAACACACAGTTAAGACACTTGAATTATTAAAGAGTACTGTCACACAGCTTTAACTGATGTAATGGAAAATCAGAGAGACGAGCCCTCAGGCACATGCATTCACACACACATACACACACACACACACACAGTAACACACACAGTAACACAGTGCTTTTATGTTACAATAAATATACAAACATGCTAAAATTATAGACACAAGGACAGTCAGGTGGATAAGAAGACTGAGGCCGGCAGTCACACACACACACACGCACACACACGCACACACACCTCTTCTCTCACTGATACACACACATTCCCAAAGAGACTACTCACCGATTTCCCGTTGTAGTAATACATTAAAGAGTTACTGCCCATTCCAGGGACAGGGTAGGCGCAATACATTATAGCTTCAACAGTTTAAGTGATACAGAGACACTGCAGCAACACACTAGCTTTCTCTCTGGACATACATCCAAGCCGCTCAAAAGGGTCTAATAATTCTTCCAGTACTGGCCTCCACACACGACCCACTCAGAGGAAACTTATGCAAAGCAGGATCGTACCATTCCACACTGTGGGAAGGGGTGGCTGTCAGAAGGGAGTGGCTCATGTGGTACATCCCTCTCTTAAGCCTCTAAGTGCTGAGGCATAGAGGAAAAGGACGGGGGGGAGGGGAGGGTGATGGGGAGGTGGGTGTAGAAAAGATAAAGGGAAGTGGGCGGGACAGAAAACAAATGTGTGAGCGGATTTAGAAAGAAGAAGAGAAAAAAATTAATTCCAAGCATTAAAAAAAAAAATAAAAAATGCAGATTTCCTGCAGGGGAACCCCGGCAAACTGGAGCTAAGATAATTTTACGCAGGATTTTATTAATGTGTGGAATTAAATGCTGAACAAATGAGCACATGAATAAGTGTTATCTCCCACATGTTTTAATCCAGAGTGTCTAATCTTTTTGTTTTGGTGATGATTAAAAGAGTCCACAGGCAGGGAGGTAAAATAGGGCTTTTTGAAAGAACACAAGCATCTGGCAACACAATTTACCTGTTCCCACACATGGCTCACACACCAATTAGGAGTCATTAGTGAGAGAAAGTAAAGGCTCAACATGTGCAGGAGAAAAAAATCCATGAATCCAAATCCAGGTAATGAGAGAAAGAGAAAGAGATGGACAAACTGTGTTGATGAAATGTGAAATATGAGAGTTTTGGTGTTGGCAGAGTGAGACCTTTAGCTGAGAAGTGCCTGTAAACACAGAGTTGTAAAGCATGCAACAGCTGCAAAGGGGGGCTGGCTTGTGACGTCAGAACATGAAAATAATGCTCCATTTCCTAAACCCTGGGGGCCTCAGACGGGGGGGAAGCACCGGGGGGCAGAACATCGACAGCCATTTTACTATGGTTTACTGTCACTGCAAGCCACACAGCTCCCCATTACCTTTATCGTGTGGGAGGAGGGGAGAGCAAAGGAGAGGAGAAGAAAGGAGAGGAGGAGAGGATAGATACCATATTCCAGTGAGAGCCCGGTCTGTACAGTCTGACTGGAGCCTTTCATGTCTGCCACTCGAAGCTTCCTGGACTAAACACAGGCCTGTAGACTCATTGAGAACATTATTGTTATAGAGAGATGAAAGCTTCCACTTCCCTAAGAAAACTAGGCCTTTATTATGCTTTTCCTTTTAGTACTGTTATTATTTATCCCCCTTTCTTCTTTGGGACTCTTTTAAACTCGTCCAAAACACTGGCTCTACATGCGGTTACCACTTTATATCTGGCGCTGTTTCAAGTTGATGCTTTAAGGAAAATGGTCATGATAGAAGTGTTTGAAGGGCTCTAAAACAAGTCCAGACACACACGCACAGTGTTGCAAGGAAAAACACATGAAAGCAGGAGGAGATGGGCATTCATTTGGGAAATAATGCGCACATGTCATACCAGTGGTGGCTGAGTCAGGACACTGCCAGCCTTTTTCTTTTAATACTGACTATGTGGGAGACACATTGAGCATGTCTTTGCATTTTAAGTAGTGGAAAGGTTTGATCTTATTAAAGTGAAGGAATAACACAGGTCACAGACTTGATATTACAGAGAAGAGTCCGAGAGAGTTGAAGGGGGCAGTGGAGGGCAAGACGTGAGGCAAAAATAGTGCACGAGGTGAAAGGGACAGGTGCATGCCAGTGTTGTAGAAACAGGAACAGCAAGTTAGTTAATGTAGTTTGGCCCACTGACTTTGGACGGTTTACCGACAAGGTCAGCAGTTGGAGCTGCAGCAGTGGCTGCGACACACAGCTCATAGAGGCAAGTGCTTAAAAACCCTCAGTGCACAACTGACACAATTTGCGCCTAAATTGCACCTGAGTCTTAACTCAGTCAACTCTGCCCACACAGACCTTTATTTATAGAGAATTCTCTGGTACAGGATATAAACCCTCCACAACAGATTCTGCAACTACAACAAACAAACCATACAACAAAACAATGCCACAATAAACTTGTTTAATAGAACTATAATTACACAAATAATCACAAATTATACAAAATATACTTTGTTAACCAGAATTAATCCAGTCAATTTTTAAAGAGTTTATTAAACGAGTTTGAATGCTTTTACTTCACCAAGTGTGAAGAAGATTTTATCTCCTAAGAGAAACACTCAAGTGCAGGATCTCCCCACTTATTATGTGAAAACACCGGGGGCCAGCTGCTTCTCGCATCAAATGGGTTATTAAAAAAAGTCACAAACAAGTATTTAATATTTTAGTGAAAACGATTTCAACACTCCACTGCTCCAAAAAGCAGCGGCCCTTACTGTCAACTTAATGCGTCTTTGCTGTGGCCGTGTCTGCTGCCGAGCAGGAAACGGCTGCTGTTAGGTACCATTCTGTTTGCTTGTTTACTGTCTGTTTTTGAAAACATATTACTTCCACCTGCGTAGTTGCACATCTACAAACTCTGTGACAGTCCTGCCATTGTGAGGTGAAGGCAATAAATGCAAAGTGACCTTGCTTGATGAACCAATATTGCGTGGTAGGCCACATATAGTATATTTTGCCGTTTAAAATCTGTCCTCTGGCCATGATTGGCACCTGAGCTGGACACTGACATGCCTGCTTTAGTGGGAATAATTTCAAGAAGTTCCCACTAGAATGATCGCTATTATTCCAAAAGTGGACGACAGGCTCAGCTGTAATATTATATATCTCTATTTAAATTTATATATCATCATTATTAAACATCATGAAGTTTTTGAGTTTTCCCTCAGTATCAAATTTATCCAGTGAGAGCTGTTCGTGTCAAACAGGAACTTATTTGTCGACTGAACTCAGTGTCGAACTTATTGTGTCATTTTGTCGGAGGGTGGGCTCACAGGGTCAGACTTTGAAAACCCCCTCATCTAGGAGATGAAGGCTCGGCTCCACCCACCTGTTCACACCACCCTCTCCAAAGACACTCGAGTCATCACAAGGTGCTTTTCTTGAGATTTGTTTGGGTGTTGAAAAACACTGAGCAAATCCACAGGCTGAGGTCACCCCCATCTCACGCATGGATTTAGCGATGATGTCATCAGACAGGAAGATTGTTTCCTGTAAGAAGCTCTGGTTCTAATTAGGGAGGGCTGACTGGGAGAGTGGAGGGGGGTACATGGAGCGGTCAGACCCCCAGCCTCACAAACCTCCTGGCTGTATTGTGAATGGACTGATTTTAAGTCAGTGATTTTTTGGGGTTTCTGCAGCGTTCTTCGGTCAAATTATTACTTTTTCAGACTTAATTAATACCACACACAATTAATGCCTGTTTCACTGTCAAACACCCAAAGTATACAAGTATGCTGAAAATGTGTGGGTGCAGTATGGCCTAGAATTATTCTGCCGCTTTTTGTCAGTATGCCTCAATAAGCAGCAAAAAAATAGACTAACCAATTAAAAACAAAATATTTATCTAAATTCATTTAAGTCTTGCAAATTACGCCACTTTTTATGTTTATTGTTAAATTTCATTTATAGATTTTATAGTTTTTTTATTTCCATATTCAACTAGGAGTGAATGTGCAAAAAATAAATTAATCAATTAATAAAATGAGACTATTTTAAAAACTAATAATGATAGAGCCTTGAAATCAGTGACTGTTTAACAACAGCGCTACAAAGCGCTGACCCAAAACAATGTTCAAATGTGCCTCACATGGTTTACACAAATTATTAAAAAGCTTATCATAAAAGTCAATAATCAGTGAAAAGGTTCAGGATTTTGATTTCTTTGTTAATATTTACAATCAAAGTGATGCAGCTGAGTCATCTATATTTGATAGACTGTGTACCTGATCTTCAGAGTTCAATAGAACAAGAAAGAGTTGTGCTGTTGTTGTGTTGCAAATTAAATTAAAAAGAGCCACTGCAGAAACTGGATCACTGCAAACATGCACAAGCAATGCGAGGTGAACTGAGCACACTGGCATTATTTTTATCCCCAAAAAGTATTCATCTGCATTTTTAAGCCTTTATATAAGACAGTTAAGTGAAGAGAGGAAACATGTGATCTGGAGATGCAACAAAGCAGACTCAAAAGCGGAACGTTGATGTTAATGGTTGCTGTCTTAACCCCTCAGTTACAGGGGTGCACTGGACTGTCTCACCACTGTCGAGCTACCCTGCATTACAGCAGGCCCTGAGTACAACTTACATACAGTGACATCTTTTAATTCACTTCCTAAAACTTATCTGTTCAAAAAAGCCTTTTATCAGTTTTAGCATACTGCTTATTTTATATATGTCTCATTTGATAATTTTTATTGTTTTTATCTTGTGTTGTCAGTGGTTTTGTATTCTTTTATTTTGTATTACTCTAATTGTTTGATTTGCTGTACCTCAGCACAATCTATAGAGAAATTAGTTGCCAATCTTTGCTCATCTGCTTCAGTGACGGTATTTTATCTTCATTTTATTTTTTGTTCTTTGTATTTTCTTAAAATTGCCTCATTTTATTTGCTTGAATTCCACATTGTTTTAAATCTGGGATCAATCATTTAAAGCACTTTGTAACTTTGTTTTGAAAAGCGCTTTATAAATAAAGTTTGTTACTATTATTTATCATAAAACATAAAGATGTCATGAACATAATCTCTAAAACTATGAACTGTATTCATGCAAAAAATACTCTAACAGAAGAAAAGCATGAGCAAAACTAACCCTGTTGACTGGGACACGCTGCATCGCAGGGCCTCTGAGTTTACACACAACTTCTGTAGAAGAGCACAGCGGTGTCACAACATTAAAGTCGTTGCTGCTAAACTCTCGACTGATGGTGTTTGTAGTCGAGTTCCCCGTCAGGTGGAAAACTCCCCATATCAGATGCCACTCAAAGAGAACGCTGAGCTGGTTGTATCCACATACAATAAGTGGAGAGACATAATGAACTTTAATAAAGCTCAAATTTAAGTGAACTACACTGACTGCCACCTACTTGAGATTCTAAGACTGTCGACCACAGCTGTTTAAAACAACATCCTCTTTAAATTCCACAGCTCTCATAAAGCAGACCCAGCCCATTAGTTCATCCACCCACAGTGAAGACATTAAACAGGAAAACAGAATATTCTGCTAAGTGAAGCCTATGTTTGAAATTACAATTTAAACTCAATACAGGCGAAACTTGAAACTGAATGTTTTGAAATAGATTGGTTCTCCATGCACTTAATTTGCTTTATATTATTTTATTATAAACATTCAGCAGTGACTTTATTTCTCAAATGTCATGTCAATGAGAAACACAGGTTTCCAATGTGCATGTGTTTCACTTCTACAAATAACTTTTCGGTACATGAAAACTGAATTTATTTTTTGCGGTTGTGACAGACACACTCAAAGTTTGTTTTTAAAATTGCGGTTTCAAATCACAATGGACAAGATTTGGTACAAATGTTGTGGACAATAATGTGATATAAATTACATTACAGTACAGACGGTGGTATTCATTAGGCAACAAAGTTATACCATTCCTGCCCATTATAATTTTGCTTTGGTGTATATGTTGCATGCATTTATGTTTTCAGCCATGCTTACAAGGCCACAAAAAAGCTAAACACAGATTAATAATTGGGAGCAGTGGCCTTCAAACAGTGATTTAATTTCCTCTAAAGGTCTGCTGGCAGAAAATGTATGAAGCAAAGCTACAAACTACATCCATTCCCCAAGTTATAGCAGAAATAAAACTTAGCACATCTGTCAGACATCTGTCTTAAAACCATTTGTTGGAAAAACTAAAAACAATGAGATTTGAAAATATTAGTTTTCCTGACAAACAGCTCATTTTGTTTTCATTTTCATGTTCACACAAACAGATTTGCATTTTTTTAATACTGTTGAATAAACGTGGCAATGAAAGTTATAACGCTGTGGTGCAGTGCAGCTCTACACAATAATTCAATTTTTCTACGGTCTGGAGCCGTGTTCATTTGTTTTAGGTGGGAGGAAATTCTTTGTAACACAGGTTAACATTTCACCGGAGTCATCGGACTTTACTTTTACTACTTTTTTTTACTTTTACTGATGTGGGTATTCTCTGGCTACAACTCGCCATTTAAAGCTAAACTATCCCCAGCATTTAGTTTGGCCACACTTTGTCGCAGAATCTGACGACCACAGCTCGGAGCGCCTGACAGAGCTTTCCACAGACAATGCACAGCAGGCCACACATCACCACTACTATTTTTTGGCATTAGAGAGATGTAAAGAGAGATAAAGAGATGGAGATTGCAACTAATGATTATTTTCATTGTCAATGAATCCGTCAGTTATTTCCTCATTTACTGGACGAGTTGTTTGGTCTACAAAATGTTAAAAAAAAAAAAAATACACAATGAATGAATGACTTTATTTCAAACCAAAAAAAAAACCATAATAAAAAACAAACAAGACAAAGATAACAGTACCCGAAAAGGAGTAGGTAGAAGTAAAACTTACATGTCCCTACCCCTTTCTTACATTTCTTCTTTTAACTCATATATTATTTCAACAAATTCCCAAATTTATTTACAACTAATATACAACTGTCCCCTGTGTATTTACCACCCAGTTAAATAAATAAGTTATAAACCCAGTTTATTTACAGTCCAAGTACCACCCAGTGTTACAAAATAAATATGCACTCTCCCAACACATCCTTTCCTCATCTGTATATCTGCCAAAAATATCTTTTTAAATTGATGACTGAAAAATGATGATCATTGTTCCCCAGAGTCCAAGATAAGGTCCTCAACTGTCTTGATTTGTCCACAACCCAGTGATATTCAGTTTGCTGTCACAGAGGGGTAAAGAAACCAGACAATATTTACATTTAAGAACCAGGACTTTTTTCTTGAAAAAATTAAAACTGATTAATTGATTATAAAATTAGTTGGGGGCTGATTTAATAATTGCCAAATGAATTGATTAACTGATTCATCTTTACAGCTCTGACAGAGATTAAGTTGAGGGAAAGTGAGGATGTATTTCTTTAACGGCTTAATTTCAGCTGATTTCAAATGATGACAAGTGACAGTTCTGTTCTGGCAAACCAGGACGGTCACGGCATCACTCGTGAGCCAGAGGTGACGAGACTGAGGAAGAACAGACCCAATGACAATATCACAGTATTAAAATTAATATGATCAAGTCACGTATTGTTTGAGCCTGTTTATTTGCCAACCGCCTACTATTTTAACAATCTTCTTTGTCGGTGAAACTATTGAATCTTTCTATCCACCAAAACGTTTCACAGCCTTGAACAAAACTACCAATCTACTATTCAGGGTTATCACAACTCTGTAACAATGTTAGGCTTGTGTGTACTGTACTTACAAGCACAGTGAAACAAAAACATAATGTTTTTTTTATTTTAGAAATAACTGCATAGTTTATTTATGAATTATAAATACCTCAATTTTTAAACATATCAGGGACAAAATGTTTTTATGAAAATATTTAGAAACAGACACTTTTATTAGTTCACTGATGCTGACAAACGATATTAAAAATGAGGCACTAGGCAACAGCAAAACAAGGGGAACAAATAACTGACACATCCTGCACTAAGTGGGACGATGACCCGCTATCACCATTACATTAGACCGTTGGGATTTATGCCTGACACACACCACATTACATGTAACCTTCCCGGAGTTAAGAAGCTCAGCGACTACGTGAGCCTCATGTCGTTCAATGATGTACTCTCCAGGTCACAGCAGCCTGGTTTAGATGGTCTCTAAATAACAAACACTCTACCTTAGTGATTGTTGACAGGCTGTGTTCTTGAGCCTGCCAGCGATCTGAAATCAAGGTTTGCATTAATGCTGTAAACTCACGCAAGCCCTACATGAATAATTTACAACAGGCCAGAATGTGAGTAATGACTTTAATCTGTGCATTATTTTCCTACTTTGTCCTTTAACTCCTTGTTCTCCTCGCAGATGAAAGGGGTCAGGCCTCTGGCTTGTTTGCCTGTTCCATTATCTGCAGGCTCTAATGTCAGTGGTAAATTTCAGCAGCCCAAACAAAGATAAACACAAGGCACAGGGTCCCAGAGGTGGCCGCGACTGTTCAGCATCATCCCTGTCAAACCAAGGGTGTCTATCTTATCAGCCATCTGATGAGGCCATCTCTGGGGAACTCACTAACTGGGGTCAGTCAGAGCCTAAAATATATTGTCCCCTGCCAGCTGCACAGGCTGGACAAAAAGTACTGACATAAAGAATATGCATTATACACACCGTTATACAAACTCAAGTCATGCTTCTACTGCAAAACAAACCCATTGAGGAAAAGTACATTTGGATAAATAACCTATTTATATAGATATAAATCACCCACAACATTTCTGAAGTTCCACACACACACCTAAAATAAATTACAGATAATTTACAGCAGCATTACAGAAGGTAAAGTTTCAATACAATAGAAAAACACTGACTCACTCAGTCTGCAAAACGGCCGTCATGTAAAAGCACTGAACTGTGTGAAAGCTTATGTACACTACACGGGACCTTTCTGCCTACTTACACATGACGATGGTTATCCCAGTCAAGTTGCCTATTGATGACAGCAAACTTAACTCACACTAACAGGTCTGGTGTGTCATCTTGACCAGGTAACATATATTTGGCCTGTCTGGACTTGTTTGCTTGAAACGTCTTCGTGGGCTCCATATAAACAGCGAGATTCAAACATACAGTTTATGTGTGGAACAGAACAACAATCTAAAGGCATGAGAAAGCCGCTAAGAGCTGCGGAGACTGCAGAATTTAGCAGCATGAGCAACAGTATCACAGTTTATTTTTTATAATGTTAGTATCGGGTTATTCTGGCACTGCCACTGGCAGGCAAACTAACACTAGATGTCCAAATGTCATTTGTAGAAAGAACATTCTTCTCATTCTCAATTTAAAAGATTAAACAGTTTTGCAGTTTTAAGTCTAATACTAAAATAATTCAGATTCATTTGCTAGAAAATACCAGTTAGATTTGTGTAAAATGCCTTTATGCTACAAATGTGGATGAACTGATTTATCTAAAAATGTCCACATTAGCTGTACTTATTTACTGAATGAAATAATTCTACATTTAAATCTCAATTGATGGACAAGAGTTGTGATTTTTATAACTAACACAGGCCGATTACAACCTGCACTGAGACTACTGCAGTCACTACCACAGACTTTAATTTCTTGCATTATGAAACCAACCACTGATATAAACTAATAGTCGAGTTTGCCAGGCACTTATGATGACATATAACCAGAGTAATTGCAGCTTTCCCCGAGCATAAAAACTGTGAACAATCATTCTGCTGGCTCAACTGTTGACACGCAGAACAGAACATACGCTGCTATTTCAAAACAGTTTGGAAAGTTTGACCTCCGTGGAAGCAGAAAAACTTGATCCCTTAATGTTTTCCTCCCCTAACCTGCCTTGCTTCATCATATTTTGGAACTGGCTGCACCACAAAATAATGGCACTGGACTGGGGTAAATGGCTCTGCTGCTTAGTGACTCATTAAGAATTATAAATACACTCTTTTGGAAAATTAGTGTATTGGAAAATGCCTGCATGCACTTTTTTTTCTTAGCCATCCCCGTGTCGATGTTAAATGTATTTGTAGTGCATGTGCAGCTTTACACCATTCAGCTGGGTGGCCCTAAAATCAAATTCAGCCTCAGGACTTATAAAGGCCTGGGGTGATCCTGGCTGTTTACATCAGGCTTCTTCACTGATGCATTTTATCCCCACTCTTTTCACCAAGCCCTGATACTGTAACCTGGTTCAGAGGCAAGCAACAAAAAGGAGCTGCTCTCTCAGCAACAGGAACATTAGGTTACTGTTGTAGTACAATATTATGATCCCTTGTCTTTGAGCTGTTAAAGACAGATGGATAGAGAGAGAGTAGAGAAAATATATCTTTTGAATGTCATGCACCAGACAGCACTGCGAGGAACATCTCTGGGTCTTAAGACTCGGAGCCTGGAGCAGACTTCCTTTCTTACAGCTCACACAGTACAAATCTCTCAGAGACAAGGGTGTCTGAGTGATCTGTCAAAAGCAAATGTCAATCTATTTTGTCATCCACACTCAGGGTTCTCGCTTGCAAAAGTCCCCGAGGGGAGCTGAATCTCAGCCCACCACTTTCTTTCTCTCATCCTGCAGCCATATCGTCACCAAAGCCAGGGAGGAAGTGTCACATCAAGCCACTGTGCCTCTGACAAGGGTTCGTGGGGGGGGGGACACACACTATTTACACAAACAAGCTGACACACACACATGTACACACCATGCCCTTGGAGCTTCCCATAAATATCCTAGAAGATGCAACATTTCCCCACAAGCCACAAAACCCTCTCTCTCTCTCTCTCTCTCTCTCTCTCTCTCTGCATCTTCAGTGCTCCTGTCAGACAGGTGCCCACGCAGCTGCCCATCAGCATCCCTCAGCATAGCAGCATGTCTGTCCAATGACAACATGCTCTGTCCTTCGCTCTCAGCCCTCAGTTTATACAGTCAAATAATGCAGGGAGCCAATTTTAGCCAAGATATTTACTGTAACAAAAATAAAAAGTAAAGCTTTCAAGCTTGAGCAATCCGAAGATGTTTATCCGTCACGCAAGACGGTAACCTATATTGCAAATTTGATAGCAAAGATTTTATTAATGTTCCACTTCTGCATTTGATAAGGTGGAAAAAACTAGGTACAACAATCCTTAGAGTAATGAGGGTTAGTAAGGATTCGGTAGCCACAGACATGCACCGATCCTATACTGACAGCTGGGGTAGAGGTGACAATGGGGCTGATCTTTTTGATTTAATTTTATGTTTAACGTTTTTATATTGGAATTTAAATTCCTATTTGTACTAAATGTTCACAAAGAATTTTGATTCCTGTTTACTTTGAATGTTTAATGTTTATCGAGTTTGTTCGCAGTAATTCCTGATGTAACTGTGATTTCACGTTTACATTTGGTCTAATTTTATGCAGGTGAACTGTTTGATACTGGAATTTTAATTCCTGTTCAGGTTTTGTTGCTGCATTTACAAGGTTTACACTTTAATTCCCAATCATTTTAAAGTTTTTTTTTTTTTTTACGTAGTTGCTTTTGCACGATTTATCACATTAATAAATAACAATTCAATCAATTTACATCTACGTATGTATTTGTTATATTTAGTTTTACAAAGTTACAATGTTTAAATTAAGCCTGATGTTGCCTTAAACATGAAAGGATGATCCACGCACAGTCAGGCATACAGCTTAGTGCTGTCAACAATATCAATTTAGCGGGGCGTCGGTGGCTTAGTGGTAGAGCAGGCGCCCCATGTACAAGGCTGTTGCCGCAGTGGCCCAGGTTCGAATCCAGCCTGTGGCCCTTTGCTGCATGTCATCCCCTCTCTCTCTCCCCCCTTCACGCTTACCTGTCCTGTCCATTAAAGGCAAAATGGCCCAAAAAAATATCTTTAAAAAAAAAAAAACAATATCAATTTAGCAAACAATTCTGAACATTTGAAATGGTTTTAATAATTATTTTCCGCAGTAGTGAAACACCAGTACCAGCTGTGCTTTCTCACTCACTCTTATTGTTGATGCTAAACACTGTGTTCTGCTGTTCTCTGCCACTAACCAGGAAAAGAAAAGATGTTTTTGTCAAGGCACAGTTTATTAGTTCATTTATCCTTTAATGAAATTTTCAAATAGTATGCCTTCAATGTCAATTTCTCTCCATGGTACTGACGATATATTTCAAGATATTGTATCAAAGTTAGAAATTCCAGTATTGTGACAACACTAATACAGCCTAATAATTAAACACTGGTACTGGATTGGTGCTACGTATCGGTCAATACCCAAAGCCCAGTTATCAAAAAACTCAGATCAATGCATCTTTAGGCAAACGCATCACACAATTGCAACCACATCTGCAGTATCCCATGTCTGCAGGCACACATCCAGCGGACTGCAGAGGAAAGTATGTGTGTGGCTGAGGGAGGAGGGTGTCTGTATATAAGATGAAGAAACATTTAAATGTTTGCAATCAGCCAGCTGGCCTGTCTAGATAGCCTTCACATCCTGGTGCACTGCAGTGTCAAAGCCTAAATGCACAGAGGATGTGCTCCCGTAAATATTTTGATTCACCTCCATCATGTAGTGTACACACACACAGACATCATGCTTGGGCTTGCAACTTGCATTGCCAATCAGATTCAAAACTCCGAAATGTATTTTTAGACTGGGGTGCGAGAATACAAGCTGGAGGAAAAAGGGGATTTGAGAATGAAATAAATAAATAAATAAGAACATTCCCAGCAGTAGACATAATGATAGGAAGCACTGTGTTGATTTTTTTTTTTTTTTTAAATCAAGCAGCTATTCAGGTCTCTGGTGAGGCTCTCACGCTTGCTTACACAAGCAAAAGCTTTCAGTGGCATCTGCAGCTGCATTCATGCTTTACAGGTAGGCTGCAGGCTCTTCACACAGCTGCCTCTGGCAAAGTAGCTCTGATCCAGGTGCGCCGTCCCCTCGACACTTTCTCAACACCACCCTCACCGCTCCCAGTGTCGGTGCCAGAGACACAAACATGGGTCTGGGCTGATAATTATCCTTACACATACCGCAAGCTGCAAGTCACTTTACACATTTTTAAGGGTCACAAGTAGCTCTTACACCTTCCAACAGTTCACGCCACTATACCTAACCTATGCCTCCAATACCAATATCCCAACACCTCCTAAAAGCTGCCAGACAACCTCCCACTCAAACATTTTCCACATATACCAACTATAAAAAAAACAGTTTTATGTTTTCTTTTCTCTTTCAGCAGGTTATAAGAGACCTATAGCCCTTTTTTCAACACTACCATCTTTATTCTTTCAAATGGGATCAAAGACTAACTGGGATAATTCCTCCGAGCTCCAGGCTTTATCATCTGAGCAGCACTGAGTGACAAGAAGAAGCTGTATTTTATCCCATGCTCTGTCACTGTTTTTCTCCATCTAGCATTGTACTGCTTGATTGTACTCTTATGAGTCACAGAACCGCACCTGCGCCCATGTGTTAAGTACTGACAAATAAAAGCCCAGCGTCCATTTACACAACAAAGAGATGTAACCCGCGAGGCAACCATTCTTTCCCTACCTCCCTCCGTCTGACAAGACCGCAAATATATCACTTACTTAAGAGGAAGGCAGCACGCGTTCCTGCTGCTGTCAGAGACTGCTTCTCTCCCTCATGCTCTCTGACAAACTTCTTTTCAAATACAAATCCAGAAACAAAACACATGCCAGCCTTTTATGTTGCACGGCCTGTTCCATATTTGATTTTTTGAGAGTAACAGCAGCAGAGGTGACGATTATCAAAGCTCTGAAAGGCAAATCCAGTCTCAGACTCCCTCACCAAGAAAAAAAAAAAAGGGATAAGAAAACCCTTTCATTGTTTAAGGAAAGCAAAGGGTGGGATTTTAGTAAACCGGTTGCTTCTTATTAAAGAGAAGAAAAAAAATCATTGTCTTGTACCAGTTCTAGGAATTTAAAGCAAGGCTTAATAAAACCTTTGCCAATCCACCAGGGTTTTAACAATGAACATCTGACTTACTGATTTATGCATATTAATGAACTCCAACACCCCCTGTCTAAGCGAATGCAAGCTGAGCTCCACACTTCTCTGCATCCTAATGGTTTCTGCTCCACCGGGATCATTACCAATAGAAATTTCAGATATTCTGTGCTATTAATCTCTGTCTGTCCTCCTGTTCGGCTACGTAATGACTAATTAAACATCAAAAGAGCAGAGCTGGGGATCCGCTCTGACAGCCTCTCTTTCTCCCAGGAGAGGCTGTGAGGAGGCCAGACTGTGACAGGGCAGCACTGAAAATCAATCACCTCGAGGTGCACATGTGTATGCGTGCACACACATTCATACATGTACACACACACAACCGCAAAATATTTACAGAGAGACATGCCCTACAGAGACATGTACATACTAATATTAAACAACAAGCATGTAAACAACAAACACAAAAATGTTAGAACTAAAATTAACAGGCGCCACTGGTGTCACTGCTGAGCCGCAAAAACAACTGAATTCCCATCCAAGAAGTGTGGCAGTGATGTCAAGAGCACTCTTTGTGTGCAAGTGTTGAGAGAGAGGGCGTGTGAGTTGCATAGACGTGTGTGTGTGCGTGTGTGCATGTGTGTGTGCTTAAGTACGCTCACTGTGAAATCTATTTATATGAGAGGTAGATGATCTTCCACTCACAGATGAAGGCAGGCCAGGAGGGACCTTGCGAACCTTTTTTGTTTGTAGAGGATCTGTGGAGAGATGAAAGCACATCCAGTCATTCGAAAAAAGGCGACTATGAATCTGCTGCAAACAAGCTATAACTCACCAACAAAATATACTCTGTGGTGTTGTTCTGTATGAAGTATTATTTGTGACTAAATCAGGCTTTCACATAAACAACCTTAAAAACTGAAAACTCTGTAATAGAGTGCTGAAATGAATCTTTATTTACAAACTTTCATTTCTAAATGTGTCCAGTCTAATTCAACTTTGACTATACCTCTGTTACACCGTGTCCTTTGAACAGGGGCATTGACCGACAATGTTAAAGTCAGTGTTAGGTCGTTCAGTCAAAAAAAGTAATGCATTACACATTACTTTTATGAGCTTCTCGCTAAAGAGTATTTTCATTAAACTACTCATTACATTACTTTTGCGTTACTTTGCAACATCACCTGAGACGCAGTGTTTAATAATTGCAGGTTATAATAATAACATTAAAACATTACTGTACATATGCCCACACATCAACACAAAACAAGGATCAGGAGAATCAAGACGGTACTACAGTGGGAGATTACTGCCTCAAAATGAAACTACATCATTAAATAAAACAATATAACAAAGCCTGGCCTTCCCTACAACGCATGGTACAAATGTTAACTGCCTCAACATGTTATTTCAATAGGCCTAAATACAATTAATCAAGAGACTAGTCTTCCGTCTTTACAAAAGCCTGACCATGATTGCGGTTATCAATGCTGCTTCAGCAGCGCTTCAATAAATGCATCCCTGCGAACTTTAAACACCACAGTAGACTTACTCCACAATGGCATTGGATAAAAAGGCAACATAGCAAAATTAGAGAAATTAGCAATTAAAGAACTATATTACTGTCGCCCTTTTTAAGTAATATTAAACAATAAAATCGATAACTGTCATCCTTTTTTGAAATTTAAGACTTGAGTGAAAATGTGTTACCAAAAATAAGTATTCCATTGGATTCTTGTATTAATTTTTTGTGAGGTTTTGTTTTAAATGTTGCATCAGCTACATTTGTCCCTGACGAGAAATGTAAAACATAAATTTCAGGTCATTTTTCTGATAATCATGGAGACAGCACTGACCGACAGATGGAGGATCTTGCAGAGGACGTCTTCTAGGATTGGCTGCAGTGAAGGAGTAGAAAGGAGCAGCTGACTTCCCTGATGGAGTCACTGGACTAGGACTCGCCAACGCGACGTCCGATCTTACAGAAGAAGACTGAAAGAGAAAACAAACACACAAATGCTCACAATTAAAGGATAATATCAGCTTTCATTTTCAGAAATGAGTCTGATTACTTCAGTTGTTTCTGTTGTAAAAATACTTTGAAGGCAGTGAGTAATTTCAAGCCCCATCAGGTACATTTTTTAAGTCGTTTCTATTTATATTGTGCAATCTACATTTCACTTTGGAGCAGTTTTGACCTAAATAATACAACAGTAAAAAGAATCCAAGCATCAACAGCGTGTTTACTGTAAATAGCAAATATTGTAATATTAAATCACAAAGATGAAACAAAGAAATGTTGTGATGGATGCACAGATTGTTTTCAGAGTGTGACACATTTATTCTGTGTCACAGAACAGACCTTGAACAACCTTTGAAAGCTCACCACATCATCCTATCATCAATATCTATTTAACCTCTATAACCCCAACAAACTGGGCTAAGAGCTCAATTAAGAGCCTGGTCTAATTAGTGTAATCGGCTGCAGACCAGTAGAGCAGGGATCATGTGAGCGAGTACAACTCAGAGCGATGTGTAGTAGTTGGCTTGTGAACTCGCCTCATGTGCCCCCCTTGGTATCAGCAGGCTGGGGATTGACACAGTGACCACAGAGACCTTTCCAACAGCTCTGATCATTCGACTGACAAATCCAGAGCTTACAAATTTGAAACAATTCAAATGGATTTAACTTAGTGTAAAAGAAACATAAATGCTATGAAAAGAAAATGTTTATCTGACCTAAAATGTAGGTCATGAAAAACTGTCAGAGGCAACATAACACAAACGTAATGGAAAAAAATAAAACTGGTTCTGTAAAATGACAATGTGTCAGTGGTGCTACAGCATTTACACGATACAACAGACCCATCTCTGCTGTTGCCTTTGTTCAATGATATTGAATCCCTGCAGCAACACTGGCTCTGGCCTCGTTTACACTATTGTAGCTATTCAGGGAGGAGCCACTCAAGAGTCGTGCAGATTTGAATGACTGTAACTCTCTCTGTGAACACCTCTGAATTAGTTTCATTTGCCCAATAATCAATTGATGAGGGCTTTTGCACCTCACTCACAGAAAGGAGCAGGGAGTCATGTAAGAATCAGAGAATCAAACTCCTGCAGCTCAAATACTTTGTCATTATCATTTTTTAAACCGTTGTATCAGTCGGAGACTTTGTAACACAAAGATTCAGAAATATATCAGACCATTCGAGGGTAATTATGTAAAATACTTTACACATGGTTACCTACAATGTGAGTCGTCTAATTTGGTTATTTGACTCAACCAGTTCACAAAACACACACTGAAAGTTTAGATATAGAGCATGAATCAATAGGCCTATTGGAGCAATAACAAGATAAAAATGTAAAAAATGTTGTACTAGGTAACTCCTCTAGTTGCTTTTATCTTTATATTCTTGTCGTGGCTGTTCCCAGCATACTTTCTCTGCAGATTCTCCTTGGAAAGACATTTTTTTAGTCTTCCTGTTTGTGTATTTCAACCAGAGAATATTTATTAATCTCAGATCGCTGCAGCTGCAGATCTGTACACATTCCCCAAAACCTAATCAAAATATCGTCTGTGGTATTCCCTCTAAAAATGCTTTCATCATTTAGAAGCATCATTTTTTAAATTGCCACTGTATCCTATCAGAAGTGTCTAACCATGTGTGGTGTAATTTCGTAAGGTTCTTTCACACTGAACCACAAAAAAAGCATTTTCTTAACAAGAAAATCAGAAATTGAAACCAAAGGAGATTTTAAATGACAAACCCTCCTTTACTCTACTTGAGGCAGATTGTTCTGAAGAACTCTGACTGCAGAATCCCAGTCACCCTTAGTTGAATAGAAGATATATGGATACCTGAAGTGCTAAAGGTTTCACGATGTGTTCAGTTTCTCGTGGCTCAAAATTTCAAGTGACTTGGGGTTACATCTTGTTACGCTTTAGAAACTCTTACAAAGAGCAAGATCTTGAAATCAATTCTAAAAAGAATAGGAGGGAACAAAAGAAGTAGAGTTATGTTAATAAGTTTTGAACTCCCAATCCCGGCAAAAGCCTGACTGCTTTGTTTGTGGTAGTTAGGGAGCTCTTATTTAGACAGGAATAGAGGGATTTACAGTAATCCAACCTTCCCTGCTTGAAATCAGTGGAAGAGAGGCAAGGTCTAATTTTAGCAACATTTAAAAGGAGTCAAACCACAGGCGTGAAGTAATGTTCTGCACATCGATCTATCTGGAACAAAAGGTTAACATATAAATGCTTAAGACTACATACTTTGTATAGCAATGTTGAATGATTTGTTTTTAAGTCAACCAGTTGTATTGGTATTGGGGGAATACAGAAGCTGATTGACGGTACCAAAATTGCACATAGCTCTGCTTTGAATTTACCTGGCAGCTAGGTGCTCCAGCATTCCTCCCATAGCCGGGAAACGGAGCCCTCTCCGATTTACCTGTAAAAACACACAAAGAACACTTTATTTACCACTGGTAAAACTAAGAGGTGTTGCTTTTTCCGAGGTCAGCAACTGAGTTTTGTTTGTTTTCTTCATTCATTATCATCTGATGGTGGCTGGAAGCAAACAGGAGAAATGGGACTCCCTCAGGTGCTGTAACAATAAAGTATGTGCTAAATGTACTCTCAAATAAACATATGGTTGTTTAGACAAGTTGGATGTTAAGCAAAGCCAAAGAAAAAACCTGCACTTTTGTAAAACAGTATTATGTGTCACAGAGTTTTCAGTATGCAAAAAATAAAAATAAAAATTAATTACTGATAGAGTGATAATTGTCAGTGAGTCTTTCTTTCAGCATCACATTTGGCGTGCACACCTCAAAGGAAGGCTCCCAAACAGCCATCAGGGGAAAACTAAAACTTACAGCACACAACACACATGAATCATACGCATCACAATATCCAAAATCAGCAGTTTCACTCCCCTGGAAAAACAAACAAACAAACAAACGAGAGCTCCTAGGGGAGAATGATGAATAACTTTAACAGCGTCGTACATTATTTTTGTCAGACTTCCAAATATTACACGCACAGACACAAGCGTTGGAACTAAATTCTGTTTACTCTGGGGAAAAGGTAAATATTTTTTTGTGCATTAAAAACTTGCATAGCCTGGATCTTTTGTTACACAATGACTGATCTGAACATTGCTTTTACAAGCGCAGGTGAACAGAGGCACATCTGAGAGAATTCACTTGTGCTTATCTGCGCAGTCCTGCAGGAGACAGTTGTTCTGCATCTGTGCAGACTGTCTCAAGAGACGGAGGAGGCTGAGGAAATCGGGGAAGATGGTTAAACTAAGAGCTCTTCTAGGGAGTAGCATCCACCATAAACACTATGATACTTGCACTGGATAGCTGTTTTCAGTTTGTCTATATTGTATCTGTAAGCCAGATAAAAAAAACCTGGCAAAGCTGCTTCTCTTCTAACAATAATGTGATACAGTTCTGAGCCATCGCTCTTGCAAAAGGAAATAGGATTAAGTTGTCGGCTACCACCAACGTTCACTATTGTGGCAGCATGATGAAACATCTCCTTTGACAGAGAATTTTGTTTTCTTTATTTTTTTGTTTAATATCTAAAGGTGCTTTGGTAGAATTCATTTTCATTCCTCAAACGTCTTCTGAGGAAAAGGAGTTAAATATTCATTGGCAGCATGTGTTTTGTCACACACACTGTGTTTTTTGTGAATAATTGATGGTCACTGTTGTAGTTCCAGGGCCCATCGGGGCAGACAGATGTGTTTGTGAAAACAATGTCTCAGTCCACACTATGAGGCAGAGACGCAGCCGCACAGCGCCCCCAAAACACTGTGGAGACTGACAAAAGAAAGACTACAAAGATACTCAATCAACAGTGAAGCTTAAACTTAGAATACACAGGAATACACAGCACGCATAAACATTTACTGCATTTGTAAGCAATGAGATACTCACACTTCCTTCAAAGACACTACTTGTTGTAATAGGAAAATGCTCGTATAAAATGAGCAAGAAAGACAGTTTCAAATTATTATTATTTTTTTTCTTCAGACTTTATGTTGCAGCCATTAAATTTGCGTCTTTTAAGCAATTTTTAAAAGCATATATATACTTATTACACAAAAAATAATGTGACAATATGACAAATGACAGTTCTAAACACACCAAGTGTATCTGGGCATCACTGTGCAAATGGATGCAATGTCCTAGCTTTCAATCGGTCTGTCACATGCCCTTCCTTTCTGTCTCCCACCATGCATAAATCTCTCCAAGAACACATAATAGACTTGAAATGTAATAAAACAAAGTCATTTTCCTTGAAAGTACAGAACAAACCGTGTTCTTCTACTGGGCATTGGTCTGGATTTGCTAAATCCGTGTATTCTAAATTTGACAGACAGAACTGGTTCAGGAGGCAGAAATGCACATTGTAAAATCATAATTGTAAGGAGCTAAAGCGACTATTGTCCATTCCGTGTATTTAGAGGAATAGATCAACACCACTGTATTACTACAAATTGAAAGTGGCTGTCTTTCATGATAGAAGCCTGCTATTTAGCGCTGAACGTCTCCCCATCCTCTTGAAAGGAAAGGATGATGTTCTTGGGCTATTTGATGCACCAATTTCATGTACAATGTCTCTCAAAGATAATTAGTCACTCTTATTTACTTAAAGGCCCAGTGTGTAGTATTTCGTGGGGTATATTGGCAGGAATGGAATATAATAAGTATGTTTTCTTTAGTGTGCAATCACCTGAAAATAAGGATTGTCGTATTTTCGTTACCTTAGAATGAGCTGTTAATATCTACATAGGGAGTGGGTCCTTGTCCACTGAATCTGCCCATAGACTGTATGAGAAAGATGGACGACGTGAGGTACCATAAAGTAAAGCCAAAACATCTGTATCGCCCCCTGGTGGCTGGCTGCAGGATAACCCCACCCCCTTCATGTTAGCAGATGGAATATAAGCCAAGTAGACATTTCATACATTTTCCCTAAATTTGGTTTCTGTCATTTTAGGTACTTCTTATTACGCTGATGTATGTCCAAGTGTTCCGGTTTTCTGATAAGTTTGGTTCTGATTGGTCATCTAATAGTATCTGACGTCATGATTGACAGCTGTGTGTGTCAGTCATTGTGCCTGCGATCAACGGGGCTGCTTGCGATTGGTCGGATGGTGTTTGGGCAGGAACTGAACACCATGGATATCGCTACTGCCCAGAATCTGGCTCCAAATGATGTCGCCAATGCAAGATGGCAGCAGCTATATCTGGGATACTTTGGCTTCATTTTTGTATGGAAGGGGTAGGTGGAGACATGTTGTTCATCTTTATATACTGTCTATGAGTTTGCCATGTTTCTTCATTGGCCCAGAATGGACAAACAAAACACTGGCTCTAGATAGGGCCATTTGAGTTTTTGCGTCAGACACCAAAATTAGCGGCCCCTCTGCGATGAGCAACATCAGAAAAACACTGATTTGTAGCATGAAACTGCTTCATTCAGCGTTACAACTGGTTTAAATCACTGGGTCCATTTGATTTGGAGAGGAAGAGACCTCTGCTGATGACACAGCTCCCAGTAAACCTTCTGAACAATGAACACTGAATGAATCCTAACCAGGAGTTCACACTTTAAACATATGAGACGTTTCAGCTGGTTGCAATCTGTAATGCGCACTGCTAGATGCCACTAAATCCTACACACTGCTCCTTAAAAATTCAGCTTTACTTATGATCTTGATTTTTTGTAGATTACAAGGAGATGAAACTATAACCAAGTTCATTACATGAGTAGCAACATCAGAGTATCCAATCACAGATAAAAGTCTGTCAAAAATGCCATCTCCTGTCACTGCAAGCAGATACTGAGAAACTAAAGCCAGAACACTGTTCCCGCCCCCACCTCTGATGACCTGAATCATCCAGCAAGAGGAGAAGGATGCAGCAGTGCTCAGAGAACCAGCCACGTGGCTCGGGGATTAACTTCAGTATCTTGTACGCAGGTCACGGATGAACAGGTCTCTTAGTTTGTGTAGACTGTCCTACTGAAGACGCAGCAGCTCGGACAACTTTATCTGATCATGTATCTCATCGCTGCCCTGAACAGTGCTAGAGTAGTAACTAGTCTCCTCCATCTTCTTCTCCTGCTGGAAACAACCAGCACATATTATTCTTTGTAAGTCGATGACACAGATACCAAAGAAACAATCTGACAAGAGTTGATCATCACTTTTGAAGCCAATCCCTTATGTCTGTATGACAGTTTAAATCCCTGTGTAGCCTCTTAAACTTTAAAGCAACGACCTGAGAACAACCTCTGCTTATAAAAGACTCGGTTAAATTTACAGTTTGCAACTACGTGGCTGAAATGCTTTTCAAATTTCAGGAGAATGCATATTTATGATGCTGAAGTAAAGTAGAACAAAGTGATATATCAAGTGGAGCATATTGCTGGGTTGGCCGGTTCTAAAGCCAGGAGCCTAAATTAGCTGAATAAAATATACCCTTATCATGCCGTGACACAATCTCCTGTCTGACGCACATGGACTGTAACTCATTGTGAGGAAAATAGGTCACTGTAATAATCTCTTTTCCCAATAAAAACAACAACAACAAAAAACAAGTTGTTAAATCTTAAATTCCCTGATTGAAGTATTTAAGTTTGAAACACAAGCTCACAAATCAAAGACTATTCCTACCGTGAGGGAAGGAGAAACAAATAAAAGGAGAATTAATTTTATTAGTTACAGGCTTGTTATTACCAATGCTTTGTTCCCCCTCCTTTGAGCAGGACCATGTGATCACAGCCTCACAAGACCAACACTATTATTGTTATCATTATTTCTTGAGTAGGCCCATTTGTTCTGCGCAGGGCTACGCGGGTGCTTTCTTTTTGTGTCACAGGCCTACTAATGAGTCTAAAGTGCAGTGATTGATAGGAGGCAAAAGTCATTATCTGCCTTAAAACAGCAAAGCATGCAAAAGATGCTAAACGCAAAAAAGCAACATGAGTAAAGTGGCTTAATTACTGCAATCACCATCAATAATATCTATTTAAGTATGCAGACACAGTATATCTATGTATGCAATAGAAAATCAGTCCCATGAGAGAAAAAAATTCCATCAAGTCTGATGAAAATATTCTGTGAAGCTGCTTATTAGCATAGCGCTCTGAGGTGTGAAGGTGTAACTATGATTGTGAAACATATCACTGCAAGTTTCTATATTTAACAGAATGTGTACTGGTGGATAGATTACATTAGTTGCTGAATTTTCCACAGAGACAAACAATTTGTGGCAAAAACCATGTCCATGTTTTATTCTTTTCGTCCCCTGAACTGGGGATAGGCAACATGCGGCTCTGGAGCTGCATGTGGCTCTTGAGCTCCTCTCCCTTTGACAAAAAAATCGTATGGAAATAAATACAAAGTTATTTTTTAAACAATTTAATTTTCATTTATCATTGTTGTAGGCCTATGGTGATTCTTACATTCTGCATTTATGAAAATGTGTAGCCTATACACTGAAAAACAGACAAAAAAATACATTTAATCAACTATAACATGCCTCATATTTACGGCATGGCGCCTAATTTTCCCCTAAATTTTGCTGACCTTCAATAATGGTGACTAGTCTTGAGTCACTGTAGCTCAGCTAGCCACACATCCCAAATCCAAAAACAAAAGGTCTTAGAGGAAAATAGAGGATATAATAGTGCATGGACATCTTGCTTTCAACGCCAACACTGCAAAGTTAAAATGGTAACACTTTACTAGAAGGTATCTACATAAGGGTGACATGACACTGACATAACTATGACATGACACGGTCATGAAACTGTCATAAACATTATGTATATTATTATATAACATTATAAACAACTTAACAAGAAGTGCACCTCTTTTTGTGTTTATGACAAGATGACATAATGATTATTATTGTTATGACAAAGACATCTTCTGGTAATGTCATCCTGGTTAATGTCAAGTTGTCATTATAAAGACATCCCAAACAAATTTAATGTCAACTTGTCATGACAAAGACAACTTCTGGTAATGTCACTTTGATTAATGTCAAGTTGTCATAATCAAGACAACCCAAACAATGTCACTTGTCATTACAAAAACCAAATGACACTTAATGACAGCAGTCATAAACGTTTATGACATGTACATAATGTTTATGACAAGTTCATGACAGTGTCATGTCACAGTTATGACAGTGTCATGTCACCCCTATGTAGATACCTTCAAGTAAAGTGTTACCGTTAAAACACCAAATTATCGTTAACAGCTCACTGCAGAGTAGCCACCTTGTGGTAAACATATAAATTAATACTCATTTAGACCTATTGGTAATGTTGATAGGTTAATTTAGACTCAATAGGCAGTGATATCTTGATTGTAAGGCTCACATATGTTTTTGTGGTGAAGCTGAACAGGGAGCGTGTGTGAATGCCTATCGTATAGTCAATCCACATATTTTAAAGGCATATAAGCATTGCTATAATTGTACCAATAAAGGACATTCACATACAAGTTTTGAAGCCACTCCAGTGCTGATTTAGCTGAAAGCTTAGGATGTGTGAGGGCAAGGGTTTGTCAGCACAGAAATCATCGTTCCAATGTAAGGCACTCTGAAGCAGGATATCCTTAATAATGTGCCTGTATCTGGCAAATTATTTGGCACAACACATTCTGATGACAACTGAGTGACTCTGCCCAGTGTCTGCTAAATATAGCACCTTGTATTGGACATCAGCTATTGCTTAGCCAGAGCCCAAAATCTCATGTTCACTGTTTTTTTCCATACTCCAGGCTGCTGTCATGTGCCTTTTATCAGGAGAGGCTTGTTTTTACCCATCCTGCCCATACAGCTCAAATTTTACAAGTGTTACACTGATATCTTATTCTTATGGTAAGCTCTTTCATGGCACCCAAGGAAGTGAATATTTCTGCCAGTTATTCTTTCCGTTCTCAGTCTCCTTGCCTGGCTGCTCAGTTCGGTTGGGATGAGCAGCTCCAGGTCTATCGTTCCACTTTTTCTTATTTCCTACTGATGAAACCTGCTGAGCTCTTGCAACACCAGGCATTTAAGTGACATTCAGTACCGTCCCAGACACAGCCACACCGCATGGGATGGGGGTTAACTTCTTTGCTCAATAACTTCTACAGATTTAACTGAAAGAGGTACTCTTTCACTTTCCATAAAAAGACATTCTCTACCATTGCACAAGTTTAAATCAGCAACCTTCAGACATGAGCTTTCTTCTTGAACTGGATTCCACATGCTCTGTTCTGCAGTAACCACAGTATATGAGCAATGTCAGACCAGAGCAACATTTTATCTATTGATCATCTTATGAAAAACACTGTGCAACCAACACACTTTGGTGATCATGTGAACTTAATAGTGAGATTGTTCAACTCACGCCAAAAATACAAAACACCCCATACACCCCTTTACCCGGCACCTAGAAATCACCAGTGCACCTGTTCAGTTTCAACAGTTAATGGCCACTTATTTTCCATGTAAACATAGTGTCTACAAAATAGTATGGTTGATGCACAGACTTTTCAAGAATTCACGAGTTAAAAAGTGACATGTATTTGACTAGTTCTCAGTTAAAGGGTAAGTTTTGTATTTTTCAGTCTTGACCCTATTTTCTGTTTTTATGTCTGATACAAAGAACAATTTTTAAAGTGGTCCAGTATTTAGCGAGACTACTGCAGACACCAGCAGTTAAACATGCTGTGATGTAACTACTCGGGGATGGCTGCATGTCAATTAACCTCAACTTCAAGTGCTTTTTTTGCCACTGACAGGCTCTCATTATTAGTGTACAAGTCTGACAACATTATGGAAAGGATCACTATAGATATAGACCTTTTTTTGAGGAGTAACATCCTTTTCATTTACCAAAAAACACCCGCAAAATCACTCTTGCCAAACCGACCGGATTCCATTTAAATAAACAGTAATTTTATCATGTATAGAGCCAAGATATTGTCACAGATGAATTACTAGATGAATTAAGGGTTTATTTCAACCAAACCAGAGATGTTGGTCGTTGGAAGAGTGGAAAGACGAACCAAGAAAGCTTTGTGACTTTTATTTTGTTTCTGTCGATTCTGATGATTCTGTATTCATGAAGTGTGTTTTATGATGATACAATTATTATTTATTTAAACAGAGTCTAATGGGTTTGGTGATGGGGATTTCAGGGCTGTTTCTGGTTAAACCAAAAGGATCTTAGTCTTTAACAAAAAGGATAAACCTCTGTAGTGATTAAGTGAGTCTTGAGTCTCACTCAAGGTTGTAACCATTTTAAAAATTGTTGTCTTCATTAGTCGCCTAAATAGAAAACATAGGAAAATAGGGGGCATGTTGAAAAATACCAAACTTACTCTTTAATATGTGAACAAGAATGCAAGCTTCATCATCCAGCCAAAAACATTTGTTAGTCTATTGGCTGTTTGTGTACAACATTAAGTGGAGTTAGTAAAAAATAGAATTCTTAACTGCATTAGCCTAGCCATTCAATTAAAATAACATAAGACTTATTTGTAGAAACATCCAGGTCCTTAATTTTAGTTGTAGATCATTACAAAATTTAGCTTATGTTGTATAAAATAAACATTTAAATCAATATTCCAATCCAGCTCAACCTCAGCCACCAACATGCTTAGGTAGTGAAGTAAACAACATTAAGTGCTAAAATCCCGCTGAAGGAAAAAGCAAGCTGGCCAGTCATTCATAGTGTGCCTCCTTATTGATCGCAGGGCTGCAGTACAGCCCCTTATCCTGATAATGTGAGAGGTAGTGACCTAAGCGTCTCCAGGGATCAATTCAAAACCCTCGCCACAAAAACAGCCAATTAGTGAGCGTGCTCCACCGCCTCTCAGATGCATTCCAAGGGCCTCTTTTTTTTCCATCCAGAAAACAAGTCCATTTTCCTCGCTCCAAGGAAAGCAAAGACCATGAAAACAAACACATAATACAGGATGAGGAAATGTTGTTAATGTAGAGAGCAAATTAATTTTTCACACGCCAGCTCAGTGGGTTTGCTTTTGTCTCTGAGCACATGTGTGTGCTGTTGGTGTCCGTGTGTCTGTGCTCATGTTCCCGTGTGATGACTTCCATTGCACCTAACCACAAAACATTAATCCTCTCAAGTTAATAGCCCATTTCTTAATGTCGGATCCCCATCAGGACTAATTTATGGGAAAAAGAAACATTTTAATGAATCTCTATTGGTAGCTCCAAGACCTTTATACTGTTGTACAGCTTAGTGCTGTTTTTCTGTTGATTTTCATGAAAAGGAGTGGAGTACGAGGACCTGATTCTGTGATGATTAAATCATGGGAATACTCTACTCTATAAAAGGTCACATTTTAGCCTCTCTGGACGTCTTGGAAGTAAAGCTAGACAGACTCCATGGTTACTAATACATTCCTCTGGCAACAGGAGACGGCATAAGGACAAATCAGATGTACACCCACTCACTTTTTCCCAATACTTTTTTAAAATGCCTTTTCTCAGAAGTTTGTGTACATCCAACCTGTCAAAGCCGTTTGATGCTTCCACTAGGTTCTGACTAACGGGGAGTAAAAGCCGACTGGGTTAGAGGTTAAGTCAGCCTGGATGAGGAAACAGGGAAGGGAGGTAGTGTACCACATCAGCTTCCTCCCTGGCTGGGGGGTGAATGTCGATAGCCCGGCATCGAGAAAAACAGTAAGACAGAGGAACATGATAGCGGCACAAACACTGAGGAAACATGTCTCCCCTGCCCTGAGCTCAACATTAATTTCTGCATACAGCCTTGTCAGCAGTGACATTATTCAAAACAGCAAGAGCAAATGTTAATGAGTTCTTATTTGCATATTTATTTTTTTCTTTGTTGAAATGTCACTGATTATTACGTACTATGATGATAAATGCATCTGCTCATGCAGCCTGATGTGTAATTAGCCATTAGGTGGAATGAATAGATCAATTAAAGGAGAGAGACCAGGATTAAGAGAAATCAAACCAGGAGGAATGCAGGAGTGAGACACAAAATAACACATCAGGCTCACGGGGGGAAAAAAAGCTCACCTCCACTGCTTTTAGATTAGACAAGAAATCTGGATCCTAATCAAGGAGAGGTGTCTTAATTCTCATATAGATCAAAGATATCAAAGGTTTTATTTTATTGGTTCTTTAGCTCTGAAGTGTGACTTTCAGAATCAGGAGCTCTTGCCCTTCACACTAGCTAAACAGTTTATTTTCTCCTAAAATCCATCTCTGTGTGAGAGAGGAGATGTGGATTTCCTGATTGTATTTATCCCCTCCCGGGATAATCAGGTGCCATTGCTCGGTCTATTTGGATTTTTTCTAACGCGGTAAAAAGGAAAGAGGGGGAGGGGTAAAGGGGAAAATGTTTTCGCTTGGCCTTTGCCTTTTTCCGAGCCCAACTATTCTCCTGCCAGCGCTTGTTATTCACGAATGAGGAAAAAAAATGCATTACTGCGGACCAGATGGGAACATTCCACATGACCAAACCAATCAATCACCTTGGTGGGACGCAGGTGTGACACAGCCGTGCAGCAACACACCATTTCACAGTCTATCAGGCACAAACACATGGTCACCAATCAATGGCACCCTGAGGACCCATGAGGAGGGGTGCTCCTCCGCAGCCTCCCTGGTTCATGGCTGATGACTTCATAATCACACATCCATTCTCTCAGAGGAGGAACGCGATGAGCTCCCCAATAACGTCTCCCACCATGTGAACACCAACACTGTAATGGATGCTGCTTCTGTGGGGACGCTAACATGCTCCCTCTGCATCACACATTCACATGTGAGCTCACGAGAGAGGGCTATCCAGGGAAACAGAGCACAGTTAACAAGCTGAAGAAATGTCCCCCAGTCGGATATTAGAATCAAGTCAGTGTGTGACATCAAAGTGTGTGTCGATGTTTGGTATTAGATGCCAAACAACTGTTGAACAGTGAAAGAACAGAGAGCTGAGGTGAAGGACAAGGAAGGATACACACATGGGTTAGGAATGCTGATCCAGCTCCAAGCACTCTGGGCATATTTCCTCACACAGAAAACCCCTGCAAACCCTTTAAGAACACAAGCCTGCACTAAATAAAACACCAAAACAGCCTGAAGGGGATAAATCTTTTGATGAGCGCTCTCTGTGGGGATGGCATTGTATGGTGGGCAAAACCCGCAGCAGCCATTTAAAAGAGTTTGGTTGGTTTTAAGTTGACAAAAAGAAATGTACCTTCCCACCCCCATATTCCTGGCTGTAAAGAAAAAGTCTCACAGAGCCGTGCTTCTCTCTACACTTCCCACACCTCACACTCTCAGGGCTGTGCCAGGCATTGTCAAGTGGGAGTAAAGGCGAAACAAATGTTTGCATTTTATTAACCAATCGCAATCCACTACAGTCCAACAAGAGGGGAGTGTAACATTATCTAGTGTTTTGTTTGCCAGCACACCCAGCATGGACACAGGACGCCTGGGAGAGCAGTTGTGACTGTGGAAAAAATGGAGGCGGGGGTTAGGAGCGGTGGGCATGAGAATTAACCAGCAACTGTGGGCCAGGTTTTCTGTGGCTCGTCTCAACAAAGGACTCAACCTTTGATATATTTTCAAATTAAATGCTTTGAGTGAAGGAAACATTACAGAGTTTACCTAAAACCTGACTTGTCTATGTTTCAGTGATTGATGTCCGTGAATCAGGGGTCAATTTTATGCACTCTTAGTGTTGCAGTAGTAGAGTTACTCTGTTTCAGGGGAAAGAAAAGGAGGAGGGATCAATCCATTTGTGCCCAACCTGGGTTCATACCACGATTCTACTGGGCGAATGTTACTTACATCAAAAAACAGAAAGAGAACTGAATTTGATCATATTTGTGACCACTTAGTACATACTTTTTATCACATCTCCATAGATGTGAACTGTCAAACCCCTCCGTACAAATCAAGCAAGTCTCTTCTTTAATACTCCAGTGTTCTCAAATCCTCCCATCAGAACCAATAAGGTGCCTCCTTTTCGAAAATACAAGGTACACAGTGGGCGGTGTGATTTTTCAATGACAATTTTCTGCATCACACTCTTATCATTTTTTTTTTCATTTGCACTAAGCCCAACAAAATTTTCATCCAAAAAGAAAAAACGACCTATGAATGCCCAACATACAGGATCAGCTAAAGACAACAGGTGTGAACAGTAACACAGTGTCAAGTAAGATTATGGAGACAGAGGTATTTATTCAGGTTGGTCTCAATTGAAAACAAATGTAGCTTACCTTTAATGCTCTCAAGACAACATCTGTAAATTCCAGAAGTACAAAAGTCGGTGCCAAAAGTGTATAATGCATCAAAGTTGCTATGTATAGAGACCATGTGAATAATGTGTCCAGCCATCCACATACACTGGCATGGCTTGTGTTTACAGTTGTATACAGTACGTACGGCTTTCTGCAAAGAAGATTCAAGATGGAAAATATTAAGACTCGATGGTCACTGGCTTTTTTTGGTGTATGTCATACTACATGGTGATAACGTATCCAATGCTGTCGGCAATGGCAACACCGAGCGCTGAAGTCAGCAGACTTTAATTGTTCCACTAACTGTAACTCTTCTGAATGAATCATTTCCCTTTTAGCTTTGGGCTTGTATTAAATAATCTCTAACATTCTTCTTGGCATCAGCTGCAGGCAGCATGAGGCGAGAGAAATGAGAGAAAGGGGGGGAGGGGAGAAGGAAGAGTAGAGAGGAGAGCGAGATGTGGAATATATAAGGAGGCCAACAAGCACATTGCGTCTCATAAACAGAATTTGGATTTATCTTAAGTTCTTTTACTCACTTTGTATTTTCAGCTGAAAAAAAAAAAAAGTTTTAAAGACATAATTTTAGTGATGCAAACACAATTACGCACAAGTATCCTGGGCTCTATTAACCAACTGCTCTCGCCTCGCCAATCTACATACATAACTCTTACATAAAATGCAGTCAAACAAGCTACATGAAGACACCTTTCCACTGATTATAAATCATTGCGGTGCTTCCAAAAGACTTGTGTCATCATACCTCGGCTATGCCCGAGCTCTTCCTTCCTCTTTAGAGAGACAGCCCTCCAAGCCTACTGAGACTACAGCTGATCCTCTGCAGCTGGGCAGCCTCGCCAATTGCATGCTGGGGGCCAGGGCCCAGGGAAGGCAGGGTCAGGGCTGGGCAGGGCCGAGATGGGCTAAGAGAAGCACAAGGTCAGGGGAGGCTGGGATGTGTGGGGAGATCTGGGCGGCATGTGGATGGAGAAAAGGGATTTGCACCCTTTCAGCTCGTCTTCAGCTCTTCATGCTCCACTGACCGCAGTAATAGATAAGCACACCCTGCAGCTCTGCATAATGACCGGCTACATCTACTAAACTGTACTGCACTGCATCTCCTCGTCTTCCCTTCTGTGCTCCCTGCTCTGGTCATATATACAGCACATATGTACATTTTGCAGTTATGATAAAGTAAATGTGCAAAAAACTGTTTACCATGAATTAATATTGTATAAAGCTCTTCCTGTGAAAGACTGCAGTTTTTGTGTGTGTGTGTGTATGTGTGTGTGTGTGTGTGTGTGTGTGTGTGTGTGTGTGTACGGGTGTGAATGACAGAGGGAGGAGAGGGAGCAGCATTGGCAACACCTGTGACCCACACTGCAGTGAAAACTGAGTGCACACCTGAACAGCACCTGGCCACAATCACAGCCTGGGTCTGAGGAGGGTCTCCCATGAGACGGAGCATTAGCACATGACACCTGCCCCAGTAAAAACACACTGGGGATGCCAGTGTGATGTGGGATTTGACACTTCACCAAAAGCCTTGAGGAACAGTTAGAAATGAAAAGGGAAAAGACTGAAAGAGATTAATTCTGTTCTAGTGCAAAAGGCTACCCAGTGGAGCATGGCTGTATAATGCCCTTTTCTGAAGAAAAAAAAAAAAAAAATAGCAATGTCACCGAAACAACTCCATAAATTCATTCTTTCCTTTTAAAAGAAACAAAACCGAAAAAAGGTAAGATGGAAGCTTTTTGTTTACAGTTTGTCGACGAGGAGAGGAAACAACTGCACCATCAACACTTACTGAATGCTAATATGATGCAAATTTTAGGTTCCAGCAGTGTATTGTTATTTTCTCTTTACCAGCTTGAAACTTCCTAAAGAGCACAGACAAATACACAGCATATAAACACCATACTATGACCTCCATGATGTCAATCCAGGCCAATAATACAGATTTCATGTATTTGCATCGTTTTACAAATTACACATTTGCCAGGAGTAACTGTTTGTCACATGACAAGTCTGCAGACTAAAAATCTGCTATGAAAGCAATGTGCAAATGATCAAGTTATTGGAGGTTACTTATTTTTTAAACTGCAAAAAACATGCTCCAACAGGCTCCTAAAATGTTGCAAGTCATGTTAACATTATTCAGTCATCAGTAGGTTGTGGGTCCTGTATTTGGTCACATGAGACAAATTTCTTATTGTACTAAGCAAAAAGATTGTTTTAGAAAAACATTTTATTTTTTTCACAGAGGTGCTTTACATTAACATGACATGTCTGGGATACATGACAATACAATAGAATAAAGGGAGCTTGTCTGTAATATATTATTACTGCAACATCAGTACTGTGCTGTCTAGACATTTTCTTATTGAATAATTAACTGTGTGGGAACAGATAACTCAACCTGACTGATGGAAATAGAGAGCAAGGCAATGCAGCAATTATTTAACAATAAAAAACAACATTTCGTTGTGACTTTTAATGTTCTGTTTAACTAACACAAGGATTTTTTAAAGCTGGTGATTCAGAGGTTGTCTCTACCGGCAGCTAAGGGTCACAGGCACCTTCAACACCCTCTCAAATTCTGCACTAAGGCAATGTACAGCAGCGGGTGGGGCAGAACGACAGGTAGTCACATTAGGGTCACATGTGTATGTGTACGGGCTGGGAGCAGGATGCATGTGGCTGCATGTGTGTGTTGATGACAGAGTTAAACTGATTAGTTTTCATGCCGGGCTAAAGCTGTATGAGTAATATATATGGAGCACACCACAGAAACGTGAGGAAGAAGGTGCGACTCAGCAGTTGTGATATCACGCCCTCAGGCACATGGCTGGAAAGAACTGATGCACAAGCAGTCATGACCACAGCTATGCAGTAGGAGGAAAACATCAAAGGAGAAAGTCAGCTGTTTGTAGGCCTGTCACAATAATTACATTAGCGATTTATCGTATGATACATAGACATGACCTCGATCATTTTGCTGACCTCAATTGTTTGTGTGTTTGTTTACACAAGAATGTCACCAACATTTTAGCCGACATGATCAGAATTAACAGCAGGATTTTCCCGACCATTAGAAGACTTGGGCTCAGAAAATCTCCCTTTTTTTTGCTCTCCATCCCCAGCCTACTTGTGTGAGTCCGAAGAAAAATAAAACAACACTTCGAAGACGACACAGTGTAGTTGACCAGTAGCCTACAGCTGCACTTTTGGAGAGGAAGACGCACAGTCCTGATGGTCATTAGCTTGCAAACTTCTGGTAAAAGGTCTGTTGTTTGTAGTTGTACCCTCCAACAACTTCATCCTCCACTCCGTGAAACCACCAGCAAAGTGTCCAGTTCCCAGGCTGTCCATCTCCGGCAGCACGTCAGGGGTATTATGGAAGTAACTGCAGCTGAGTAATTTTGGGCTACTACTATGGGTACTAAAATTTTATATATACTTTCTTATAAATATTAACTGGCATAAATTACTTATTTAGAAATACATTAAATATTTTTTTTTTTCAATTCTAATGTCTGAATATTCTTAAGAATGAACAGTTCACTGCTCTTTGAAAAGGTATACTTTCATTATTATGCTATTATATTGTCATTATATCAGTGGAACAAAATGGTCCCAAAATGACAATAATATAATTTATCCCAATTATTGCTGGTACAATATATCGTCAACCAAAAGTAGTTACCATGACAGGCCTAACTGTTTGTATTCATTAAAACCATTTTCTGAATGTTATGTAGGACAATACAGTAAATTTATCACAGTAAACATGGGCATAACACTACGCGTGATACAGACAGGAGATGGAGACTTGCTTCTGGACTTTTTGAGGACTACGAAAATGTGTTTGTGTTTCACAAATGCAGACAGAAATCCTGACAATGGCTTTTCTGCATCTGGCTAATTTTATTGTTATAACCATGATGTTCTCATGGTCCATGCCTTTCTAGCCAGGCCAAATTTCTAACAAATACAAGACAGAGAGCCAGACTGTGATGAAAGGCTGTCTTAAAACATGTAAGAATTAAAATATATATGTAGTAATTTTAGCCTATAAAATTTAAAACAAATAAAACTAATGGATTGCACGGGTCTTTTGATGACCCATAAGACTTTTCACTACTTATTCCAATAAAGGGCCACAAACTGTGACTAATGACGGCTGTGAAAAGCTACATCAACCCTGTCTCGCTAATTAGCACAGGAACTTTAACGCATCATCCGAGGTTAGGCCTGAGAATCAAAAGGCTTTCTATACTTGGTGGAAAACAATATCAGTCCATTAAGTAAATAATGGCAAAAAGGCAAACATTAAGCAGCATACACACACACACACACACACACACACACACACACACACACACACACACACACACACGTCCAATCAGGATACAGCGTGAAGTAAAAGAGCAGAGAGCAGCTCTTTCAGCTCATCGCCTGTGGTAATTGCCCAGATTGCTTGAAATCAACCTCCCCCACTGGCTCCCCGTCATCAAGCTAACACCACAAGAAAAAATCTTAGCAGGTAATTAGATCTAACTATTCCTTGTCAGGGCTATGAACTGTTGGCTATCCCTGTGGCTATACAATTAGAGCAACTGAATGAGAAACAACCCTCCACTACAAGACCTGCAGAAGACTTCAAGTCAAGCGTTGCTACATACAGAGAGGGAAGAGGGGCTCAGTGAATTATATCATTGAACTCATCAGCTGCACAGGAACATGAGACAATCGGGAATAACAACTGTGTAAATTTAAAAGATGAATGTGTAATCCTGGAACAGCTGGAGGATAAAACACTTATCTTTTGTCTTAAAGTCTGGCCAATCATGGTTTCAAGTCATTAGTGAATGTCACTTCATTAGAAACAATATAATGAGAATTTAAATTGCCAGATAATCAGCGATGTACAACTATTAAACAGAGATGCTTCAGTGTTTGGCTGTACTGAATGTCTTTTTTTACATTAGAAGCCTCTATTGAGGTATTTTAAATGACGCTTTGAATGTCTTGCATCATATTTAATGACGTCATCACCCTAAAAAAAAAAAAAAATCCCTAATTAGAAAGCTTCCATTTGGCTTTTTCTTCAATATCTTTCTACAGTTGTTGTTGATATAAAAGGGATGACGTCTCGATCAAGCACCGAGTGAATACAGATAAATAATATGATCTTTTTTTGTAGGTTATTTATGGTGCTGTTAGACTGCTGCTACACTGTCCTGTTAATACAGGTGCTGCCTCCCATTGTGTGCGCCAAGCAGGAGAGCAAACAGTGTTTGGACCGCAGTGAAAATGTTGATTTTGAATGGCTGAATGCCAGCGGATATGGACTAAAGCAGAATATTGAGTTGGATAAAAATGTGTTGTGATTTTTGGAAATGATTAGATCTATCTCTATTCTAATAAATTTCAAATTTTGGCTTTACAACGTTGTTGAGTTACTGGAAGGTTTGGATCACAGGAGTCAGAAACAATCCTACGCAGCCACCACTAGAATTGAACTCTACAAATACTATAATATTAATAATAGTAGTGCCGCCTTACCTTTATCTGCAACTGTGCAGAAACAGTTTAAACAGAATGAACAGACCTGAAAATGCGGCACAGGTTTCCAGTGTCCAATGGCCCAACAGTACTTCAGTGAAATGATGCTCTTTCATCACAACAGGCTGGAATACGGGTAGACGATATGGCCTTGAAATAATATCAAAATATTGCCAGGTACTTCTGTGAAAGGGACATTTTTCACAATGTACTGTATACATAAGAACTACAATGTAAATATGATTACAATGTGACTGTAATATATCATTTCAGCTTGTGCGTCTCTCTGTTGTGATTTAAAATGCCTCTCTGATCAAAGACACTTTTCCCAGTTTACCACCTATTGCATCTCATAAGACTGTGCATATGTGTGACACTCTAATCTAAAAGTGGGAAAAGTTTTTGTCCATCTGTAAGGCCGCAGGAATCACAAATTGTGTGACTGCAAATCACTGATATGTCAGTAAAGACTGTCCAAGCGTAGCCTCTTTCAACACATGTGACCAGCGGTTGAGTCAAACGGACTCACATGGCTGAGATTGAAAAAGTTTGTCTATAGTGACCTATAATAAGCAGGAACAATGTGGCTGCCACCTGTCCGGCAGCATGCAGTGGATGACGTTGGGGTTAGTAAGAGGATTGTAGCACAACAGGGTGGGGCTACAATGCACGTGAGGGCCAGACCAGATGATCCATGCTAACATGGGAGTCGGCCCCCGGGGAGAACAGTGTCAATGTTAAGCAGTCAGTGACTTCCCCCCCCCCGGTACTTACCCCAAACCCCATTCTTCATCTTCAACACACACCCCTCTCCTTGTCAACCATCCAACACCCACTATGACTCCATAGAACCGAAGCTGGATTTTTCTAATCAAAATGTTTATATCGTGATGTTTACTGTAGCTACATACACATTGACATGATTAATGTTTTTCATTGTCCCAGTGTGTACAAGGGATTCCTGGTCACTGTGAGTCACGCCACTCTGAGCACATTTAAAAATATGTATAATACTTTACTACACTCAGTACACTGTAATACCAAAAGAGATAATCAGTTGCACATTACCACAAGACTACACACAGAGTATCGATGTTGTGATCAGGTATTATCACGCGCTATATTTAGCAGTATAGAGCTTCACTGTTGGTCCAGTGTTTCCACAGTACACCAAATTTCTACCACATGTAAATCATAATATACAAGATCAGAACACTATATTAATAAATCATTAGTTAATGTTTGTCTCTGGTTTCTTTGATCTACATTATAAGTCTTGTTTTGACATTTGGTGGGCACATGTTTGAGGATCACAGAGGGTGCAGAGGAGCAGACATTCACAGTGGTCCGTGTTTTAAATTGAATCTTAAGAATTGTTTTTTCCTCTAGACTGCTGCTCTCTATTATGTTTAAACTCTAGAGATCTGTAAATAAAAGTAAATTAAATCTCGGAGCTGTTTGGCCAAGCAGCAGTGTTATTTGATAAACAGGAGAGAAATGACGTAACTGAAATTATATTTCTCGCAACAGCAAAATAAAAGAGAGAAGTATTTTTTCCAAAGGAAATTTGTAATCAGTGTTGCATTTTATAACACAAAGCATGGTTTAGATCTACTGTACTGATAAAGTAATGCATGTAAACATGGAAAGTTTGTCATCAGGGTTATGAAATGGGCACTTCCTTTAAGGAACAATACACTGAAAACGAGGCAGGAAACATGGAGAGGTCATCGGGGTAGTGACACATCAGGCTGACCGCTGGCCACTTCATTACCAGTTTTATATTTTCAACATACTGGTTTTCAATGCTTAAATCTAAACAAATATACAGTTGCAAAATGGGTAGGCTAGTTATGTTTATTAGTCTGTTAGTCTTCTGCTTTTCTTTTTCAACTTAGGACTACAAACTAATGACCAGTTATTTCATCTCACACAGGTGGAGCACCTCTTTGCTAAGTTTCCAAGTCCAACTTATAACAGCAGACATAAGGTTCAAAGAATTTAATCAGGTTGCTTTGTCAGCAGTCCTGTTGTTGAAGTTGACTTTATATGTAAGAGCCATATAGTAAATTTCAGTATCCAGAGCCTTCGACCAACTGGGATGAGAAGGGATGAGAAGGCAGGACTGTTTTTTGTTCTTTGGCTCTGACTGGTTGTTTTATTTATTCATAATTAAATGCTTTTAGTGTTATTACCCACCACAATTCCCGTTTATGCTATTTATGAAAGCCATGATACATCATTTGCAGTGTTTTATAATTTGAGTCATGGCACTTTGGCTGTTAAGTTAATTTAGTAACAAAGGGATATAATGAGAATTTCTTCAATAATATGTGTAAAAGCCTATTGTTGTACTGTGGTTCAATATGCTTTGTATTTCCTCCAAAATCACACCCACCTACTATCCTTACACGCCTTCACTGTATAGCAACAGTAAAGAAACAATTCAAGTGGAAGTGACCAAGTATGTGATTCAAGCCTATAACTAAGACACAGTGACTGTGCCCGTATGAATCGGACGCCCTGTAGAGACTCAACTTTCCCCATCAGCATGCCTCGAGCGTGAACAGGGAATCCAAAAAAGGTCAACTTCCTTCATGTATTGAAATAAACAGGGATTGTGTTTAACAAGCAAAATTTTATCAAAACATCAGTTTACAAACTCTAAAACAAATCCTGCAGTATCATCTATGTCTCATTTATCCAGTCGTATGCTCAGTACTTCCTAAACACAAGCATTTGCACTAAAACCTTAGGATTTAAAACATGAACAGTCTCGTGCACAGTCGAGAAGCACACCTGGGCACGTGTGTGCGTTTGGTCTCTGCTCAAGCAGAGCTCACACGTACGCGCATACTCAGGCACTACTCATAGTCCAAAGTGTTTTATACTTAATCATTTTAGTGAGATGCATGTGTTTAGGAAGTGCTGAGCATAAAACTGGATTAATAAAACTTGGATTATATTGCACAAGTGTTTTTTAAAGCATGCTTTCATATGGTTTGCTGTTGTTAAACACAGTCCCTGTTTACTTCAATTCATAAAGAATGTTGGACACATGCTAGAAAAGTTTTCTTCACGAATTCAACATAGCACGCAATGAAGTTTTCTTTTAACAACGTGTTGGTACATATGGGGTGCCGTTTGTAAAGTGGCTCACGCTGAAAATAACATCAACATTTTGCCACATTTAGCTTCAAACAATGTTTAAAAAAGTGTTGTGAATTTTTTAACGTCACCTTTTACCACATTTACAGCAA